>NC_138498.1:8209099-8701599 GCF_964252035.2 Podarcis erhardii
CCTCCTTCAGCCCTCATCATCTCCTGTCTGAACCACACACCCCCATTCAGCATAGAAAATACTGAACTAGGACTCATGCATGGTCTGACTTTATATAAAGCAGATTTCTAAGCCCTACGGGGGCATACTGCCCAATATACTCTCTCGTGTTTGTATTTTATTAGTTATTATAAAATGGAAGATTGCTTGATTGCACTTAAAGAAAACCAGGTCATGTAATCTGGTAGTTCTATCCACATAATCTCCATACATTGGAGGAGGCGACGGGGCAGTGTCTCTGTGCATGTTCAGAGACGCCCTTTTATCAAATGAATTGCCTCAGAACCCTGACGGTGTAAACGATTTCTGGGGCTAAATGCTTCAAAGAGCGATTTTTTTTTCAACTTAAAAGCATCAAGTGAGCTAATGATGGTATTGCAACGGGAATTGGATACTGGGCATATTTGAGTCGTAGCTGGGAAGTCCTAGATAGAAGTTGCCCTCAGCAATGGCGTGTTTCTGTTGCTTGTTTTCTTAAACTTTTTTTTTAATGATGCTAATATTTATTTATTTTTAGAATTGTTACCACACATTATTATATCATTATTTCCTAGCAACCTGGGGAAATAATAAATAATGATAATGATAATGATAATAATCTGAGTTCATCATCCTTCTTTCGTCGTCCTCCTCCTCCTCCCCCTCACAACCTCCCTCCTCAGAAAGCAGAAAACAAATCCCGCCCAATTCTCCGCCTAGGTCTGCGCGTGCGCGTGAGGGAGAGCGCGAGAGTACGAGGGCCTGGCAACACCCCTCGGTTTCCCATCATCCTCTGCAGCTTAGGCCGACCTGCCGAGAGGAGAAACCAAGTTGCGCGGGGACGGAGCAGAGTGCAGGGCCGCGATGGAGTCGCGGGCGTTACGCACTTGCTCCCGCACCCCTCCCCCCGCTCGTGACGTCACGCCCAAGCCACCAATCGGGAAAGGGGGTTTGCTGCGTGGGTGGCTTCGAGCGGCGGTTAACGGCGGGAGCGGAAAGGCCCGGATGTTCTTGTGTGAGGGCTCAAGCCCCGCCTACCGCCCGTCAAAGGCGGGAAAGGCGTCCGTCTGAAACGTGCTCCCTCAGGAGTGAATCGCTGAGGTGATCTCGGTTGGGGTTTTGCTGCCTGGGGTGGCGGCTGCGACTTGGCAGGCTAGAAGGAGGTATATAAGTATATTTGTAAACAAAGAACAACGTCAAAACATCTCGGGGGGGGGGGATGGGAACCCTGTTAGGCTGCTGGAGGCAAAGGTTTCTGCATTCCTCATTTTTCTGACAGGCAGAAGTTCAGCAGGTGGAGAGGATGTGAGTCCTTGTTGGATTTCTCTCCGACGTGTGTACAGCAGCCAGGGAGGATAATTTAGATCAGGGGGAAAATATATCATTTAGATCAGGGGGAAAATATATCATTTAGATCAGGGGGAAAATATATCATTTGCCCGATAACAAATGTTGGAAATGTAAAGAGACTGAAGGTACATTCTTTCACCTTTGGTGGACGTGCCCAAGGATCAAGGCTTTCTGGGAGATGATATATAATGAACTAAAAAAGGTACTCAAGTACACTTTCCCTAAGAAACCAGAGGCCTTTCTCCTGGGCATAGTCGGCCAATTGGTGTTAAAGAAGGATAGAATTTTTTTTATGTACGCAACAGCAGCAGCAAGAATACTCATCGCAAAGCATTGGAAGACACAAGATCTACCCACTCTGGAAGAATGGCAGATGCAAGTAATAGAATATATGGAGATGGCGGAAATGACTGGCAGAATCCGAGACCAGGGAGAAGAGTCGGTGGAAGAAGATTGGAAGAAATTTAAAGTTTATTTACAGAAATATTGTAAAATTTTTGAATGTTAATGGCATTGAAATGAACTGAAGGGGTTCTAGCAACGAGGTTAAAAATAAGATGGGATGGATAATTAGACAAATAAATTGGATATGAATTTGCTGAATCAATTTTTAACAGGGATACAAAAAAGGGAGATGTGAGGAAGTCAAGAAAATAAGTGAATCAAAGATGAGAAGTAAAAAGGGATTTTTGTGTTTTTTCTTCTTTTTTCTTAAAATGTGTTTTTCTTTTCTTTTTTGAAATTATTTTTTCTTTTTTTCTTATGTATTTTATAATTTTGTATTTTTGTGTATTTGTTTTTCCTTCTCATGCTTGTTGTCTTTTCTAAAACTTAATAAAAATCTTTATAAAAAAAAATAATAATAATTTAGATCAGGGGAATTGGCTGGAGAGGTTTAAACCCTTCCCATAATGCCGCAACTCCAACCAAATTTGGGCCATGCTGCTGCCACACAGAAGCTTTTAAGTAATAATAATAATAATAATAATTTATTATTTATACCCCACCCATCTGGCTGGGTCCCCCCAGCCACTCTGGGCGGCCTCCAACAAAACACTAAAATACAATAACCTATTAAACATTAAAAGCTTCCCTAAACAGGGCTGCCTTCAGATGTCTTCTAAAGTTTGGTAGTTGTTTTTCTCTTTGACATCTGGTGGGAGGGTGTTCCACAGGGCAGGTGCCACTACCGAGAAGACCCTCTGCCTCGTTCCCTGCAACTTGGCTTCTCGTAGCGAGGGAACCGCCAGAAGGCCCTCGGCACTGGACCTCAGAAGAACGATTAAATTAAATTAAATTAAATTAAAACATTGAGTGATCTTGTGGTGGCTCCTGTGGTCTGGCTCTTAGAGGTCACCAGCCTTTTTGGGCCAATGGCCATCTTTGCAAACTAGAGAAACACCCCCCCCCAAACCACACACACTTCAAATTTATTGGCTACAACAGAATATTTTTAAAGCCTAATTTCCGATGAAGGGCACCCCGTAGTCACCAGGAAAACCTATGTGAGCACATTGGGGGCACACTGACGCTCCCAAATGACAGGCATGGTCACAGAGCTTATTGCGGCTTACTACCAGGGGACGCTGGTGGCACTGTGGGTTAAACCACAGAGCCTAGGACTTGCCGATCAGAAGGTTGGCGGTTCGAATCCCTGCGACGGGGTGAGCTCCCACTGCTCTGTCCCTGCTCCTGCCAACCTAGCAGTTCGAAAGCACGTCAAAGTGCAAGTAGATTAATACAATGGTGCCCCGCAAGACGAATGCCTCGCAAGACGGAAAACCCGCTAGACGAAAGGGTTTTCCGTATTTTGAGGCGCTTCGCAAGACGAATTTCCCTATGGGCTTTCTTCTTGCTTTCTTCTTTCTTCAGCGCTGCCGCCCGCCAGCATTTTCAAAAACCCCGGGACAGCGGAGAAGTCCTCTGCTGTCCCGGGGTTTTTTAAAATGCTGAGCGTGGGAAGAAAAGCCCTTGTCCCCGTCCCCCCCCCCCAGCCTCCAGAAGAGGTCGGGGGACAGACTGTCCCCGGACCTGGTCTGAAGGCGGTTTCCATAGGAACGCATTGATTGATTTTCAATGCATTCCTATGGGAAACCGTGCTTCGCAAGACGAAAAAACTTGCAGAACGAATTAATTTCGTCTTGCGAGGCACCACTGTATGTGGGAAGGTAAATGGTGTTTCTGTGCGCTGCTCTGGTTCGCCAGAAATGGCTTGGTTGTGCTGGCCACATTACCTGGAAGCTGTACGCCAGCTCCCTCGGCCAATAAAGCGAGATGAGCGCTGCAACCCCAGAGTCATCCGCAACTGGACCTAATGGTCCGGGGTCCCTTTACCTTTACCTTACCTCGTGCCTAGCAGCAACACATCTCCTTTTCAGATGCCGCTTTAGAAATGTGAGACTCTGAATAATATAACAAGCACCCAGAATAATACCACAAGCAGCTGGTATTTCCAGCTATGCCTGCCTGGTGGTACCAGTTGTTCCCTGTTCTTCTCTTGAAATGTATCTCCAATATAATCTGTTACAGTAGCTCCTCCTCTTGGTTTACAACTACATTTCTTAGCCATTCCAGCAGAAGCTGCCACAGCAGAGAGTAAAAAGGAATGAGACTATCCTTCACTGGGTGCTTCTAAACAGAGGTTGGATGGCCATCTGTCATGGATGTTTTAGTTGAGATTCCTGCATTGTAAGGGGTTGGACTAGATGAACCTTGGGGTCTTCCAATTCTATGATTCTATGGTGAATCTACAGAGACCACCAGCAGTCGCATCCAATGCTCATCATGTATTCAATAAATAGTGTGACACAAATTAAAATTATGTTTTAATGTGCTTGTTTTTTATATTTGCTTTGTTTATCTTACGTTGTGAAGCTGCTCTTAGTGGGCTGTGACTACAAGGGAGGGTTGGTTATTGGATGGAGATAATTTTATAACAATGTGCACTTTCATCCAGCAGATGTCACTATCCTCTCAGAAGTGACATTAGTGATCATCAGAAGTATTATTTATACAAATACACTTATCTGTTAGATACTTTATGTAATTCTCTTTGTGGCCTAATTAACTATACAGGACAATAAAAAGATGATAGTTTTTCATCTTCAAGTTGCTGCTGAAAGAAATAGGACGCAGATTTACTAGCATGTCTGGTACCACAATCCAGTAAAATGAGGCAAATGCTTGGACTGTGAAACCATACCCAACCTGATTTCTAATCTGCCCTCCTTGTTGCTCTTCCATTTCCTTGGAAAACAGCAGGGGAACATACCTCAATCATGACTTGTGCTCTTGGTGGGGAAAGAGCTGTTCCCCTGCTCAAGGAGAGAGAGTGCATTTGAGATCTTCTGATCTGGTGCCGGCATTCTTTACTGAGGGAGTACATCCCACTGAAATCATGCTTAGGATCGTGCAGGAAGTCAACAACAAACCACGACCCACAGTTTGGATGTAATGCTAAGCTCTCTCCTTCCTGGTTTGTTTCCTTCCCCCACTGGGGAAGAAGCAAAATGGCCACTCATGCACATTACAGTTTATTAAACCATGGTTCTTGCCTTACTGTTACAAGCAAACATGGCCATAGAGTGACACCATCACCACAGCTATGTGGGAAATCATGTTAATACCAAAGCCTGATTGTCTAGAAGCTCTGATCATCTGAATTCTCTACTTTAAAAGAAAGAGAGATAAATTGTGTGAGCAGAGGAACTGGGCATTTGTGTGGATGCCCTTGACCCACATGAAGTTGTGCAATGGGACTGTTCCACACCAGGTCCAGTGGTCAAAATCATTGGAACTGAAAACATAATAGGTTCCAAATGGTGACCCTTTGTGCTCTTATTTCTCTTGGAACATTAACAATTAATTTGCTAAAGCTGGCAGCGTCTTCATGCTTGAGATCCAGTTTGGGAAGAATGGAAATGTCACAAGGAAAGAAATGGAGGCAAAGCATCCTAAATTACATTGCTCTCTGGCTGTTCACAATTCACTGACAAGCCTATTGTTCCCTGATCTCTGAAATTAAAACAGTTTTTTAAAAGTAGATTAAATGGAGCTGGGAAGGTTTGAGAAAAGGTTGTAAACCTTGCTGTCATACTTAATTACATACTATTTGCTGCTTTATTATGAGAGAGAGAGAACGTGCATAGCTTGGTTGGAATAAAATATAAAATGGGCTTAGAAATGTGACAATGAAAAAACACCTATATGTAGATATTGCAATGGAGTCCAGAAATCTTCCCTAGCCCTAACAACCTGTGAAGAGAAGCATTAAATGGAAAATTAAAAAATGTTAGATAGAGATAATTTTACCTTTAGAGGTAAGGGCTTACAAATGTGAGAAGCAGAGCCTTTTTTGTGATGGTGCTAGAGATAGTCAAGTGTTTTGGTGTCTGAGGGAGAAAATTCATATAGTGCTTCCAGGGTGGTAAGATTACCATAAATTAGGCAATTACCAATTCATTGCTATTCAATGATACTCAAAAAATCTGTCACCTAAAGTGAACCTAAAGTTCAAGGGGCTTTTGGGGAGGCATCCTCTCTGGAATTCATTGTCAATAACCAGCTTTCTTGTGTTTATTTAGAAAGCAGATAGCATCTTCATTTAGGAAAGCATTTGACTGGCTGGTCTTATTGGTGTTAAGGCTTCCTTGCTATTTTGTTTGTGTGATTTGATCAGTTTAAAGCTTTACTCTTGTTTAAAGTTGTTATGGTTGCTAGATGACTTTAATCCTTTTGTTGACGGGTGTAATGTATCAATAAAGCAGCATGAGGTCAGGACTACATGACTGATCTGGTGCTCTTGCCACAGAGCTCCAACCTCACCCCACCGCTTGCATCAGCCAGGTGAGCAGCAGCACTATCACACACAGTGCTGGCCACTCATATAGATATATTCAAATTATATATATTCCCCCCCAAATTTGTATCTATACATGTAAAGTGGCTGGGGAAACCCAGCCAGGTGGGCAGGGATTATTATTATTATTATTAATTAGCAAAAGCAAACCTGTATCCCCCTTGTCTTCCTTTTTGATGCAATTTCTCCTTTTTGGCAATGTATAAGTGGCCACATAACCTACACTAGAGCAGTGTAATGTGTGGGCTGCACTAAGAGCAAGCCATTGTTGTATATGGTTAGACCAACACACTAGGAGTCCAGTTGTTGCTCTGTACAGTGGTACCTCGCAAGACGAAATTAATTCGTTCTGCGAGTTTTTTCGTCTTGCGAAGCACGGATTTTGGAAAAGCTTCAAAAATCACCAGAGTCTTCAAAAACCTCAAAAAAGGCTACCACACCGCGTGCTATGAGTTGCTCCTCGAAGTCAAGTCGCAACTGCACCTCTTCAAGCAATGCACCCTGGGTATTAACGGTTTTAAGAAAAAGGAAACAAACTTGCAAGACGTTTTCGTCTTGCGAAGCAAGCCCATAGGGAAATTCGTCTTGCGAAGCAACTCAAAAAACGAAAAACTCTTTGGTCTTGCGAGTTTTTTCTCTTACGAGGCATTCGTCTTGCGAGGTACCACTGTACTGGTATAGAACTTGAACACTGAATTCTACATTTGTTTTGCATGTTCTGCATCTTGTCTCTTATTTCTGGGGCAACCCAGCCAGATGGGCGGGGTATAAATAATAACGTTGTTGTTGTTGTTGTTGTTGTTGTTGTTGTTCTAAGATCCCCAGGCCTTGTCTTCGATAACCACCCGTGTTGTTCATTTTATACCCGCTCAGCGTCTTTCATTCCAGATCCACCATCCTTTGCTGGTGATCTTTTAGCCTAGTGGATTCTACTCAGACTTTCAATTTTGTACCTTTGCTCACTGCCAGCATTGACTTCGTTTCTCTGGCCTGACTTGGTTTTGGCATGAGCTGGGCACACATGTTAGTTGTTATCCTACATTTGGGTCCTCCTGGACCTGATTGTGCAAGAAGGCCTGTGTCAAGTCTTGGGACTGATTTTGCCAAGACTTTCTATGCTTTACTGCCTTGTGAAAGGGGCACATCTACAGAGAAAGAATGTCACTATACTCTTGTTACCACCATGCCATATTTTGTGCATGTCAAACACACATTCACATACCATATTTGTTTGTTTGTTTGTTTCATTAAATTCAAACCCCACTTGATTGTAAAAAACAACAACCTCAAAGCAGGTTACAAAAAGATTAAACAATAAAATTGAGGGGGAAATCACAAACATATAAACTTTTGTATGTTTTAAAGATAAAATACTAAAACAAAGTAAAATTTCCTCAACTTTCTAAGCATCTGGGTAGGCTTGTCTAAACAAGAATGTTTTTAGCAGGTGCCAAAAAGAGTGCAGTGGTACCTCGGGTTACATACGCTTCAGGTTACAGACTCCGTTAACCCAGAAATATTACCTCGGGTTAAGAACTTTGCTTCAGGATGAGAACAGAAATTGTGCTCTGGCGGTGCGGCGGCAGCAGGAGACCCCATTAGCTAAAGTGGTGCTTCAGGTTAAGAACAGTTTCATGTTAAGAACAGACCTCCGGAATGAATTAAGTTCTTAACCTGAGGTACCACTGTACAGTGAAGGCTTGATCTCAAGAGGGAGGGAGATCCAGAATGCAGGTGCTCCCACACCACCAGAACCCAAAGCAGTATGTATGAGCAAAGACTATGGAAACATAAATACAGGTTTTGGATTATTTAATTACTTACTTTGAAGTGGGTGTTTTAAATTTGAGAAATTTACAAGACTGCTTCCAGTTAAAAATAAAAAATGATAAAACATCATTGAATTGTTACACAATCAGTAAAATGGCAGAAGAAATAGCAGCAAATAGCAATGCAATTGTAAAAGAAGCAGTTAAATTAACATTGCAGTTTATTTATTAAAAGCCCAATCATATTAAACCATTTTAACCCACCTTTGAACATTTAATAGAATAGGTACAAGAAGAATATCTATTTCAGGGGAAGGTTCCACAGAAAATACCCTGTCTCCATTTGTCATCTGGCTAGACTCTGCAGACAGCAACACCTGAAAAGGTCTCTGGATATGTTATTTAAAACTGCACAGGATCTGGAATCCAAGTATTTGTCAGAGCACATTTCCTTTATCAACTGACCCTGAGATTGGCAGTGGGGAGGGAGCTGCTGGTGGGTGTTGCTTGCTTTGGTAGCACTTCCTTGGTAGTGATGTCCCAGATGCTGAACTCTCCCCCTGGAAGCATGCATGGCTACAACTTCCATTAAGCTGGCGGTGGCTGTTATACTGATTTCAAATTATAGGAACAGGTGGTTCTTTGGAGTATAAGAAGATCAACTATGGGACAGTGACAGATTATTTAGGGTGATATACTATCACAGTTAAAGCTGCTGTTGTAATTTAGAGAGTGACTACATTCCACATTGTGGGTAGCGCTCTGGGTTAAACCACAGAGTCTAGGACTTGCCGATCAGAAGGTTGGCGGTTCGAATCCCTGCGACGGGGTGAGCGCCCGTTCTCGGTCCCTGCTCCTGCCCACCTAGCAGTTCGAAAGCACGTCAAAGTGCAAGTAAGATAAATAGGTACCTGTCAGAGTTGCCTCCAGGTCCCAGCTCACAGAGGACCAACGCTAGCCAGTAATAACGTATAAAAGTCTTTATTGAAGATTAGTTTCCATTTCCAAACCGCAGCGTGCAACTCTACGTCTTAGATCTTAGACCGGCGAAGCTCCATCTGAGTCTCCGCCTCCTAGACACCAGTTTAAGACTCTAGCCTTACTCCACCTCTTCCGTTGTTCTTTCCTCCTCTGGGTCCTTCTGCCCCCTGGGGTTTCCTCCTTTCTGGACTCTTCTGACGCTGACCCCCCTGAGTCTTGCCCCTCCTTCCGGCGGGCTTTAGGACCTGGCTCCCTATCCGGGCTACCTGCTGTGCCGCTCGCCTGTGCATTTGAACTTGGCGCGCGCGCCCAGCCGGTAACTTTCCTCTTGACCGTTTCCCCGCTCTCCGATGGAGGCGTGGTCAATCCTGACTCATCTCCTCTCGCTGGTGGTGAGAACACTGGTCCCGATGCCTGGGACTCCTCCCCCCCACTGCGCTCTGGTGGGGAAGCTGGTCCTGATTTCCAACTGCTGCTCTGGGAGTCCCCGCTGGCCCCTTCCTTCTGGTGTTTCCCCCTTGGCACCCCCCTTGCCCTGGCCATCGGCGCTCCCTTCTGTGAATCTTCCGATTCGCTGGAGAGGCTCATGGAATCACTCTGACCACTGTCACCGCCTACGCTCCCCTCGGATTCCTCCCCCTCGCTCTCCATTTCCTCCCTCTCCTGTGCCTCTGCTCCTGAGCCCCTGACAGTACCGCTCCGGCAGGAAGGTAAACGGCGTTTCCATGCGCTGCTCTGGTTCGCCAGAAGCGGCTTAGTCATGCTGGCTACATGACTCAGAAGCTGTACGCTGGCTTCCTCGGCCAATAATGTGAGATGAGTGGCGCGACCCCAGAGTCTGTCACAACTGGACCTTATGGTCAGGGGTCCCTTTACCTTTACCTTACATCCCACATATATTTCTCATATAGGCATCCTTCCACTTTATGCACATTCTACTCATGTGTGACTGGGTGTATGTACAGCACCGGGAAATAGATAGATCAGTAAATTATCTGTCTATCTATCATACCAGGAAATGGCGAGAGAGAGATGGAGAGTCCTTGTGGCTCACAAGGAAACCCTCCCCGGAGCCCAAAGAGGACATATGGGCAGTGGAAGCCCCAAAGAGATCTGAGGTGCATCAGGGCTTTGTTTAGGCTGCTCAACCTCCCCACCTAACAGCTGATATGCAGGGTTTCGCAGCCACTTTGCCACAAGTCCTCCAACCTCCAGCTGCTTCCAGAGCTTCAACTCTAGTTATTTTGGTCTGGAATGGAGAGAGAGTGCGAGAGCGTGCTGGAGAGCAGGGGGAAATAGGCTTTTAGAGGGTGTTCCCCTCTTTACGTTTCACTTATGTGCGCAGGGGTCCAGAGCATAACCGTTACATAAGTGGGGGGACACCTGTATATATTTCCACATCTATAAAAAGTTGTTTTTATCATGCCAACCCTTCCAATGGCATAATTATCTGGTTTTCTAGTTGACACATGCTTTAATTTTTGCTCAGGTTCTGAGATGACAGATGGCCATTACTTTACCAAGTAAATGGTTTAGAAGATCTGAGCTGGTTCTGGATTAATACTTTGAGCTTGTCTCAGTTGTGAAAGGTCAGTATTGGACTGAAGTTGATATTACAAGCTGTGGCTTTGCTAGAAACATAAGAAAATTTATGTGGGCACCACTGTATGTTGTCATTGTCCGAGCCAAGATGTACTACTTAAGGTCCATTTTTCCAGACAGACAAATGGTCTCTGCCCTTGTTGTTGGTATGTTTTCATAAAGTTGGTCTGTCCTTTTGCTTCCTCTTAGTTCCCCCCTATTCCTGTTGGCCAAGAAGAGGATAATGTGCCAATCTTTGACCATTTTCCATTTGAGGGGGTGGCAGATAAAACAAAATCTTTGCCAGCAGCATTGGGAAAGAAAACCACACCAACAGAGCCAGCTATTATAGTGCAGGTTTAGCCCATTGCTACATAAACATGGGGTCTCTGTAATTTGGAAACTGCTTTGAAAGTAGACTGTCAAATATGAAAGGTGATGTCGCTTGCAAGTCCTTCAAAGCAGTGCACACAAACTTCCAGGGGCTAGTTCACATATGCTGGTATAAACCAAGATTTTTCTGTACTTTAAGAGTGGTACTGGAATGTGTAGAATGTTTCTTATTTAAGCCATTGCATTTGAAGTGAGGTGAGATGAAATTACAGTTCTGTCTGGTGTTGTATCTTTGATAGCCCATACTCATTGACCACATCTGCACTGGACATTTAAAGCACTCTTAAACAGTCATTGCTTCCACCAAAGCATAATGGAAACTGCAGTTGGTTCAGGATGCTGAGAGTTGTTAGGAGACCCCTGTTCCTTTCACAGAACTATAATTCTCAGATGGTTTAACAGTCCATCCCTCTTCCCCGAGAACTCTGGGAATTGTAACTCTTTGAGCGAAACAGGGGTCTCCTACCAGCTCTCAGAACCCTAAACAAACTGCAGTTCCTAGGATGCTCTGGAGGAAGCCATGACTATTAAAGTATTGTTATTGTGCTTTAAATAGATGGTGTGAATATGGCCAAAGAGTGAATGGACTATCAAAAATACAACACTACAGGCAGAATAACAGTAATTGCATGTTACCTGACTTCAAAGGCAATTGTGTTTAATATGAAACATTCTGCTGTTTGGAAACTCCTAATCCCCTCATAATAGTGCTTTAAATGTAAGATGAGGCTGTGGCTTTTGAATTCATCACTTTTTCCTGCAAGACATCAAGTGATGAAAATGAATGTATGATCCAATCCCAAGTCTCCTCTGGAAGAGTTACATTGTCTCTTCATGTTTCCCTGTTTTCATAAAACTTTTATGGGTTCTTGTCAGATGGCAAGGCTGGCTGCTCACGAGTAACCAGGCAGGACTCCGACCTGTCTTTTACAGGTTTTATTTAGGTGCAAACTATTTACAGTGCAGAACCCCAAAGTTCATGTCTGCCTCAATCGCTAGCAGAATCTGGGAGTGCCTGTTTCCTGGACCTCCTCCAGCATAAAAGCCTCGTTACGCCCAGCCTTTTCCTTCCCTCTTTGCGCTTTAGACTTCTGTGCAGGGTGGGCGACGGAGGGGGCATGCTTCCCTCCTGGCTGGCTTTGCCAGAAATGGTGCTGAGGCTCCTACCAGCATCCTCTGGTCCTTTCACCTCTTCCTCACTGGAGGTGGGGTTTTCCTCATCACCGGAAGAGGAACTGCTTCACAGGATTTTCAGAGGCTCCCTGTAACACAACTGCCCCTCTGTTTCCCGCCCCTGTTCTGATGGCAGTTCCCTGACAGGTTCTACTCGATATGTTGTTGTTGTTGTTTAGTCGTTTAGTCATGTCCAACTCTTTGTGACCCCCTGGACCAGAGCACGCCAGGCCCTCCTGTCCTCCACTGCCTCCCACAGTTTGATCAAACTCATGCTGGTACCTTCAAGAACACCATCCAACCATCTCATCCTCTGTCGTCCCCTTCTCCTTGTGCCTTCCATTTTCCCCAACATCAGGGTCTTTTCCAGGGAGTCTTCTCTTCTCATGAGGTGGGCAAAGTATTGGAGCCTCAGCTTCAGGATCTGTCCTTCCAGTGAGCACTCAGGGCTGATTTCCTTCAGAATGGAGAGGTTTGATCTTCTTGCAGTCCATGGGACTCTCAAGAGTCTCCTCCAGCACCAGAATTCAAAAGCATCAATTCTTCGGTGATCAGCCTTCTTTATGGTCCAGCTCTCACTTCCATACGTCACTACTGGGAAAACCAAAGCATATCTACTCGATATACTTTGCAATAAATGGTATTTGTTTGGGTTGCAAGCTGACCAGTAAAAACTGGTTTGCTCTGTTCCTGTAGCCATAACAGCAATTTAATCTACTGAAATCAACAGGTGATGCTTTCCAAGCATGATGAAAAACACCGCTACCAATGGCAGATCAAGCTCCTTTTAAAATCACAGGAACAGAGGTTGGTTTAAAAAGAAAAGAAAAAGCCTGGCAACTCAAAATGGTTTGAATTCTCATGGCAGTGTTTCCCATCATGAAAGAGGGAAATAAGGGAAGGTGGCCAGTGTTAATAGGATGGTGGAAATTGTATCACAAAACGGCTCAGTTTCCTCACAGAATGTAAGAAACAACTGCCAGAGAATAATTACAAGATTTTCCTCCTTATCTTTGGACGTAAGTTTTTGTATTTTATGGCTAAGAGCAGTAAATAATTTGCCATGGGCGTAGCTACACAAAATGCTTGCTACATCCCTTTGTTCAGCCAGACTGGCAGCCATATTTAGAGGACAGTGTAGACATACTGCTAAGCTTTCTGTGTAGCGAGTACCTCACTTTATAAACCAAGAACAGCAGATGTAGCTACCTTTGCAAGTGCTCTGGTAGACATTCTAATGCATCACAGAATGAAAAGGCTAGTAAAATGCTGATACAATGTGATTGCTATATCCCTGCTTGGTAAATCAAAGCGTCATTAAGTGTTTTCAATTGATTTTTGTTAAAAAATCTATCAGGAATTGCCACCTTTAGGGTACATCAAATCAGGTCTCTAGTTTGAAAAGGCCCAAGGAACGTATTCCTAGTTTTTTGGGGTGGTTTTTTTAAAGGGAACTCTGTACCTTTAAATCCCTTGCAAATTGAGAAAAACAAGCTGTGATTTATATAAGCTGGGTAATCATGTGATTTTCAGGAAAGCTCCCTCTGCCCCCTCCCAGCTTCTCATCCCCACTCTGGCCTCCAACTGGCATGCAGCAAGAGTTTCAAGAAAGAGGCACCAGCATTGGGGCCTGGTGAGGGGGCGGAAAGGAGGGAGAGATTCATTCAGAAAGAGAGGAAAGCAAAGCAAACGGGAGCAAGGCGGGAAAGGCGAAATAAGAGAGGGTGGGTGGGGGAAGGGAGGAGAGGGGCCTCTGCATTGTATTCATTTCTGCAATTCCCTCCTCCATCAACTATCAGAAAAGGGGCTGTTCTTTGCCTCTCCAGCGCTTGCTGCCATTCCAAGTCTAATTCAAAAGTTGATCCCAGGGGAGTGGAAGAGAGAGAGAGAGGGAGAGATCTCTCGCGCTGTTTACAGTATTACACTCGCAACACATCTCCGAGCAGTGAAAAGTTCTAGGGTCGTAGTGCTTACCCCCAAGTTTGTGTTCCTCTGCCAGGAGGTCACTGGAAGCTTATTGTTCTGTGGTGTGTGTATGTTTATTTAGAATCATTTATTAGCCACTTAAATGAAAGAATCCCTAAGCAGTGTAATAGTACAATTTAAAAGAGTTATCAATATAATATAAACATAAGTAAACATAGGTTGAAGAACAGTTGGAAATGCACCGGCAGATTGTCACAATATGCATCTGAGCCGTGTACACATCACACATTTAAAGAACATGAATTCTCTCAAAGAATCCCGAGAACTGTAGTATGTTAAGGGTCATGGGAATTCTGGCTCTCTGTGGAGTAAATGACAGTCCTAGGATTTGGGGAGCGGGGGAAGATGTGCTTTGAGTGTACAGTGGTACCTCAGGTTACATACGCTTCAGGTTACAGACTGCTAAGGTTAAGTGCTTCAGGTTAAGAACTTTGCTTCAGGATGAGAACAGAAATTGTTCTCCAGCGGTGCGGCAGCAGTGAGAGGCCCCATTAGCTAAAGTGGTGCTTCAGGTTAAGAACAGTTTCAGGTTAAGAACGGACCTCTGGAACAAATTAAGTACTTAACACTGTATAGGGCATCCCATAAGCCTGTTCAGATGTACCCACACTGATAGCCTTACAGAATTCTTTCAGGAAACGCGTAACAATATTCTTATTCTTGTTATTTAAAATAAATGCAGCAAGCTAGGTGCCTCTGGGAAGTTCACAAGTAATAGCCTTTACCTATTGCTTTTTTCCTGGGTCTGGAATTCAGAGGTGTACTGTGTCAGCTAAGTGTAACCTCCTTGTACAAACGCAGTTCATAACAACTAACAGATTATGTTCTGTGATAATTACTATTTTTTAAGCTAGGAGCCATCGCCACTTCTTGTGGTGGTGAATTCCATCAGTTAATTATGTATTGTGTGAAAATGTACTTTCTTTTTTTATCTGTCCTGGGCTTACTGCCAGTCATCTACCATTATGAGATATAGGGCGGGGGGTGTTATGTACCAACTCTTTGTGCACCATTCATGGTTTTGCAAACCTCTATCATGCCTGTCCCATCCAGCGACGTTTTTTTAAAGATAAAAATCCACCAGTACTTTGGTTCTCATATGGAAAGCAATCCAGCTTCTCGATAATTTCAGTTTATGTTTTCTGTGGCTTTTGCAGCTCTGAAATATTCTTTTTGAGATGGCATAACTAGAATTGTACACAGTACTCCAAATGTGCTTGCATCAGATTTACTTAATGGCGATTATACTTGACATTTCATTTTCAATTGCTTTCCTAATAAATCTTAACATTGACTTAAGATTTGAGGGTTAATAAATTATTGTGAAAGCTCGGATTTATAACTAATGGACATATTTGCCCTTTACACTGCTGCTACACACAAGTGATTCCACCCCCCCACCCCACCCCATGAGCTCTCTTCCACAGCCCTCCAACTTCCTCCAATATTTTTTACTAGTCCTAACATTCCTGGTTATTTATTTCACTTGAAGCCCCTGCATTTTCCTTTGCAATTTGCCTGAGCCCACATGACAAACTACTCTAAAGATATTTTCCCCATCACTCCATGGAATTCCAAAGACCTTTTTTCATTTGTCGTGGTGCATGCATGCTGCTGTTGCTGCATATGTTTGCTATCCTTTGCCAGAAGCTGCCCTACCAGTTTGCTTTGTCTTGCCAGAAGTTCCAGCCTTCAAACTGCTCTCTGTGTGTGCGTGTGCCTGCGTGCATATAAGCAGCAAGGCTGTAGCTCAGCAGGATGGTTTAGAAACCGGAAAAAAGCATTTATCAGAAACCAACAGTATAGCTCCATGAGAATATGGAGTCATTAGCACATAATAGCTCCCCTCCTACCCTTTCAACCTTCTTATACCCACAAACTGTGTTCACACAAGGGTATGCACATATGTCAGAATAATTACCCTTTGTTAACCCGAATTCAACAAGTATTTGGAAAGGCACAGTAGTAATGCAAAACATTGGTGAACTGGTTTACTTCTCTTCAACATCCAATGAACTGAAAATCCCATGTGATGGCTCCAATAGGATCCAGTATAATCACTTCCAGTAAAAGGTAAAGGACCCCTGGACGGTAATGTCCAGTTAAAGGCGACTATGGGGTGCGGCGCTCATCTCACTTCAGGCCAAGGGAGCTGGCAGTTGTTCACAGACAGCTTTCCTGGTCATGTGGCCAACATGACTAAACCGCTTCTGGCACAACCGAACATCGAGACAGAAGCGTATCGGATCAGTCCCACACAGCAAGCAGCATCTTTATGTGGGATATCTACAATAGGACCTCAAAGTTTTTTAAAAATAAAATGCATCCCGTTTCCCATTGCCAGTTTGATCAGAGCAACAGTTCTTAGGGAGGGCGTGTTTAACTCTCTACAACATTCTCTGATCAAAATTGCCACCTTCATGCACCTTTTTATCTTGTACACATGTTTTTGGTCCAGAGCTCTCCATCATTTCTGAGAACTGGCCATGAAGGCTGGGGCTGATGATAGTTGGAATCCCAACAATATCTGGAGGGCCATAGGTTTGCTATAAGGAGGTGGAAACACTATCACCCCTCTAGGGCAGGCAAATAGCTGCTTCTTTGGCGATCACTCATAGCTGAGTAAGATTGTCTGGGATGTGAAGAGGCAAATACTCAAACACTCCTTGACCTTTATTCCTAGATCAAGGGAAGTAATAGTGCCACTGTATTCTGCTCTGGTCACACCTCACCTGGAGTACTGTGTCCAGTTCTGGGCACCACAGTTCAAGAAGGACACTGACAAACTGGAACGTGTCCAGAGGAGGGCAACCAAAATGGTCAAAGGCCTGGAAACGATGCCTAATGAGGAACGGCTAAAGGAGCTGGGCATGTTTAGCCTGGAGAAGAGGAGGTTAAGGGGTGATATGATAGCCATGTTCAAATATATAAAAGGATATCACATAGAGGAGGGAGAAAGGTGGTTTTCTGCTGCTCCAGAGAAGCGGACACGGAGCAATGGCTCCAAACTACAAGAAAGAAGATTCCACCTAAACATTAGGAAGAACTTCCTGACAGTAAGAGCTGTTTGACAGTGGAATTTGCTGCCAAGGAGTGTGGTGGAGTCTCCTTCTTTGGAGGTCTTTAAGCAGAGGCTTGACAACCATATGTCAGGAGTGCTCTGATGGTGTTTCCTGCTTAGCAGGGGGTTGGACTCGATGGCCCTTGTGGTCTCTTCCAACTCTATGATTCTATGATTCTATGATTCCTCTGCCACTGCCAAAGGGCTACATGGCTGAATTTCATTAAAAACAAATAAATGTTGGGATTCGAGGTTACAAACCTGGCACCTACAGGCAGATGTGCACATGCCAAGACCTTCCCTGACACCCCTAAGAGGATCCCCACCTGCCCTTCCCCTGATGCAGTTAGGCTTGAAAAAAGTCACATATTGTAGCCAATACAGTGGCACCTCGAGTTACATACGCTTCAGGTTACATACGCTTCAGGTTACAGACTCCGCTAACCCAGAAATATTACCTCAGGTTAAGAACTTTGCTTCAGGATGAGAACAGAAATCGTGCTCCGGCGGCGTGGTGGCAGCAGGAGGCCCCATTAGCTAAAGTGGTGCTTCAGGTTAAGAACAGTTTCAGGTTGAGAACGGACCTCCGGAATGAATTAAGTACTTAAGCCGAGGTACCACTGTAGAAGGATCTCTCAAGGCTAATAGCAGCATGGGGAATTTTGGGGGTGATCCAGGAAGTCCATGTCTCTCCCCAAGCTCAAAAAAACCTAAAGCATTTTTCCCAAACCTAATTGATGGGGAGGAGGGTGGTGCTCTCAACAGTCTCAACATGGTTGGTGATAAAGATTTTTCACTTCACCAATGAACAAGAAAGACCGTTTTCAGTGAGTGTGACATCCCTCTAAGCAGAATGCATATGTTTAATTTCAGCAGCTTTCTACAGTTTCAAAGATAAGTATAGTAAATACTAGGAATCTGGTCATCTCATTGATCTCCTGGGGTATGGCTGCCAGCTTTTCCAGATCCTTTTCTCTCCTTCCCCTTCTTTCAGATCTACGATGTGCTACAGATGATTGATGTAATCATGTGTGGACCAGCAGTTTAGCAGACATTTCTGTGGGCTAGTTTCTACTGAGGCTTTATTTGCAAAGTTTAATCAAGTGCCTTGTTTTGAACCAATGGTATTGATTTATGCAGTTAAAATAAACACTATTGTGATCAACATGAATATTTTGAGAAAACGTGACAAATACAACTTTCTCGACTAATTAGCTCAGGCAAATTGTTTGTTGTGACGATAAATTACCACTCCCTTGGAATGGAACAGTAACAACTCACCCCATGCTGGTGAGAAAACAGCAGGAGCCTATGGCAGAAAATATGCTCTTGGTGGGAGAAAGTATGGGTAGGGTGGCTCCCTATTCAAGCTGTTCAGCATGCAAGCTTTGAATGATGTGGGGATTATGAGTACCCCTCCCTCGGTTATGCTGGAAGCAAACTAGGAATTAGAGGGTGGGGGTGGGGCATCCTTCCAGAGATGAGGAAAAACCCAGCAACCTAATCCATGAGGTACATGTGAAATATTAAGACACTTATGAGGCAGAACTGCAGGAATAGGAAACCGCTAATCCTCCAGATGTGATCCTCCAGTTTTAACTAAAAAAGTGCCTTCTCCAGTATCAACCATCTTGGACCATATGATCATCATGTGATGCCTTGTTGATGGTGCCACCCCTGGGGGCTGCCTGGTTGAGCCATGACAATGGCTTTTCATTGGTGGTTCCCCATTTGTGGAAGACTCTCCCTAGGGTGGTACATCTGTCTCCCATCATTATTAACTTTCAAGAGGAATTGGAAACATTCTTGTTTACCCAGGCATTTGGTGGCTGAAGAATACTGTTCCTGACAGCCCTGAGATACACAAATGTGTGTGTATCTTTGACCCAGGTGAAATAAAGCCTAGTTTTGCCTCTGGGTAGGGTATAAATACAGTAAGTAAATAAAATCAGCCCTGGCTATTGCCAATGCTTGCTAGAGTTGATAGAGTCCAACAAAGCAGAGACATCACCTTGCCAACAAAGGTCCGTATAGTTAAAGCTATGGTTTTCCCAGTAGCGATGTATGGAAGTGAGGACTGGACCATAAAGAAGGCTGATTGCCGAATAATTGATGCTTTGGAATTATGGTGCTGGAGGAGACTCTTGAGAGTCCCATGGACTGCAAGAAGATCAAACCTTTCCATTCTGAAGGAAATCAGCTCACTGGAAGGACAGATCCTGAAGTTGAGGCTCCAATACTTTGACCACCTCATGAGAAGAGAAGACTCCCTGGAAAAGACCCTGGTGTTGGGAAAGATGGAGGGCACAAGGAGAAGGGGACGACAGAGGACGAGATGGTTGGACAGTGTTCTCGAAGCTACCAGCATGAGTTTGACCAAACTGCGGGAGGCAGTGGAAGACAGGACTGCCTGGCATGCTCTGGTCCAGGGGGTCACGAAGAGTCGGACACGACTAAACGACTAAACAACAACAATATCATCATCTAGTTCCTTATACGGGTGCAGTGTGTATTGATAAAGAGTCTTGAGGCGATGCTGTGCATTGTGAAAACTTGTGTGGGGTGCTAACTTGTTTGCACACACTCAACTGGTTATTAGCCAGAACTTACAATTATGAATATGTTGTTGTGAGTTTGTGGGGGAGTAGTCTGTATGATGCCTGCGTCCCTTCTAATTCCTTGCTCCCTGCATCCAGGAAGGGTTAAAATCTAATACAGTCATACCTTGGGTTGAATGTGCTTCGAGATGAGTGCGTTCGAGTTGCGCTCCGTGGCAACCCAGAAGTAATGGAGCGCGTTACTTCCGGGTTTCGTCGCTTGCGCATGCGCAGATGCTCAAAATGACGTCACGCGCATTGCGCAGAAACGCCAAAAGGTGACATGCGCAGAAGTGCGGACACAGGTTACGTTTGCTTCTAGATGCGAACGGGCCTCCGGAACGGATCCCATTCGCATCTAGAGGTACCACTGTAGATTTTACACCCACTGGTGTAGATGGCAAATAGCAATTCATATTTGAAAATACGGGTCACTGTGTGGACACTTGGGTCAATTATGCAGACAGAAAAATCTGATCTGAACAGCTCATTTGCAACATAACAGCTAAAGGAAGCAATCTTATTAATTTATCTATTTTTAAAAGTATTAATTTTTTGATATCCTTTCAATTAATCTGTTTTTAACAGGCCAACTACAAATTGGACTTGGGAGTCCACCCGTCACTAGTCATAGGCACTTCTGTATTGTCACATGGTTTGTGATAAGGAATAGCGCTCTAATCCTTCCATCCCCCATCGCTGCATACTTTTGTGATTTTTTTTTGGGGGGGGGGGAAACCTATCACATCAAAACCCCCACACAAATCAAAACCCAATTTCTTCTCTCTTCAAGAAAATGAATGAAAATTAGAAATATACAAACCAGATCATTAACCGACCCAGACTGTTACCTTCCGTTTAGCAATTTAATCTTTCTGACATTTATGTGGAAGATGTTTTAATGCATTGTTCGGTCTCTCCAGTGTTGGATATGGATGATAGTGATGAGCTATTTCCCACTCCTCAAAGGATGTCTTGAAACACACAGTTTCATTATTCTTGTCATTATCTTATCATGTAAAATTACATCTATTCATAATCTGTAGCAAAGAGATACTCTTACACCGTTTGGCACCACACAAACCTTTAACAGCAATGCTTCTCTATCCATTGTGATTTGCATGATTGTGGCTGCTCAGAAAGAAAGCATTAGGCAGCTTACCACACCACCACCAGGAAGCCCCAATTCATGCCAATGAAACTGCTGAAGGGGCCCTTCTGGTACAAACTTGCACTTAGGAGACATTTGGGTGGATGCTGCCAGCTAGCATGAGCCTACCCATGCCCTCTTTGAAGGCACAATTGCTAACAGTTCCAACAAGAAAGAAAAAATGGGAGGCAGTTAAAGAAACACATATGGCTGCATAAGGAACTTTCAGATGAGCTGAGATTTAAAAGTGGCATATATAAGAAATAGAAGAAGGGGCAAATCATTTATAGAGTAGCCAACACTTGCAGGGAGAGGGTCAGGCAGGCTAAAGCTCAGAATGAGCTCAGGCTTGCGAGAGAGGTTAACAATTATTTTAAAGGGGTTTTTTTTCCAGCTACTTTTGAAGCAATAGGAAAAACACAGAAAGGTCCTCTGCAAAAAGTTGGAGCAATGCTGTTGGGTGAAAGAGGGAAGGCAGAACGGCTGAACACTTACAGTGGTACCTCGGGTTAAAGACGCTTCAGGTTACAGACTCCACTAACCCAGAAATAGTACCTCAGGTTAAGAACTTTGCTTCAGGATGAGAACTGAAATCGTGCTCTGGCGGCGCGGCAGCAGCAGGAGGCCCCATTAGCTAAAGTGGTGCTTCAGGTTGAGAACAGTTTCAGGTTCAGAACGGATCTCCAGAACAAATTACTGTAAGTTCTTAACCTGAGGTACCACTGTACTTTGCCTCTGTCTTCTCCCAAAAGGAAAACAGTACCCAACCTGGTGAAAAATAAAATAAATGAGGCAGGGAGGGAGCTGTAGCCCAATATAGGAAAATAGATGGTAAGGGAATACCTAGCTATTTCAAATGAATTCAGATCTCCAGCCCCTTCCCACATCCAAGGAACATGCAGGTGTAATCTTCAAAAATTCGTGGAGAGTAGGTGATGTCCTTACAGATTAGAAACAGGTAAATATCCCCATCATAAAAAATGGGGTGGTGGTGGTGAGAGTCTGGAAGGTGACCCATGAAACTACTGACCAGTCAACTTGACATCAGTATGAAGAAAGGTCCTAGAACAGAGAATTAAACATTTGGTCTGTGAGTGCTAAGAAAGGATCATCTTATTACTAAGATACAAATAATGCCAGACTGATCTTGCTTCTTTTTTGTTAGAGTTACCAGCTTGGTGGATCATGAGAACGCTGTGAATGTAACATATCTTGATTTCAGTAAGGCCTTCTTATAGAGAAGCTGGGGAAATGTGGGCTAGGCGATTTTATTGTTAGGTGAGTTTGACCAAACCCAAAGAGTGCTCCACCAATGGTTCCTTTGCATTCTAGACAAAATTGACAAGTGTGGTGTTTGTAGGGTTTTTTCCTGGGCCTGGTGGTGTTCAACATCTTTATAAATTACTTGAAAGAAGGAACAGAGGGGATGCTCATCAAATTTGCAGGTGAAACCAAACTGGGAGGGGTAGCTAATACCTAGAAGATAAAATCAGGTTTCAAGATGGCCTTAACAGATTGGAGAACAGGGTCAAAAGTAACAAAATGAAATTCAGTAGGGACAAATGTAAGCTCCTGTACTTAGGCAGGAATAATTAGATATACATATATGGGGGGATATCTGGCTTGACGGCGATACTTATTTATTTATTTTGTGTCCCCTCCCCCAAGCCTGCTGTTTTCTTCCTCTTGTGCGTGGATGGTGCTGTTTTGGTTGCATAAGGATTCACACTCAGAATGAGTTAGTATATACTATGATGGTGCATGAATAAGCCTGGATTTGGTGAGTAGCCTTTGGGTGGTGTCTATTGGTTTTCACAGTTACTAAGCCCCTCATAAAAGGTAAAGGGACCCTGACCATTAGGTCCAGTCATGACCGACTCTGGGGTTGCGGCGCTCATCTCACTTTATTGACCCGGTGTACAGCTTCCGGGTCATGTGGCCAGCATGACTAAGCCACTTCTGGCGAACCAGAGCACCACACGGAAACGCCATTTACCTTCCCGCTGGAGTGGTACCTATTTATCTACTTGCACTTTGAGGTGCTTTCGAACTGCTAGGTTGGCAGGAGCAGGGACCGAGCAACGGGAGCTCATCCCGTCGCAGGGATTCGAACTGCCAACCTTCTGATCGGCAAGTCCTAGGCTCTGTGGTTTAACCCACAGCGCCACCCGCATCCCTAAGCCTCTCATAAAGAACCCCTTAATTGTTTCTTTGTTCTTCTTTGTTTCTTCAAGAAGCAGGACTATAGGGCTGAGGGAGGGCTGGAAGGGGGCTTTCCAGTGGTGGCATTATCAACTCTGTAAACCCAGAACTGCTACAGTCACCCTGCAGCTTTTGACCACTTGGGCCTCTGTGTGTCTCTTGTGGAAGTGACCCCTGAAGTCTGCCTGTTACCAGTCAAGTTATTGTGTTATTCTAGAGGAGGACTTTTCCTTGATAGTCAGTTGGCAGGCACACAGCTGGAGAAATGCCAACAATGAAAAGCAAAGTGGTGGGGAATGAAGAAAGGCGCTCTGGTTTCTAACTTATTAGGGATGCATTATGTGAGATTAATTTCTGAAGAAAACAGGCTTGGAAATCTTTACAGTTCCACTTTGTTGGAGTTATCGCCACCTTTTCCTACGCCTTTGCCTGGCATCCTTTCTAACTGCTCCTCCCTACACACTGTTTAACTATTTTGGGTAAAGACTGTTTCCAGTCAGCTGAGTATGGTTCTGCTAGTCCATAAAAATACTTTTAAAAAAACTATCTCCCCCTCCTCCAATAACAGCAAAACATGTGGCAGTGTTAGAGTTCAACAGAGGTTGCAAATAAATCATTTGTGCCTAAGAGGCCCTCAATAATAGATGCCCCCAGAACATCTCCTAAGGGAAATGCTTGTATTTCACAGAACTCCCCCCACTTCCCGCATTTCCAAAGAAAAACCCACCCATCCCAAGAAACCTCACATTACTGATATCTGATGGCTATAGTAGATAGGGCCCTTAAATTCCTCTCTCTTTCCAGAGACAGGAAATCAGTTAATTTCTGTTGAATCCTTAAAATATGTGGCCTAAATTTAGATCTCATTTTCCTCTAACTCTTAAGTTCTGGCGAATCTGATCTTGCTTTAGACAAAGGTAACAGAGTTTGAGTATTTAATTAGCTCTCCTGTGTTTTGTCAGATCCAGGATGCCCTTTGCCAAGTTTCCCTGCCAACCACAGAGCATCTGTTATGCCCAGTCCTAGTTAGGGCCTGTTGCAACCGGTCCAGAGTCACGGGCAGCCATACAGGACTCCAGAACTAGTCTCAGGTGCAACACATAGAAAATGTTACTCTAATTGACCAAGCTAAGGCAGAAGGTCAAATCCCAAATATTTGTAATTGGACCCAGAAGATCAAGAGGCTTTATGTTACCTGAACACTGGTTCTGGGTGGTCCTCATATTCATAGGGGCACATTTTCAGGGGGTTGCAGTAGGAAGGAGGAGGGAAATTCCCATTTTGCAAATGGAGCTCCTCCGCTCACGGTTTTTAGGATTCAAGTCTTTGTTTTTATCTTTATGTCTGTATATGTCTTTGTCATATATAAGTACACGGAGGTACTGGGGCTTAGTAGATAGAAACACTTGACCATATCCCTGAACTTGAGCCCATCCATTCATTCAACCTAAAACCTACGAAAGGGTTCACTGAACATTGGTGCTTAGTGGATTGCACCCACTCCCTTCTGCAGTCCCCAGCCTTACAATCCCTTCCCAGCAAGCTGCAGTAGATAATGAAGTCTCAACGTGTACAAAATGCTCTAAATGAGGATCTAGCCTTTGATTTCTTGTACATTTGGCAAGCTGCCTTCTCCTCCCAATTACCATGTACTGCATTTTTAGTGATTACTCTTTCTACTGAGAAAAGAAAGTACAGGGCTGTGCAAAGGGTGGGGAGCCAAAAGGAAAACAATTTTGCTTCCTTTTTGGTGGATTAAGTCACTAAGTATTTTTTAAGTGCATCAGGTTTTACCTTTGTGAAGATTCTGTCGCTCCATTGGAGAAGAACACAGATATATCCAACGGAAAATGTTATATCACAACAAAAATGGTTCAAGTATCCGTTGGATATAACTCAGCTGAACAAACAGCTATTCTCACTCTGAAGCAAATTTTTTCTCATATGTTCATGGATTTGAACCTAATCTGATCTACTATTTTTGAATCACTGAAGAAAATGCTGAATATACTCCAAAGTATTTGAGATGCTCACACACAATGAGGCCTGTTTAATTTGCTTGTGTGCCAGAATCTTGCCAATGAGAGCTTGTGTATTGTAGCAGCTAAAGAGATTGAGCTGTCACCCAGGAAGTCCCTGATTAAAAATCTCAGTTCAGCCAGGAACTGGCTAGCTGCCCTTAGCCATGCCACTGCACTGTTTTATCACCCTCAGTTTTCTGTTCCTCTTCTGTGTAATATGGGAATAATAGTATATATGCAATATATATATAGTACATATATAATAGTGATATATCTTATCCCAGGAATCCATGCAACAGACCAGTAAGGTATTCTGTATTATTATCCCCATGCTCCAGATGGGCGCTGAGGGAATCATAGCTTTCTAAAGGCTAACCAGAGAGGTTATTTTAGCAGTGTAAACGGAGCTGGTTTTAATAGCTTTACTGAGCTACTAATGTTCTCTTTAATTACTGTCAAAAACGTCCTATTTCTGCCAATTTCATTTGGCCAGTCTTTGAGAAATGAAATGAACAAAGATACAGCTTTTTTATCCCAGAACTGTTAAGAAGTGCAAATGTATGTGTAGTAATATCCATATGCATAGTAATATCCCTGAAATAGTTGCATTTTTGAATGAATAATTTTTCCTTCTCTCCTGAGGGTTAGTTTCCAACTGAGAAACCAGCAAAACCAACATAAATAACTTTCAGTGCAAAGTGAAAGTTCCTGAATAATTTCAATGGATAGGTATATTTTAGAGGGCCTCCATTAGGATTCACAATGAGAATCTTTATGAAAGTCCCCGGCTCCTCGGGCTCCTCCACGTAGTCATCCAAGGCACTTCCTGACTTAACAACTTGGTGGAAGCAACCTGTTCAAACCTCACCTTTGCCATGAGCTCAAGTTAAGGCTTTAGGCAAGCCACTGCTTCTCACCCTTAGCAGTACATGGTCAATTTGATCTAATTTACCAGGTTGTTGCAAGGATTAGTAGGAGGTTATATATATGAGAAACAGTTCAAAATGCTGATTATTATGATTATTTTACCCATTTGACAATTCTTGTGTGCCTGTTCTCTGCCATCCCCATGAAAGGCATCAGTTATCTGGTCCGCACCATGATAATGTAAACTAAAGGGGATTAACTTATTCCCATTGGGGTTACAGGGGAAGTACCGTATTTTTTGCTCTATAAGACTCACTTTTTCCCTCCTAAAAGGTAAGGGGAAATGTGTGTGCAGTGGCGTAGCGTGGGGGGTGCAGGGGGTGCCGGCCGCACCGGGCGCAACATCTGGGGGGGCGCACTCGCCGCCTCCAGAGTCGCCGAAGAGCCTCGGGGCTCAGCTCCTTTGGGAGGAGGGGTCGGGCTGGGCGACCAGGGGGAGCAGCAGGCGCCAGCAAGGAGGTCCGGAGCCGGAGCCTGGCCAGGATCGCCCGCGGGACGGGGCGCAAGAGGGAGGGGAGAGTCGAGCCTGTCCCCCCCGCGAGGACTGCTGCGAAGAGGCGGGAGGGAGAGGAGGCCCCTTGGGAGGAGCGGGCAGGTGCTGGGGCGGCAGCGCCGGGCAGGGGCCGAGGGGTGGGCGCCCCCCTGCGCGGGCATCGCCTCGCCGCCGCCGCGGGCTTGGCTGGGCCGCCGGCCGAGGGGAAGTGCCAAACAAGGCCAGGATCCAGGCCCGCCCCGCTCTCCTTATTTGGCGCCCGTTTCCGGCTCCCGGGTGGCCTCCTCCCACCCGCTCTCGCTACCAGTGGAAAGAGAGACGGAGGCGCAGCAGAACCCGCAGCCTTGGCAGTTGCCGCCCGCCCGGCCGGGGGAGGGGAGCGCGGAGGAGCCCCGCGGGGCCTGGGCCCGGCCAGCCGAGCCTCCCGAATTGCGCCCCGCAGCCAGGATCTTGTGGCGAGGAAGGAGCCCAGTCTGCGCCCTCCTTCCCCACAGAGCTGCAGAGGGAAATCCAGGTTCTCCTGCTAGTTTCTCTTCTTCTCTCCCCCCCACTGCGTTGCAACCATGCCCCCCCTCTCGGTGCACATAGCACGATTGCAATCTCTCTCCCCCCCCCCCCCAAGTTAAACTAATGGAGCAAGCCAGCGCCAAAGATTTGTAGAACTGTGAATACCCCAGCCCAGGCAGCAGCAAGAAGCTGGCAGCGGCGGCAGGTTAGGGGTTAGGGGCGCAAATTACTTGCCTTGCCCCGGGTTAGGGGGCGCAAATTACTTGCCTTGCCCCGGGTTAGGGGGCGCAAATTACTTGCCTTGCCCCGGGTGCTGACAACCCACGCTACGCCGCTGTGTGTGTGTGTGTCTTATGGAGCGAATGCAGGCTGCGCAGCTATCCCAGAAGCCAGAACAGCAAGAAGGATTGCTGCTTTCACTGTGCAGCGATCCCTCTTGCTGTTCTGGCTTCTGAGATTCAGGATATTTTTTTTCTTGTTTTCCTCCTCCAAAAACTAGGTGCGTCTTGTGGTCTGGTGCGCCTTATGGAGCGAAAAATACGGTAAAATACGGTAAAAAATACAGTTGTCTCTCCACTGCACAAATTACATTGTGTGAACGTTTGGGGACGGACAGACTGAAACTGCATACAAACCCAATGCTTCCAGAGGCGTAATCATATTAAGTCTCCTGCAGCCAACACAAAGTGAATTGTGGCACCCTCAAAACATAACGGGTTTGTTGCAGAGTAAACTTCATAGAATAGGTTTCTGTGTGGGCTAAAGTCCGCTTCATTAAAAGTGTTATCCTCAGTTGGCTTATATAAAGAGAAAAATTGCAAAAAGTGGTGTCAAATAGTTATGAAAGACAAGAGGCACAGTCTGAGACAATTCTGTGCAAATCTCAAATGTATAAAAAACAGCCATAGGGACCATTCATTGCAGCTGTAATAGGCAACTTTTAAACTACAGCACCTTTAAATAATGAGATCACAGAAGCACAGCCAAACAAAGTAGGATGGTGGAATGCAATCAAGCACTCAACTATTTATCAGATATCGAGCTTGCACTTAGAAGTGTGCATGAGGAAGCAGAGGAGTATACAAACTTCATACAGCTAAAAAAATATTTTGCAGAATTGTGTGACCTGTTTAAACATGCACTTCAGCATGAAATGGAATGTGGTTGAGTGAGGGAAAGGAGTTGCGCTGGTCTCTATTGCAGATTATGTACGTACATATTACAATACGATATACGATATATCTTTATTGTCATTGTCCCATGCAGGACAATGAAATTGAAAAACTACATAAAAACTACATAAAACTACCACAAAACTACATAAAAACTACATAAAACTACTACAAAACTACATAAAACATTCAAAACCCCCTAAAAACTCTAAAACCCCATTTTAAAATATACTATACTATAGAAACCCCTTAATGCTGTGTTTAGAACCAGAATTGCATTTGTATAGAAACTGTTTCTCAGACGGCTAGTCCTGGCCTTTATAACCCTATACTGTACCTTCTTCCCGAAGGCAGAAGCTGAAAGAGATCATTTCCGGGGTGCGTACTATCATGTGCTATCTCTGCCGCTTTCTTATGGCACCTGGCAGCATAGATTTGATCTAAGGTGGGAAGAGTGCACCCAATTATTCTCTCTGCAGTCTTTACAACCCTGAATAGAATTGTTTTTTCCCTGGCCGTGCAGCTCCCAAACCACACACACAGACCATAAGTTAGTACCCAAACCATCTATGTCAGTGACACTTGCCTCAATAGTAAAGGCCATGGATTGAACTAGACCTTCTACAAGCAAGCAAGTGCTCTACCCACTGAGCTATTATTCCTTTCCAAGACTCCATGAGCACTGAGCAAAAGACGTGTGAACTGTAGGTAGTAAATGGGAACAAATGTTTGCAAACACCTTCAAAAGCATGACTATGCAGAGGCCATTCTGAAAGAGCTGTGTTGCATTATAAGACAAATGTAATAATTATGACATAGTAAGACGTGGGCAACTGGCATCCTCAAGAAGTGACACCTCAACACCTTCCATCAGGAAGATTTTGGGCATCACATGGCAGGACAGAGTCTCAAACAAAAATGTGTTCTCCCAGGTCCACATTCCTAGAATCTTTGCACTCCTGTCTCAGTGACATCTTGGTCACATCCACGGAATGTGAGCATCCAAGGATGTCCTCTACGGGGAGCTGGCTTGAGGCAACAGACCCACTGGCAGACCAGCTCTAAAATTACAAATAATAATAATCACTTTATTATTTGCACCCTGCCCATGGCTTCTGGCATACACAGAAACATAATAAAACATCCAACTATTTATTGAAACATTGTAAAATTATTGAATGTTAAAATGATGTTGGAATGAAACGAAGTGGTCTTAGCAAGAATGTTAAAAGGAATATGTAAAAAGGTATTGATATTAGATGAAAATTCAAAATTATAATATGTGATGACAAAGAATTAAGAGAAAAAGAGAGGGTATGGATTTGCTGAATTAAATATTTGAATTGGAATACAAAAAAGGGAGGTGTGAGGAAGTCATGAAAATAAGTAAATGAACTGTAAGATTTAGAAAGAGGGATTTGTTTTTAATTGTTTTTTGCTTTTTAATTGTTTTTGGTTTTTTTAGTGTTTGTATTTTTTGTTTTTGTTTTTTTCTCTTTCTTTACCATTTTTGTAACTTTTTCTTCTGGAAACCTTAATAAATATTATAAAAAAAAAAACCCATCCAACTTTTAAAAGAAAGAAGTATGCAAATGTGACATGAAGGCTGGCAACATTAACCACACTGTATGGCAGGCATGTCCAAAGTCCACTTTGGGGGCTTAATTTGGCCCGCTGGTCGGTTTAATCCCGCCCCTGTTGCAGTTTATTTCCTGGGGTAAAATCCTAAAAAACCTCGACGTCAATCATAAAAAAAAGCTCAACAACTTCAACCCTAAAAAAAAAGCCCAGCAACTTCAACCCTAAAATAAGTTAACAACTTTGGTTGGCCCTTTGGTCAGCCCTCGCGGCCCTCCACTTCATCAGATCTGGTCTGTTATGTACTGAAGTTCTCACCCTGGGCCAGCAGGGGGATACTGTAGATAGTTATGCAAATGAAGGATCGAAATGTTCAGTGATTGGATAGTTTGTATGCAAATGAAGGATTGAAAGTGACGTTCAGTGATTGGCTAGTTACAGAAAATGGTTACTGTTGCATTCTAGTGGAGCTCTATATAAGCAGGCTGACTGAGCTCCTCAGTTCAGTTCTGTTCCAGCTTACAAATAAAGAGCTGCTTTGGAAGAATCGCTGTGTCGTCTGATATGTTCACCCACAACTTAACATGGTCCTCTTTGAAAAAAGTTTGGACACCACTGTGCAAGGGAATCCCTTGCAGACAACTGCAACACCTGGAGATAATCAGGGTATGTATCCACAGCAATGACCAGAGGAGGAATTACTGGAAAGCCAGTGTGGTGTAAAGGTTAAGAGCGGTGGACTCGTAATCTGGTGAACTGGGTTCGATTCCCTGCTCCTCCACATGCAGCTGCTGGGTGACTTTGGACTAGTCACACTTCTCTGAAGCCTCTCAGCCTCACTCACCTCACAGAGTGTTTGTTGTGGGGAAGGAAGGGAAAAGGAGATTGTTAGCCGCTTTGAGACTCCTTAGGGCAGTGATGAAGCGGGATATCAAATCCAAACTCTTCTTCTACTACTGCTGCGGGGAGGAGCACAGAAAGAAGAAACATCATGGTACACCTGCATCTGCCTAACCAGACACCTTCACCTGCCCAAGCTACAACAGAACATGTCTCTCCCATATCGGTTTCTACAGCCACAGCAGGTACCGTAACTCCCCACGGTTTGACTTCACCCCCAAAGGCGCACTCTTCCATTGTCTCCCAAGACAGACAGATGCCAACCAGATATGGGTAATTGCTGAACTGTGGGGCAGCTTCAACTAATGAGTCCCAGTAGTAGGGACACAAGGACTTCAGCAAGCTTAGTGGGGCTTTCCTTCGTCTCCCCACCAGCACCACCATATTGGTTCAGGGTGGGTTTGGGAGAGCCCCCAAAACAGCACACAGGTGGAGGAGAGGGGGATCATTTCATCTGACAAACTTGTGCTTGTGCTGACAGAACAATTGCCACAGTACTACATATAATTCATCTGTTTATGTTTGTTTGTTTGTTTGTTTGTTTGTTTGTTTGTTTTTTAAATGGGAACCAGTCATTTCTTCTTTACCTCAGAATTCTAGGTGTTGTCTGCTACCTGCAAAGAGAAACATCATGCTTGGTCCTAATAAAGGTGTATTGCCCAAATGTAGTTGCTGGAAATGTTTTTTTCCTCCTTATGGACCAACATGGCTGCCTTGGTGTGTTTTTTTTAAAAAATAAATTTAGTGGTGGCTCTGTGCTTGAATAGAAATAAAATGAAGTGTGACATATTGTTCTTTCCCTGTGGCCATGTTGTCCAGCAACCTGGTCTCTACCAATTGTTTTCCTACTTGTAAAGGTAAAGGTAAAGGGACCTCTGACCATTAGGTCCAGTCGTGGCCGACTCCGGGGTTGCGGCGCTCATCTTGCTTTATTGGCCGAGGGAGCCGGCGTACAGCTTCTGGGTCATGTGGCCAGCATGACTAAGCCGCTTCTGGCGAACCAGAGCAGCACATGGAAACACCGTTTACCTTCCTGCCGGAGCTTGACGTGCTTTCAAACTGCTAGCTTGACAGGAGCAGGGACCAAGCAATGGCAGCTCACCCCGTTGCGGGGATTTGAACCGCCGACCTTCTGATCGGCAAGTCCTAGGCTCTGTGGTTTAACCCACAGCGCCACCCGCGTCCCTTACTTTCCTACTTGTAGACATCCTATATTTTATTTCTTTGTTTGATTGTTTTTGTTCATTAGTAGTTCCTTGTGTTATTCCATGGTATGCCTTTGTTTTGCTCAGGCTTGTTGGTACATGTCTACTACTGTACTGTCATCCATGCCACTATTAGTTATTGTTGTCCTGATTCATATTTCTCATTAAACTCAACTAATACTTCTCACATTTTCCAGAGATTTTATGACTTGTCTCCATGAGTTCACCTCAGATGAGACTTGTATAGTGTTGATTTACAGGGCTTGTTCTACTTTTGCATTTGGCCAATATTCCTTTGGCTGCTGTTGAATTAGAAGTGAATTCTTACTTGCCAAATCTGACCCTCAAGAGGAGAAGTGCTTTTCATATGTGGGTTTTTCCTTTGTCCATCTTCCTAGTATTGTTTCACAACTCCTCAGTTCCCCATGTGTTAGGAAGTTCCAAGCTACTTATGTCAGCTCCCAGCTTGATTGGGAAGGATATACAATAGCTAGTAGCTACCAGCCATTATGGACCATTGAACACAGCATATTTGGCACCCATTGTGGAAATATCTTCAGCTGCTAACCTTTTCTCTCATCTTTTACATAGCTATCTCCTTGGTTGATATGTTCCTTTTTTAAAAGAATCGCACTCAAATAGTCGGGAACGGGGTTTGCTTTGTTTTTAATGTGCAGTAACCTCAGAATTGAGGGACGCGGGTGGCGCTGTGGGTTAAACCACAGAGCCTAGGACTTGCCAATCAGAAAGTTGGCAGTTTGAATCCCCGCGACAGGGTGAGCTCCCGTTGCTCGGTCCCTGCTCCTGCCAACCTAGCAGTTCGAAAGCACGTCAAAGTGCAAGTAGATAAATAGGTACCACTCCGGCGGGAAGGTAAACAGCATTTCTGTGTGGTGCTCTGGTTCACCAGAAGCGGCTTAGTCATGCTGGCCACATGACCCAGAAGCTGTACGCCGGCTCCCTCGGCCAATAAAGCGAGATGAGCGCCGCAACCCCAGAGTCGGCCACGACTGGACCTAATGTTCAGGGGTCCCTTTACCTTTAACCTCAGAATTAACCAAGAAGCGCATCTGTATTGGAAATAAAGATATTTGATTGAGATGACCACCTTTTAACCTAGTAAATTGCAGACAGCACAGCTAGAGTTGCCACTGAAATCCACCATTTGTAGAATTATTATTTGTTTTTACATAACATAAAGAGAAACTGGATACCAATTACTATTATCGGCTACGTGATATTTTTCAGAATGGCTATGACCAAGTAACAACTCTACACATTATATTTCTACAAAGGATCTCCATTATTAGTTTTCAAGTCATGCTTTCAGTTGCCTCTTCCTTCTTCCAAAAGGCCCTTTCCCCCAGACGTTTATTTCTGCAGAAACAAATAATTTGGACAAATCTCTTTCATAATGCATTCTCAAATAATCATGAGCAGTGCTTCTGAGATATGAGCTATCCATGCAAATTATGAATGGGGGAGTAAGTATACTTGAAAGTTGAGTAATGAAGATATAAATCTGGCGTGTGGGTGTTTTGTTTCATTTAAATTGTTTGATATAAGTAAGAAGGAAGAGGGAAAGGAAGTGAGGAAAAAAGGAGCAGAAAAACTGTCCTGTTTCTTTGTGCTTCAAAATACCTTCCAGCAACTACAGAAGGAAGAATGCAAATATACATCCTGGACCCAGCGTAAGAGATCATGACCTCCTGTGGTATGTTATGACTGTTAAGATCAACTAGGGCTGCATACTAACCATACATCTATAAGGCACATGACTTCCCCCAAAGAATATTGGGCACTGTAGTTTGTTAAGGGTGCTGGGAATTGTACCGCTGTGAGGGGTAAGCTACAGTTCCCATGACTGGGGGGGGGGGGTGAGTCATGTACTTTAGACACGCTTTAAATGTATGTCGCTTATGTAGCAAAATAGTGACTGCTGTGTTTGTGGTCAGGGCTGGATATTCCACAGCAGCTGCCCCAACACTGTTAAGTTGTGGGTGAACATATCAGACGTCACAGCGATTCTTCAACAGCTCTTGTTTATTCAGAGGCCAGAATAGAACTGAACTGAAGAGCTCAGTCAGCCTGCTTATATAGAGCTCCAGAACAACGTAACTGTTGCAACTTTCTAAAACTATCCAATCACTGAACATCACTTTCGATCCTTCATTTGCATAACTATCTACAGTATCCCCCTGTTGGCCCAGGGTGAGAACTTCAGTACATAACAAACACCATGGAATTCTTTTCTTCTTGAGACTTGAGAATGACAGAGCCTTCTAAATCACTTTCTGAAACACACAGAACATTGCCAGAAACAGCAGTGGCGTGTCTTCTTCTTCTCTCCTTTTTATTTAGTATGACTTGTTATAAGAACAAAGGGTTGTGTGTTTCTTCTTCACCTCACCTGTTGCTGGCATGGAAATGTTATAGCATCATGAGTCAAAAGCACAAGGTAAGTTGTACTAAACTTTATGGCAGCGGAGGCATAGCTGGTGGTTTTTTGGCACCAGGCACAGCTTTGGGGGTAAAGCATAGTTCTGCTAACTTCCTGGAGCTAGGTAAGAAGACATTTTTTAGCTCCTTTAAGCTGCTGTCAGTATTTGCCAACTGGAGTTTTATACTATGCTGTAGCATTGTTTTAGATATTTTGTAGTAAGTTGTTGTTCCCTTACCTGTAAAGCAAGTGCTGAAGACAAAAAAGCTGTGTATTAATAGATTAAGGCTGAATTGTCTGTCTTCAGCCTAAATTAAAATGGCTACAATCCGTAGCTCAGACTATACCAAGGAAAATTGGGTTCTGTCGTTATTTTGTTAGTAAACTGCATTAAGTTTGAATAAATCATAAACACTGGATCAATTGCATAAGAATGATAACTGATACAATTGTTTGGTTTTTACTTGGTTGTATCTTGATAAGAAAGCAAAACAAATACAAAGAACAAACAGTAGAAAAGTGTAAGAATTGTATATTATAATTTTCAGGGATTATATCATGTAAGTATAACAACAGAAAAGGAATGATGTTTTATATTGCAGGTTCAGGAAAGAGGGCACAAAACACATATTAAAATAAAATAAATAAGAAATCAAGAGACTTCAACTTAACCAGATCCCTTTAAATGCCAATGGCGAAGACCGACCGTGTTCTTGTGATACTTATATATGATTCTGGATTGTTGGATGCTACCATTTGATAATGCCCTTTTCAAATGTGTTTTTTGGGGGGGTGCTATTGGTCTGTTGTTTTATTGTCATTGGGTATCTTGTGGTTTTATGATTTTATTCTGTGAACCACCCTGAGACCCCTGGGTATAGGGTGGTATATTAATAATAATAATAATAATAATAATATATGCTTTTGGACTTTAGGCTGCATCCATTTCATGGATGTTGTCAGTTTAGCAGCCATGATACCAGATCAAGTCAGAGGTTCAGTGTTGGGATTGTACGATTGCATTTGACTTGACTTGCAAAGACTATCGCATCGCATTCACTGGGCATGAAGGTTTAGACATGATCACAGCATGACTGGAAGTAAGAGGAAGCTTTGATTCTTGGGAGGATCTGTTATGTGAATTGCACTTTCTTAAATGGAAAATTAAACCTTTTTATCACTTTGAAATATTCAGCCAGTAGCCAATTATTCATCCGTTGCTGTTATGGTTCCTTATACAGCTTAATGATATCACCGAAAGCTGGAAAGACAGTCCAGCTAAGAGAAATGCAAATCTGGACCTGCATTTTGCTTCCTCCTGGAACTTTCTTGCCCTGAAAGGATATTGCCAATTAAATTAAGAGGAGAGAGGAGATGGGTAGGGTTGCTAAGCTGCAATCTTGAGATTCCCCTTGTCCCTGTAAATCTGGTGCAGTACCTGAAGATGAGAGAACTGTGGCATCTGTCTTCCTGTGTCTTTTTCATCTTTCTTCTCTCGCCACCTATTGTGTGACTTAACTGGTGTCCTGCTCACCACAATAGGCCAGGGGCAGGGCAGGCTAAACTACCTGGGATAAGGGAGAGCAGAAATGGCTACTCCTAATTCAACAGTAGATCTCAAGGTCCATGGACAGCCTTCAGGTTGCAATCTGACAGCCTGAGGGCTTAACTGTTAATACAGCAGCATGCAATTCATCTTCAGGGCAATGAGTTTTTCCTTAGGACTTTTGTGAGAAGGTTAGGGAGGTTTAATCCTTCACTCCCCATGAGCCCCCCCAATGAATCCTACCCCCCAAAGTGGCCATTAGGCTTAAGGAAAAGGTTTTCATCATTGGTGTCAAAAAGATGACCTTGCGAGCATTTTAACAACAACAACAATAATAATAATAATAATAATATTTTTGTATCCCGCCCTCCCAGTCAAAGCCAGCCCAGAGCGGCTAACAAGAAGCAAAAATAGCACAGCACACACAAAATCACACAGTAAATCAATCAAAATACACTCTAAAATCAATTCAGAATCAAATTAATGGCAGCCATTGGGTTAGAGTTCTATGAGGATTACAGAAGGAGAGAGGGGGTCAGACTGTGCCTTGGCCAAAGGCCTGGCGGAACAGCTCCATCTTGCAGGCCCTGCGGAAAGATGTCAAGTCCCACAGGGCCCTAGTCTCTTGTGACAGCGTTCCATCAGATCTTGTCGAGGTCAGCCTAACCTCCCTGTGGCCCAGGATCTCCAAGATGTTTTTCCTTGAAGACCGTAAGGTCCTCCGTGGGACATACCAGGAGAGGCGGTCCTGTAGGTACAAGGGTCGTAGGCCGTATAAGGCTTTAAAGGTTAAAACCAGCACCTTAAACCTGATCCTGTACTCCACCAGGAGCCTGTGCAGCTGGTATAGCACCGGGTGAATGTGATCCTGCGGTGAGGACCCCGTAAGGAGTCTTGCTGCTGCATTCTGTACACACAAAGAATTGTACTGTGCCTTTTTGTAATCAGTAAAGTATTGCTGCTTGAGTCCAGTGGCATTGCCACAACAAAAGTGCTGCCCTGAAGCAAGATGTGTGAAGGAACTTTTTCAACATATTAGTTGAACTAGCTACTCATTCATTGCTCAAAACTTACTTGGAAAAGCCCTATGCAATCCTAAAATATCACCTTTGTGTCTATACAGTTATACCTTCAAATCATCAATCACAATCAGCACCTCATCAGGTAACAAAAAAGTATAAAATATGAATTAGAGTGCTTGCAATTTAAAGAAGGAAAAGATGGCAATTAAATACGCTTTGGCAACTCTAATGGCATTGTCAGATCAAAAGGCAATTCTCTTCCAACAGGCTCTCACGTGTTACTTTGTTTTCAAATTTTCTGCCCCTGTCTATTATTTTTTTATTAAATTTGTATACCACCCTCCATACATAGATCTCAGGGTGGTTCAGCTAGCAAATCTGATAACAAACAGTATAAAAACAAATAATCACCCCCAGATTAAACCCGATTGCAAAACTGAAATATGAGCATTTAAATTAAAAAAAAAAAAAAATGCAGCATTCCAAAGCAGCCATCAAGAATGCTAATTTAAGCCTGCAATTCTGAATCGGTTTGTGGTATATTGTTAGATTGTTAATCTGACACCTTGTTTGTTGTCTGGAATTAATTTGTAATAGTGGTTTATAGTGGTTTGATGTTGCATGCTAAGGCAAAACAACACTTTCAGGGGCCACAGAAAGCTGAAAAGCAGGGCACAGTAACCAAGCAAATAAATAAATAAATGGAGTTATAGGGAAGTATAGAACATGTCTGAGGGGAAAGAGAAGAGTGACAGCAATAGGAATATAACAGTCTCTCCCCTCCTCTGTGAAGAAAACCTCCTATGCAACCAATCTGCAGCTCCCAACTTCCCAGAAATTATTGTTATTATTATTTAACAAAACAGGACTGCTGCTTTAACCTACCAATCTCTGCCTCTGAAACAGGCATACCATTAAGCTATATGAGGAGTTCCGAAGCACATATTTATGGTGGGGACACTTCCCCATAAAGACATGTTGAAACAAAGACTGCACCTGAATAAAAAAATGTATATGAGACTCTCGGCAAGACTCAAATGAAATGCAGTTTCTCAGAGAGGCATTCTATTAGTGTCAACCACTTCAGGAGATAAATACAGCTTTTCCTTAGTGTCTGCTGAGAGGGAACTAAGAGACAGGTGACAAAACATGACTTTTAAAGTTGTTTTTTTTATTCCCCCTCCCCATCGCAAACAGCTATAAATAAAATAATGAGTCATTAGTAAAATAACAGTTTGGAGTGGGAAGAAAGGATCTGCACATGGTATTTTCAGGCAAAGTTGCTCAGAGACTCTGTGCCAGGGCACAAGCTATGTGGGGTTCTGAGATTCTTAGCCCCAATCATCAATTAAGGCTGCAGAGGCTTTCTTCATGCAAACACACACACACACACACACACACACACACACACACACACACACAGCCCCTGCCCCCCCACCTCACTGCTGTCAAATTTCAGTTACATATGAGCAGCTCTCTTTCGCTTCGCTTCACTGTGGATATGTTAAGCTGACAGCAGGTTTCATCTCTCCCGCTATGGGAAAGTGGCGAGACTTCAGAAAGCCTTTTTTCACTGAGTCTTTGTACCAGGTATTCAGCGATTCATAGCTAGTCAGAGGAGTCAGCAGAGGACCTGGGGGGTCACCAAGTGGCAGCCCCAGTGCCACATATGCTAAGGCATAAGCAGGAAAGGAAACTGGTGGGTGTAAGAATTAGGCTTGCTGGCAGGATGTTGTGGGTGTGGGTCTTGGCACATCAGTCCTCTTCATCCTAAAAGTGACCCTCCAACAACACTGGCTAATGTTGTTGTTTAGTTGTTTAGTCGTGTCTGACTCTTCGTGACCCCATGGACCAGAGCACGCCAGGCACTTCTGTCCTCCACTGCCTCCCACAGTTTGGTCAACTTCATGTTGGTAGCTTCGAGAACACTGTCCCACCATCTCGTCCTCTGTCATCCCCTTCTCCTTGTGCCCTCCATCTTTCCCAACATCAGGGTCTTCTCCAGGGAGTCTTCTCTTCTCATGAGGTGGCCAAAGTATTGGAGTCTCAGCTTCAGGATCTGTCCTTCCAGTGAGCGTTCAGGGCTGATTTCCTTAAGAATGGATAGGTTTGATCCTCTTGCAGTCCATGGGACTCTCAAGAGTCTCCTCCAGCACCATAATTCAAAAGCATCAATTCTTCGGCGATCAGCCTTCTTTATGGTCCAGCTCTCACTTCCATACATCACTACTGGGAAAACCATAGCTTTAACTATACAGACCTTACTGGCTAATGACCAACGCTGTAATCAAAAATGAAGATGCTGGTTAGGAATGGAGAACTCCACGCCTTTCAGATACTTTTGAACTTCATCTTTGATCATCCATGACCATTGGCTGTGCTAGCTTGGTCTGATGGGAGTTGTAGTTCAACAACATCTGGAGGGTCACAGGTTACCTATTCTTGATGTAGCTGTTATGAGGGACCCCTGGAGCTTTCTGAGATCTCTGTAACGCTCAGAAAGGAAATATGAATGCTAAGAAGCTTCATCTACACAGATTTATAGCTGGTAGTGCAAGGGGCCTAGACTAAGGTTACCAGATTTTTTTCAATGAATCAGAGGACACTTTTCAACTTCTTACTAAATAGATGGATTTTTTCAGGGGACTGATTTGTAAATCCAGGGACTGTCCCCGGGAAAAGGGGATGTCTGGTAACCTTAGCCTAGATCTCTTAGGTGTGTTTCATGTGTCTTCCCTGAATTTTCAGCTTTCATTTTAAAAACAAACCAGTGGTCAGGGGCACTGTTAGAGGGTGGCTAAGTGGCCTGAGCTCCAGATCTTTAGCATATGTCCCAGGATTCCTGCTCCTTTCCCTCTGTTTAAACCAGGCATAGGCAAACTTGGCCCTCCAGATGTTTTGGGACTACAACTCCCATCATCCCTAGCTAACAGGACCAGTGGTCAGGGGTTTAAAGTCTCCCCCACCAGCTTCCATGGTGACCGGGCATTCTGTACTCTGCAGTGCCAGTGAGGTCCCAGTCACTCACCATCTTAATTTGCTCGAAGTCCTAAGTAATATGTATATACTGTATTGGCCCGAATATAAGCCACACTTTTTTCCAAATTCCAACTGTGAAAAGTCAAAGTGCGGCTTATATTCAGAACCGAGTGCCGGCACTACCACCCTGAAAGGGGGATGGGGGTGGCTGGCGCTGGCTTGTGGAGGGAGTGCCGGGAGGTGGGCATGCAGTGCACTGAGAACCGAGTGCCAGCTGCCCAGGGCATGGCTTATTTGCGGGTGAATCTTCTATTCAGGCCAATACGGTAGATAAAATTAACATGCACAAATGTTATGCAAATTTGTGTCAAGGAACTGTGCCCTGAGTCTTTTAAGTACCTAGCAATACCTCTGACATCGAGTCTCTAATCCAGTGTTCTGACAAATAAGTGCAAAAGGGCTTAGCTCTTGCTTTTAATTTTTTTTTAAAATTAAAAATGTATTTTTGTTTTGTTCATTGGTTTTAATCATGTAAGACTATCTGCATTTAGGGGTTTTTTTCCCTTGCTCTTTTCCATTTGGTTATGAATCTTCCATGCCAGTGTCATCTTAAACACCCACACACTTACCCGGCTGCAAAATTTCTGGCTACGAGCCTGCATGCATTCCTAAAATGTACTTGGTATGCTCTGTGTCTGCATCTCCCTCCTTCCTTTCAGAGGCAGGCTCTGAAATTTGAAATGGAGAAAGAAAAGAAGAAAAGAAAGAGGGGAAGCAATATGAAGAATGTATTAGCAGGATCAATGTCTGCTTTGCTTTGAGCTAAAAGATCTGGAAGCTCTCTTCACATCCTGGTGTGTACCTCAGGTTCCTAATAGCAGCTGCAGCGCACAGCCTAGCACATTAATTCCGAGGCTGCCATAAATAGGGCTGTCAGACCTGAAATATCACTGAATTTCATTAATCTTGAAAGTGCATCACCATCGCTGCTCGGATATGGACTACCAGGCTATATTCATTACTTTGAAAACACGGGGGGAGGGGGAGAGAAATATGGTGGCCCCCCTCAAAGAGTCAGTGGGGAGGGGCTTAACATGGCACATGAAACAAGTCTGCCTTGGCCTCATCTGTGGAGGAGAGGTTTGCATTGTATTATTGGACCAGGGAGGGAGAGGATTAAGGGACCGAGGGTCAGTAGCTCAGTGAGTAGACTGAGGTGATTTTTCAGGGGCAGGAAGGGGTCACGGAGAGTTTGAGGCTTTTCAGGCACTAGGAGCAGATGCTGGATAGAAAGACAATGGACTGAGGCCAGCGAATTCAAGGTGCTAGACACTGAAAAGAATACCAATATGACTCTGGGTGGATCGAGTTGCTAAACAGCAAGCTGCTTAAAAACAGGTGGATTTTGAATAAGTGCAGGATACAGGAAGCAATTTAAAAAAAAAAATAGAAAGGAGAGGGAAATTGGGAGATTCCACTACTGATCTTTGTTTCTGCTAAGGAAAGTGAGCTGATCGTAATCTGCGTGTTTATTATAAACTTGACACTCAGTGCCTCCCTGAATTATTCAGTAGGAGCTGTGATCTCAATTACAGGGTATATCTCGGGGGTACAAAGAGAAGGGAATATTTGGGACCATTCGAACTCTTTGATGCAGCATTTGAAAAGGCTGTGACAGATGGGCACTTGCATCCCCTGTAATCAAACCGGTCCTTAACAGAGGAGCAGAGCGGATGAACAAGTCCAGCACTCTGCTTGATGTTCTGACCTGGCTGGTGTCATCACAGTTTGCATAGCACTCCAGTATGAATGAAAAGGGACGCGGGTGTTGCTGTGGTCTAAACCACAGAGCCTAGGGCTTGCCAAGCGGAAGGTCATTGGTCCGAATCCCCGTGACGGGGTGAGCCCCCATTGTTTGGTCCCAGCTCCTGCCAACCTAGCAGTTCGAAAGCACGTCAAAGTGCAAGTAGATAAATAGGTACCACTCCGGCGGGAAGGTAAATGGCGTTTTGGTGCGCTGCTCTGGTTCGCCAGAAGCAGCTTAGTCATGCTGGCCACATGACCCAGAAGCACTATTTATTGGCCCTTGGCCAATAAGGCGAGATGAGCGCTGCAACCCGAGAGTCGGCCACGACTGGACCTAACAGTCTGGGGTACCTTTACCAGGATGAATGAGAACCTGGAAAGAGGGTGCAGAGAAAGGAAGGAGCAAGTAACATTGCTCCGCTATAGTGTCATAAGGCAATCAAGCAAACAGGAATCAGAGGAAACCTAAGGACAAGATTTGTATGGATCAATATTTGCTTTCAAGCAGCTCTTGTTGTCAGTATACACTTGCTATAGCACACTCAGAAGACCCAGACATGCAGTTTTTCCTCTTTCCTCCCTACACATGCTTGGGGTAGTAGGGTGGTGATCTTAAAGTGCCACAATATGTTTTGTTGTTTCTGCTGCAGTAGACTAACACAGTTAAAGGTAAAGGTAAAGGGACCCCTGGCCATATGTTTCAGTCGTGGCCGACTGTGGGGTTGCGGCGCTCATCTCAATTTATTGGCCGAGGGAGCCGGCGTACAGCTTCTGGGTCATGTGGCCAGCAGGACTAAGCTGCTTCTGGCGAACCAGAGCAGAGCACGGAAACGCCGTTTACCTTCCCGCTGGAGCGGTACCTATTTATCTACTTGCACTTTGCCGTGCTTTCGAACTGCTAGTTGGCACAGTTACCCCTCTGGAATTTAAGAAACATTAGCATTATTTTGTCAAACACTATGACTGCTCATTCACATTGGTAAACCAGGCAGATTCCCAGCTATTGGTAAAGTAGTGTGCACTACAGCGTTATTAACTATTATGCCATGCATTTGATTTGTGATGCATTACCAAAATGTTTCAAAATCCACCATGAATCTTGAAGGACATAGATAGGGAAGCCAACTTCTTGGATACTAACTCTAGTCCAAAAAACCATGTACCATTACTACTTCATATTGACAATAAACTTTGCTGTTTATATTGTCTTTGGCAGGTGACGTGGTCTACCACTTTGATGGCATCTGGAACACTTCATCCTGTTGTTGGATGTAATCCACTAGGAGCAGTCAAGTACAACATTCCTTGTCTTGCTAGAGTGGCCATGCAAGGGAATGTTTGGTCCAGCCAGTCGAACTTCCTGTTCCTCCTGGCCTGGAGCATCCTTCCTTGCATGTGACTAGTAGGTGGGCGTGACCTTACCTGATCTAACAAAAAGTCCAGTCACACTGCCACCTTCTTCTCTTCCATCTTCCTTTTCGACCTGCTGGCTGCCAGCCAAGCAGTCTCCCCAGGTTATCTCCCATATGGAGTAAACCTGTTTGTACATTTTGTAATTTCAAGCCTAAAGCCTGCCTTCAGGGATCACACTGTGCTCTGCCTGATCGTGAGTAAAACTACTTTTTGTTACTCATGAATAAGACTTTGGTGTTTTTATTCTTTTAGGAGGGATTTACAAGGGGTCTTACCAGGAACATATTAGAACACATTTCAATCTGGACAAGAAGAAGAAGAAGAGTTTGGATTTGATATCCCGCCTTTCACTCCCTTTAAGGAGTCTCAAAGCGGCTAACACTCTCCTTTCCCTTCCTCCCCCACAACAAACACTCTGTGGGGTGAGTGGGGCTGAGAGACTTCAGAGAAGTGTGACTGGCCCAAGGTCACCCAGCAGCTGCAGGTGGAGGAGCGGAGACGCGAACCCAGTTCCCCAGATTACGAGACTACCGCTCTTAACCACTACACCACACTGGCTTTGTGTAAGACTTTGGTGTTTTTATTCTTTTAGGAGGGATTTACAAGGGGGTCTTACCAGGAACATATTAGAACAGTGTTTCCCAACCTTGGACCTCCAGCTGTTTTTGGACTACAATTCCCATCATCCCTTGCCACTGGTCTTTCTAGTCAGGGATGATGGGAGTTGTAGTTCAAAAACAGCTGGATGCCCAAGGTTGGGAAACACTGTATTAGAACACATTTCAATCTGGACAAGCCATTGTACCATAAGGCAAAGTGAGGCAGTTGCCTCAGGTGGCAAATACTGGAGGCGGCAACAGCTCCCACAGCTGTTGTTTCTGAAGCCCCCACCCCAACATTCCCCTTCATTGGAGTTCAGAGCTATGTGTGCCATACACTCTGTTTTGTGCCCTCTAAACGAGCCTGCTGCCCTCAGAACTACCAGTCAGTTTGGTTTCTGTTCATGGAATGTACAGGCATCAAAATGTCTTGTGCTGATTCTGAAAGCAACTACCCTTTTTCTGGGTGATAGAAAGTAGAATTCAGGCACATCCCGATTGTGAAATTAATTGCTACTTTTGAGAACTTATCTTTCAGATGTTTATGTAATACTCTTTTAAAACTCCGATCTTCTAAACCATTTTAAAATCATTTTAATTGGGTTTTAAAAGAATTTAACAGAATTAAGGAAGAAAATGGGTTGTCATTCAATGTAAGCAGTGCAGCATGTTTAAACTAGCAAATCCCTCATTGTGACACACTCTGATAAAATGTAGGCTGTGTAGTGTGACTGGATTGTGAATATCTTAACAATAGAAAAATACGTTTCTCTAAAGTGGATTGCTTGTATCGTAATGGATAAAGAGATCAGAAAGAAGGGAGAGAGGGAAATCTGAAAACGTAATGGGCCGATACTGCATATGAAGAAAAGATTAGTAAATTCTGAAGGCTTAACTCAGTCTTTGCCAAGCTGGTGCCCTTCAGATATTTAAGTCTACAGCTCCCATCAGCCCCAGCCAGTCAGAGTTATATTCAAAAACATTCGGAAGAAGAAGAAGAAGAGTTTGGACTTGATATCCTCCCTTTTACTCCCTTTAAGGAGTCTCAAAGTGGCTAACAATCTCCTTTCCCTTCCTCCCCCACAACAAACACTCTGTGAGGTGAGTGGGGCTGAGAGACTTCAGAGAAGTGTGACTGGCCCAAGATCACCCAGCAGCTGCATGTGGAGGACCAGAGACGCGAACCTGGTTCCCCAGATTACGAGTCCACCGCTCTTAACCACTACACCACACTGGCGGAGGACACCAGACTGCTGAGAGGTTGGTTTCACTAATAGAGAGTTGCATGGAAAATAATAATTAAATTATATCTGATTGCAATTCTTGCATCACATTACTCCTTTGGCAGCACTTTTAAGAACTGGGAACTGGAAAGTGACCCTATACATTGCATGAGGTAAAGATGCTAATCATGAGGTCCAAATGTGTGTTTTGGCAGCATGCCACAGTAGCTTAATTCAGAAGAAGGGGAAGGAGAAAGTAATCATACATTTCTAAAGATTATATGTTTATTATATAAAGAATGCCCTGCTTTTCTTTATAACATAAATTCTAAAGCATCTTGATCTCAATTTTTAATTGCGTTTAAAAGCTATTGTTTGTTTAAGAATTGTATATCCCACCTTCCTCCCAAAGGACTCCAGTCCTTCAAAGGTGCCTTTGGTGTAATATGGCCTCTACATTTCTGCCTCCACTTGTCATTGCTATGTACCTGTGATGGCCTGGGAATCCGATTCAGAGGCTGAACCGGAGGAATCCCAGCTTGCACAGGAGTCCCTGCCTCCAGGGCCGGCTGAGCCGGGGCAGGGCCTTGATTCTGAAGCGCCTGCACCTGTGCCGGATCCTCAGGAACCAGGTGAATCCACTCTGGCTCCAGAGGTGGTTGAGGACTCAGTGCCTACAGGTGAGTCTCCCCCTGGGCCCAGGAACCCTTTAGCCTCTCCTGAACTGCAGAGGCTCAGGGCAGAGAGGCGAAGGGAACTGGTTTCTTCCAGGAGGAGTGCTCGCCTTAAGGCCAGGAGAGGCGGGTCTCCTGGGGGCCGGGACCGCCCCTGGCCTCAGAGAAGATAAAGGCCAGTCAGCCCGGCCCCAGGTTGCGGGAGCAACATCGTTGAAGAGCTGTTTCGGCCAGCCTCCAGTCCTGTTTCCCCCAGAGTTCCTGTCCTTGCCCGGAGAGCCAGTGTGGTGTAGTGGTTAAGAGCGGTAGTCACGTAATCTGGGGAACCGGGTTCGCGTCTCCGCTCCTCCACATGCAGCTGCTGGGTGACCTTGGGCTAGTCACGCTTCTCTGAAGTCTCTCAGCCCCACTCACCTCACAGAGTGTTTGTTGTGGGGCAGGAAGGGAAAAGGAGATTGTTAGCCACTTTGAGACTCCTGAAGGGGAGTGAAAGGCGGGATATCAAATCCAAACTCTTCTTCTTCTTCTTCTTCCTGCTGTGGACCCCGCTTCGCCCGAGGAGGACTGTCTGCCGCCGCTCAACTCAGGTCCTGGACCTTGCCCCACGGTAACTCCCCCCCCCCCGGACCAGCACAGTACCTACCATCAAACACAGTGACTCAGACAAGGGCAACAAGTAGAGGGTTATGGATAAAACAAACTCATGGTAAGCACCAAAACCAAGCACCAAAACTATGGCCCTCCAGATTTCATTGGACTACAACCCCTCCACCCCCCACAGACATGATCATTGACCATGGTGGTTGGGCTGATGAGCACTGAAGCCTCAACAATTAGGGCCGTCTTAAGCATATCCGGCATCGTGGTGCAAAGATCCCTCTGGTGGCCCCCCCCCATTTCCCAGAGTTGTTGACCTTTTCCCAAGCCTCTGCGGGGATCGCTCTCCGCCTGCAGGGGCTTGGGAAGGAAGCTGCATGTCCGGCAGCCATATGGTTGATGGGGCGCAGCTGGTGGGCATGCAGGAGGGAAGGGGGGGCCGCCGGCAAAGCCGTGCGGCTCCCACACTTGCTGGGGCGCCCCTGAGAGGCCGGTGCCCTGGCGTAACGCACCAGTAAGCCCAACAGGAAGGACGGCTCTGCCAACAATACTTAGAGAGTAGCAGCTTCCCCATCTCTAACCTAAACACAGAGGCCACATGGAGCCTTCCAGCATGCCCTCCGTACTTGTTTTGTTTACTCCTCATGCAGCCCTGTATAATAATAATAATAATAATAATAATAATAATAATAATAATAATTTTATAATTTGTACCCAGCCCATCTGGCTGGGTTTCCCCATCCACTCTGGGTGGCTTCCAACAAAGACAAAAAATACACCAGGATGTCACATATTAAAAACTTCCCTGAACAGGGCTGCCTTCAGATGTCTTCTGAATGTCAGGTGGTTGTTTATCTCTTTGACATCTGATGGGAGGGCGTTCCACAGGGCAGGCGCCACTACCAAGAAGGCCCTCTGCCTGGTTCCCTGTAGCTTTGCTTCTCGCAATGAGGGAACCGCCAGAAGGCCCTCGTCACTGGACCTCAGTGTCCGGGCAGAACGATGGGGGTGGAGATGCTCCTTCAGGTATACTGGGCCGAGGCTGCTTAGGGCTTTAAAGGTCAACACCAACACTTTGAATTGTATAGGGAAGCTTTCTAAGGTTTACTGTTTTTCTGTGTTTTTAATATATGCTGGAAGCCGCCCAGAGTAGCTTGGGCAACCCAGTCAGATGGGCGAGGTGCAAATTACTATTTTTATTATTATTTAGTACTGTAGTCAGAGTGGAAGAGCAGATCTCAGTTGTCTTCCAATTCTGTTGAACCAACAATGTTCTCCCTGCTCCTCAGTAAAGCAGGAGCCTCTCTGCCAAGAAAAGGAAAGGACACGCCTTTATAATGCGTGTATATAATCAACTACTTCTCCACATTCTCTTCCACCACACTGTGGTACAGCCTCAAGAAATGGAACCCAAGTAAGGGGTATGTACACAAAGGGGAGGAACTATGAAGAGATTGCCCGGCTCAGTTCCATATGAGGCAAAACTGGACTCTCCAAATACTGGAGTCACCAGGGGCAGAATACAAACTTAGTTCCCTGTGGTCTCCCTGAATACTAAACCCTTTAACTCTCTCCTTTATAGCTGCTTCTTATGGGGGGGGGGAGGGAATAGTGCTGTACTTGGGGGGAAAAAATGCTTAGTAATTATGACTGTGAATCATAGCTGTCAACCGTCCCTTATGTGGTGGGAAACTCCCTTATTCCAGCGTCGTGTCCCGCTGCTATCCTTTATTGATGATGTCCCTTAAATTTCCTGGGTTTCAAAGGAAGCAGCTCCCTGGCCAGGGAAGAGGGAGGCTCCAACTGTGTTGCTTGGCTGTCTGGCCTGCCCCCCTCTGGGCTCGGTCCCCGGGAGCCCCTCCCTGCCAGGACTGAGGAGCCTTGAGAGGAGAGCGAGGGCAACCATAGAGAAAGCAGTTCAGAGAGAGGAGGCGGAGGCGCGGGCAGGTGTTCCAAGGGCTAACCATAGAGGGGGAAAGCGGAGGAAGGACCGCAAGCGCTTATCCCATAGATTTGTAGTGGTAGACTAGCATAGATGGTCTGATCTGTGGGTTTACTTTGGGTGCTATTTTCCCCCCCCCTTCCTCCCGCCCTGCCTGATGGAACTGAGAGCTGCAGATGGAGCACGAGAGAAAAGATATGGAACTGCAGCAGCATCTTCGTAGCTTGGACTTCGTTTTGCGTGAAAAGTGGTTGCTGCTTGTAGTTATTTAATTGCAGTGTTTCATTGGCTGGTGTCTTGAGCAGCAACCTCTGAAAACGAAGGGCCAAAAACTGGGACTGTTCTCCCAAATTATCTGGTCCCTTTTAACTTCGTATTGGAGCTGGTTGACTAAAATCCCTTGTTTTGGCTGCTGATCCCTTATTTTCAAGGCTGCTTGTCCCTTATTTTCAAATGTGTAAGTTGACAGCTATGCAGTGAATGCCTCAGCCTCCATTAACTCCATGGAGGGATGGGCAATGCAATGTGTGCTTGGTACACAGAAATGCCTTGTACATGCATATACACATTCCAGGGTTTCCCTGCAGTATACACATTACTGTCTCAAGGCAAATCTAAAAAAATGTAGTATAAACACTGACAACTGGGAAACACTGGCCTGTGAGCGCTCCAGCTGGAGAACAGCCTTTACCAAAGGTGTCATGGGCTTTGATGACACTCGAACTCAAGACACAAAGGAGAAACGTGCTAAGATGAAGACATGCTTGGCAAATCCACACCGGGATCAACTCCCGCCCGGAAACCAATGTCCCCACTGTGGAAGGACGTGTGGATCCAGAATTGGCCTCCACAGTCACTTATGGACTCATTGTTAAAACTGTGTTTATGGAAGACAATCTTACTTGGCTACGAGGGATTGCCAAAGAAAGAAGAAGACTTCTATACACAAACACCACTCATCACAATGATAGACAGTTTGCACCTTAGCAGTAATGTCGGCCTCAGTCTTGTTGCTGCTTTCAGCAGCTGGACTCATCTGTGTGCTCAGCAGGACCCTGCTCGCACAGTATCCGTCTGATGGGCAACTGGTTCAGAGCTGCTGATTTCCGGCAATGCTTTTCAATCCCACCCATGCACACAGAATGCATACTTTCAGACTTTCTCCACCATCTGGTTGAGACCCCTGCATCCGAGAGTGGAGCTGTCTATAGAATTCTATTCCTGGGAATTCACAGGGGGAAGATTCCATTTTTGCAGCGTCCTCTCTGCTTCATGCAAGTGGAAAGATCACTGCGGCTTGTTTTTCAGACGATGCCTACGGAAATGAATTTACTGCATGGCTATGAAGTGTGTGCAAACTGGTAGTTTACTTTCAGAATGCTGTTGAGCCCTTAATTTAAAAAGAGGAACAGGTTTATAACCCTCTGTGCTGTGGAAAGAGGTGAAGGAGGTAATACAATGGTCTAGTCAGGCAAAGGGACTTCGTTTTTCAGAACTGCTGTTCCCGCTCCGTAAGCTCCTTGTCTCAATTCCTCTGCTGTTCCTCAAAGTAGACTAGTGATAGGAAAAAATAGGTAGCTTATTTGATGCCTTATCTACTCCCTGCTAGCTCAAAGGGTGAGATTTCTTGGGGGGGGGGAGGTTTCTTGATTGCACAATTGCATAAATTAACGAAAACAAAAGTGGAGCCCTGCTGGATCACACCCATCTAGTCCAGGATTGTGTTGATCACAGTGGTCAACCTGTGGGAATGTAGTGCAATGATGTGGTTTTTAGAATCTGGATATAATGAATGGGGTTCCAGGGAGGCCAGTCTTTAGATAGTGGTGTGTTTTACTTCATAATGTGGTAAGCCAGCCCTGGGGTATTTGGGGTTCTTCCTACTCATTCTGCTGTGAGGGACTCCAGACTTTTGTCCTAGAGTCCTGTCCTGATGTCACCACCGATGGGACACCCCTAAGCACAGTTGCATTCTCCAGGTCGTGTTCCCCCAAAACTGGTATTCAGGTGCACGGTGCTTCTGATACTAGAAATAGTATGCAGGCATCATAACATAACCATTGGTAGCCTTATCCTGCATCTGACTAATCTCCCCTTAGAGCCGTCCCTAAGTTGATGGCCATCCATACAGCTTGTGATAAACAAACCCTGCTAGTCCCCTATTATGAAGTTTTCTGGTACCAGAATTCTCGTTGGAAGTATTGAAGCATTGTATGTGATGTGCTTTAACACCCCCAAAATCCCTATAGATAGGATAAGGGGCAAACTATAAGTAGGGATTGGTGTAGTTACAGATAGGTCTGCCATAGTCGAAACAAAATAAAAAAAAAAACCTTCCAGTAGCGCCTTAGAGACCAACTAAGTTTGTTCTAGTTATAGTACAGTGGTACCTTGGCTTACATACAGTTCAGGTTACATACGCTTCAGGTTACAGACTCCACTAACCCAGAAATAGAGCTTCAGGTTAAGAACTTTGCTTCAGGATGAGAACAGAAATCGGGCTCTGGCGGCGCAGCAGCAGCAGGAGGCCCCATTAGCCAAAATGGTGCTTCAGGTTAAGAACAGTTTCAGGTTAAGAACGGACCTCTGGAACGAATTAAGTACTTAACCTGAGGTACCACTGTATAGTTAAAGCTATGGTTTTCCCTGTAGTGATGTATGGAAGTGAGAGCTGGACCATCAAGAAGGCTGATCGCCGAAGAATTGATGCTTTTGAATTATGGTGCTGGAGGAGACTCTTATGACTGCAAGAAGATCAAACCTATCCATTCTGAAGGAAATCAGCCCTGAATGCTCACTGGAAGGACAGATCCTGAAGCTGAGGCTCCAATACTTTGGTCACCTCATAAGAAGAGAAGACTCCCTGGAAAAGACCCTGGTGTTGGGAAAGATTGAGGGCACAAGGAGAAGGGGACGACAGAGGACGAGATGGTTGGATAGTGTTCTCAAAGCTACCAGCATGAGTTTGACCAAACTGCAGGAGGCAGTGGAAGACAGGAGTGCCTGGCGTGCTCTGGTCCAGGGGTCACGAAGAGGCGGACACGACTAAACGACTAAACAACAACAACAACAAGTTTGTTATTGGTATGAGCTTTTGTGTGCATGCACACTTCTTCAGATCTCATACCAATAACGAACTTAGTTGGTCTCTAAGGTGCTACTGGAAGGAATTTTTTAATTTTGTTTAGGGATTGGTGTGTGCGACCAAAGGATAAATGTGTCACACCACCATGATTGTACACCAAGCACCACAATGGCAGGCATCTCATTAGTTAATCTAAAGTTCATGGAATAGCTACAAAAATGGCGATTGCATGAGTAAGATGATTTTATGAACTGCCTCTTAGGAAGGGATCAGAATGGGGAAGGAGAGCCAAGGAGGCTGCTGACCACAAAGCAATGTCCACAGAGCCTAAAGATTTTTGTAAACTGGTGGAAAATGGGGAGGTGTTAATATCCAAACCAGTTGCTGTGGAGTTCATTTTCTGCTTCTTAAAATCAGAAGGCTACATATTCATCAGCTGTAGAACATGCTTAACTGTCCTTTAGCACAACCCAGGACTTGGCTTAGACGTGTGCAGTTTCTCATAAACCCTCTCCCCCTCTCCCTTGCCTGGCCCCAGGAAGTAACTGAGATGTCTGTATATCTCACATGGCTCACTTTGTGATTGAATAGCTCAAGTCATTTGCATGGCCTGTGCAGCTGTCCCGGGCAGCTGTGAGCCCTTTGTGATAGCATGTGTGTCCGACACACTTGCAAATCAATAAGAGGGTGGGGGGAGTTCAATAAGAGAAAAAGGAGAGCGGGGGAGGAAGTGACAGTTTCTGTAGTGTAGGATAATACACTGATATTTTTTTTAAAGTAATTTTTAAACTTCTGCTGGATAGATTTGCCATTGATAAATCTCGGTATGCAAAGGACGATTCTGGGGTGTATTTTAGGCTGCACACTCAAGTTTGCATCCTGGTCTGTTGCGTTTTCTCACGTTGACCCTGTGCAAACTTTGGCTGACTCCTACAGATTGAGACCACTAATTTATATTGGGTTGTTTAATATCCCCTCACTGCCTGCTTGGTGAGAAGTGGATCATGGGGGGTCTTTCTGTAATATTTATTTAGAAGTGTACCAACAGAGCATAAAGGTAAAGGGACCCCTGACCATTAGGTCCAGTTGTGACTGACTCTGGGGTTGCGGCGCTCATCTCGTTTTATTGGCCGAGGGAGCCGGCGTATAGCTTCCGGGTCATGTGGCCAGCATGACTAAGCCGCTACTGGCAAACCAGAGCAGCGCACGGAAACGCCGTTTACCTTCCCACCAGAGCGGTACCTATTTATCTACTTGCACTTTGACATGCTTTCAGACTGCTAGGTGGGCAGGAGCAGGGACTGAGCAATGGGAGCTCACCCTGTCGCGGGGATTCGAACCGCCAGCCTTCTGATCTGCAAGCCCTCCCTAGGCTCTATGGTTTAACCCACAGCGCCACCTGCATAAGTGGAGGCAAACAAGCATCCAGGCAAGGCAGCCTGTCTATTCCCTCGCAGGATCAGATTGCCAGGGAAAGGCACTGAACCCGCCTTAGATCAACCCATCATCCACCTTGCCCACTGCAGATAAATTGCTCATTCAAGGGACCATCCACACCCATTAAGAAACATTAACACTGTTTTGTCAAATCCCACTCTAGTTAGGTACTATCAGGGTGGTGTAGTCATCCACAGCAATGGGGCCACAAACGTAAGACATTTTGGCTTATCTCCAAATAATCTTGGGAACTGTAGTTTGGTGAGAGTGCTAAGAATTCCGTTAGAGCTCCCTTGGCTCCTGCACTAGCACCAAACCACTCCCTGGGGTTCTTTGAGAAGAGGGTACAAATATTAAACCAGTTTTAAGTTGGCGATGTACAGGTGCCTCTATATTTGTGTCCATCATACATTTGCAGCTGCGCCTTTCAGGGGATGATTTGCTATGCTGGTCAAGCTGCGTTTCAAAAAAGTCTTCCACGGCTGATTTTTTAAATGTAGAAATTGAAGGGTCCCTGGTTGCAGTTTGAAAGCCACTTACTTAAATGATGCGGTCATATGAAATTGTGAAACAAACACACTCTATTTACGTAAACAATTCAGTAGGGTTATGATACTAGTCCATGCTGCAATGGTAAGGATTTCTTTAAAAAAATATATCCTTTTGTGAAAACAAATTATTCAACTAAGATGTTGCAGACTGTGAAATGTTTAGTATGCTCCAAAGTCATCTGGATGAGAGAGTACTGGAGTTCTTTTTGCAACATACAGTGGTACCTTGGTTCTCAAACGCCTTGGTACTTAAACAACTTGAAACCCAAACACTGCACACCCAGAAGTAAGTGTTCCAGTTTGCAAACTTTTTTTGGAAGTCGAACGTGCTCCGTTTTGAGTGTTACACTTCCAATTCGAGTGCCACACTTCCGTTTTGAGTGTTACTCTGAGGTCTGTCTGGTTTTGCTATTTATTTTGCGTTTTTGTTTTTGCGGCTCTTTTGTTTTTGTGACTGTGTGGAACCCAGTTCAGCTACTGATTGATTGATTGATTGATTGTGTGACTGCAGTACATTGAGGATTGCTTTCATATTATGGATCAATGGTCTTGCTAGATAATTAAATTCATGTTAAACTTCTGTTTTAGGGGTTGTTTTTAAAAGTCTGGAACGGATTAATCCACTTTGCATTACTTTCTATGGGAAAACGTGCCTTGGTTTTGGAACAGACTTCCGGAACAGATTAAGTTTCAGAACCAAGGTACCACTGTACTGTTTATTGAGTAGCAAGCAAGCAAGCAAGCAAGCAAGCAAGCAAGCGCACATGTCATAATTGTCCTAAAGCAATGTCTTCTGTGATCCTGAAATGCTGTTTCATAAGTTAGAAATCTCTTAGCAGTTTTTGCTGGCTAGATTCAAAATTTACATGGTTTACTTGTTTTCTGACATGCAATTGTATGCATCAGGGGTGCCAAGTTGAATAAAATATTGGGGGAGACCAGGTAAACCCTGGCCAGCATAATTGATCATAGGACATGGTGCACACACACCATCCCACCCCTCATAATGATAATTTTATTATTTATACCCTTACTGGGTATTATTTATACATCTTACTGGGTTGCCCCAAGCACACACACCATTTGAATGGCAATGCCCATCAACTTTGGGGGCCCCAGCCCCCTCAAATATTTTATTGTGGGGGTCAAAGACCCCCTCAGCCGCTAGGATTTGGTTCCTATGCTATGCATATTTACTCAGAAGTTGCACTGCGTTCAGTGGAGCTTACTCCACCTAGGATTGCAGTTTGACCTCAAAAGTGCCGAAATCATCCTTTTCACCTTCCATTGTCAACCAAGCAGGTGGGTGTTACACATTTAGAACAGAAATTGGACACAGAAGCCCATTAATCAGGGTCCAACATCAACTGCTGAACTAGATACAGAATTGAGTGGGACATTTTTCTCAGCTGGTCTACGTTCTGCAACAATATCCAGATAAAACTGTAGCCTTTATAATTACTATTCTAACCTGGTTGGCAAATCTGAGATACACTTTTCCCTTAATAATGGACCGTCATTTTGTCTAATTCCACTAAGGGTGCTTCTACATGGGGGCCTTATACAGTGGTACCTCGGGTTACATACGCTTCAGGTTACAGACGCTTCAGGTTACAGACTCCGCTAACCCAGAAATAGTACCTCAGGTTAAGAACTTTGCTTCAGGATGAGAACAGAAATCGTGCTCCGGCGGTGCGGCGGCAGCTGGAAGCCCCATTAGCCAAAGTGGTACCTCAGGTTAAGAACAGTTTCAGGTTAAGAACGGACCTGCGGAATGAATTAAGTACTTAACCTGAGGTACAACTGTAGCGCCAACAGGTCTTTGAGATCTACAAATAATTGGACTAGATGACCCTATGGGTCCCTTCCAACCAACTCTATAATTCTAATAAACATCTATCCTCGTAACTTTTTTGGCAACACAGGACCCAATAATGCCAGACCCCAAATCTAACATCACAGGTGGCAAAGGTAATAAACCACTAGATGAACATTTCAGTCTATGCCACTGATCTTAAGGTTGCCATAATTGAGCGAAGGACTTTCAAAGGATGCCTCCGTTATGAAACTGCTGGATTAAAATTCATAAAGGAGTTCCACTCGGTTCATCTGGAGAGGAATAGAAACAATGCTTTCCTTTTCTAGTACAGATGTTAATTAGCTTAGCATGGCCATGTTGTTTTATCACCTATTACTGCTGTTGTGAAGAGTTGCTGTGATTGTTTTGCAAGCGGCTCTAGCAGAATTGGCACTATCTTGCATTTATTTCTTTTCCCCGTGATTATGCTGCTTACAACTCTCTGCCCACCCTACATCTTACAATCATGTGCATAACTGATTACTGATGAAGCGGACTCTAGAACTTGAAAGCATAGAATCATAGAATCATAGAGTTGGAAGAGACCACAAGGGCCATCGAGTCCAACTCCCTGCCAAGCAGGAAACACCATCAGAGCACTCCTGACATATGGTTGTCAAGCCTCTGCTTAAAGACCTCCAAAGAAGGAGACTCCACCACACTCCTTGGCAGCAAATTCCATTGTCGAACAGCTCTTACTGTCAGGAAGTTCTTCCTAATGTTTAGGTGGAATCTTTTTTCTTGTAGTTTGGAACCATTGCTCCGTGTCCGCTTCTCTGGAGCAGCAGAAAACAACCTTTCTCCCTCCTCTATGTGACATCCTTTTATATAGTTGAACATGGCTATCATATCACCCCTTAACCTCCTCTTCTCCAGGCTAAACATGCCCAGCTCCCTTAGCTGTTCCTCATAAGGCATCGTTTCCAGGCCTTTGACCATTCTGGTTGCCCTCCTCTGGACACGTTCCAGTTTGTCAGTGTCCTTCTTGAACTGTGGTGCCCAGAACTGGACACAGTACTCCAGGTGAGGTCTGACCAGAGCAGAATACAGTGGCACTATTACCACTGTATGTGCCATTATAAAATGTGTTAACGACTCTAAAGTGCATGTGCCATTATAAAATGTGTTAACGACTCTAAAGTGTCCCTAAAACTTATTTTTTAAAATAGCAATCCTTTAGCATTCTTGAAGAAGGAAAACAAATTTGCCCATATCTGAAGTGCACCCAAAACCAGTCTGACCAGAACAAGCAGGATAAAATACTTTCAGATACATGCATGTGTTTGTAGCAGTGTGCCATCAAAGAGCCCTTCACCCTGGAAGGCAAGTAGGAAACAGCTATCATTCTGTGAAGGTCCCTATCTATAATGTAATAGGACTACTATTGTGCTGTCACCTGTAGAGATGACCTTCTCTCTAGGGATTTGTTTTGTTAATAGCTAAAGATGCTGCCTCAATGGGCATTAATGACTAATAGCTGTTTGCTTGAATGAGCATTGATGATGGCTTTTGATGGCTCCTTTTCACTGCTGCTGAGCACCTCCTAGTTGTTTCAAAGAGGGCGGAGGGAAACAGTTTTGTAGTTGAAAGACAGAAGTTGTGTTTTTATAGAGAAGAAGCAGAGAAGTGGGGTTGTAAGAGCATGCTGTTTCCTTTGGAGGGAACTGAAGGTGCCTTAAAGGTATAAGGTCCAGTCGTGACCGATTCTGGGATTGTGGCGCTCATCTCGCTTTATTGGCCGGCGTACAGTTTCCGGGTCATGTGGTCAGCATGACTAAGCCGCTTCTGGCGACCAGAGCAGCGCACAGAAACGTTGTTTACCTTCCCGCTGAAGTGGTACCTATTTATCTACTAGCACTTTGACATGCTTTCGAACTGCTAGGTTGGCAGGAGCAGGGACCGAGCAACGGGAGCTCACCCCGTCGCAGGGATTTGAACCGCTGAACTTCTGATCGGCAAGTCCTAGGCTCTGTGGTTTAACCCACAGCACCACCTGTGTCCCTGAAGGTGCCTTAAAGGCACACTAACTGCCTGAAAGCTTGCCTGCTCCTCTGGCTCACAGTGTGCAGAAAAAAAGAAGAGAATCTTATAAAATGCACCATATGTTTCCAGGCCTCTTTTAAAAATGTATTTATTAACTGACTTTCAAGAATCAATGTTTATAAAGAAACAATAATTAAACTCGTGCATCCTTCCTTCCAGTTCCTCCCCTCTTTTCTCTCCTTGAGTGTCTGGATTCCTCATTACCTTCATTAAGGTAAGTTTAAATTCCATAATTGTCTGGATGTTTGCCTAGTGTAACATCAGTTATGCTATATTTACCTTAATGGAGCCACTCATAATTTTCTGTGTGTTACCTACCAGTGTGACCTTTGTCCTTTTGCTGTTTCGAATATACTGGATGAAGTAGCACATTGTTCAACAAAATCATTGGGATCTGTGTTGTTGTTCTTTGCTTTTACAACTGGACCTAATGGTCAGGGGTCCCTTTACCTTTACCTTTAGGCAAATTAAGGCCCAGGGGCCAGATCCGGCCCAATCGCCTTCTAAATCCAGCCTGCGGACGGTCCAGGAATCAGCATGTTTTTACATGTGTCCTTTTATTTAAAATGCATCTCTGGGTTATTTGTGGGGCATTGGAATTCGTTCATTCCCCCCCCCCTGAATATAGTCCGGCCCCCCACAAGGTCTGAGGGACAGTGGACTGGCCCCTTGCTGAAAAAGTTTGCTGACCCCTGCAGCTGTTTCATTGCTGTTGTTTAGTCATTTAGCCGTGTCCGACTCTTCGTGACCCCATGGACCAGAGCACACCAGGCACTCCTGTCTTCCACTGCCTCCTGCAGTTTGGTCAAACTCATGCTGGTAGCTTCGAGAACACTATCCAACCATCTCGTCCTCTGTCGTCCCCTTTTCCTTGTGCCCTCCATCTTTCCCAACATCAGGGTCTTTTCCAGGGAGTCTTCTCTTCTCATGAGGTGGCCAAAGTATTGGAGCCTCAGCTTCAGGATCTGTCCTTCCAGTGAGCACTCAGGGCTGATTTCCTTCAGAATGAATAGGTTTGTTCTTCTTGCAGTCCATGAGTGCCATTTGGCACACTTTTTGAAGCCATTGAAGTCATGTTAGAAGACAACTGATGGTTTTGCCACCCCTTCTTGGTGAGTACCTGGGGCACAGACTGCAGCTGAGAGCTCCAACCACTTGCAGAAATGGCAAAAGCCATGTTCCCCACCCCACGCCAAAATTCTAATGGCCAAAGCACACTTTCTCCTCTGACTAGATGTTCACTCTTACACCCAAGAAGGTTTATTTTTAGATTGTGGAGGAGTCACTCACCTTCAGAAGAGGTCCTCCCCTGTGTGTTTGAGTCACTGATCTGGAAGGGCCTTTTCATTGCAAGAAAGGAGGTGTGGAACAGTGACTCATTCAGACACACCGGACAGGGAGATGCTCTTCCAAGGGTGGCATCTCTACATTGGGAGTGACTGAATGGTCCAAGCAGACCCACTGCACAACAGTGGAGGCTGTCTGCCTTCTTCCTTACATCCACTTGCTGGCAGCTTCTTCCTCCATAGCCTCGGCATTGCCCTCAGCAAAGAGGAGGAGAAGGGCAAAGCTTGAATTAGTGGGCTCTGCCTGTCACTGGCTCTGGCTCCACCTACTGTTGGTCTCTGTGCTACCTGCCTAATGGGCACCAGCCACCACTGATGCAGAGACTTGCTCCCAGCAGACCCTGGTTAGGAGAGATGCGTCTCATGCAGAGTAGCAGTGCGCACTGTGTTCTGTGGCAAAAGGTTCATTGGGCTCACGGGAGTCTTTCATTAATTACAGACCCTCCAAGTGTCCCAGGGACAGTCCCGGATTTACAGAGCCACCCCAATTTCTGATCTAATTCCATAAAGCAGAGACATCACCTTGCCAACAAAGGTCCGTATAGTTAAAGCTATTGTTTTCCCAGTAGTGTTGTATGGAAGTGAGAGCTGGACCATAAAGAAGGCTGATCGCCAAAGAATTGAAGCTTTTGAATTATGGTGCTGGAGGAGACTCCTGAGAGTCCCATGGACTGCAAGAAGATCAAACCTATCCATTCTGAAGGAAATCAGCCCTGAGTGCTCACTGGAAGGACAGATCCTGAAGCTGAGGCTCCAATACTCGGCCAACTCATGAGAAGAGAAGACTCCCTGGAAAAGACCCTGATGTTGGGAAAGATGGAGGGCACAAGGAAAAGGGGACGACAGAGGACGAGATGGTTGGATAGTGTTCTCGAAGCTACCAGCATGAGTTTGACTAAACTGCGGGAGGCAGTGGAAGACAGAAGTCCTGGCGTGCTCTGGTCCATGGGGTCACGAAGAGTCGGACACGACTAAACAACTAAACAACAACAACAACAACAATCCCATAATGTCCCCCCCTTTAGGATGTCCCTATTTTCATTGGAGAAATGTTGGGAGGGTGTGTAATTATCATATATCTTGCAACACTTCAAATTCACTTGTAAATCCTCATGTGATCAGGAAGAGGGTGAGGCGGGACCATGCCTTGCCCCTCCCTGACACTAAACAAGCAGTCACATGTTCAGAAGCACACGGGTATCAGGTAGGGGGTTGTGTGTGTGTGTGTGTGTGTGTGTGTGGCAGCACGTGAGTTCCTGCTTCACTCTCATACATTCACTGAATATTCAGAGAGGTTAAAACACAATTTCTACTTGCTTGATTTCCATAAACCTTCTTTTATAAACCTTCTCTGGCAGAAATAGATAAACTATTATTACTATGCTAGCTTAATGGCTTTTTCATATACCTTCTTTCCCCTCCTCAATACAAAGAATAATTTGTTTGCTTTCTAAATGTGTGTGAGCGGGACAACTTGGGGTGGGTGGGTACGCAGCAATTCTCGAGCAGGCAATTCAGAATAATCAATGAAGCTCTTTCAGGCTCAAGGTACAATCTTAAGTGTAATGGTACTTTTCCACCCTAAACTGAGAAATGTGCTTCAGGCCTGCGCACTTAGCAGTCTGCAGCGGCTTCATAACATCTGCCTATGGGGGAAAGTTATTGCTCAACGCTCAGGAATGCATAGCCAATGTGACAGCAATAGGAAATAACCTCAGAGATTATAGTGGGGGCCACGAAGGGGCAGTGAATTCAAAACACAGACTGAATGTAAACAACATCTTTAGGCTTCAGGACTTCTTCTTTGAGAGATTTCACAGCAGCAAAAGCCTGTAGCTATGAAAGAAACACACCAGGAAGATGTTGATGAATCAATTTTTTTAAAAAATAAATGGGCTACAAATGTACTGCAATGCTAATCCAGTCATGCAAAATTTTAGAAAAAGTTGATTATTTAAAATATAAAAATGGGGTGGAATGCTATGGAACAGAATGCCTCTCTTCTGAGATGGTGCCTACCATTAGGCAAATTGCAGCAGCCAATTTTGGGTGTTAGGGAAGGGAAGCAAGTTTTTAGTTATTCATATTTTATTGTATTTTTTCCCTGCACGGCAGGAGCTCTATAGTGGGATTTTCTGCCTCAGTTTGCCAGGTGACTTGACAGGCCTTGGGTACTATATACCTTCATTTTAGGGAATGGCAGCATAAGTGGTCTCAATTGATGAATCGATTGATTAAAGCTCCTAAGGCTTCTTTAATCATAGGACAATCCTATTAAAATGTTTTACCTATTCCCCTCGGCTTCCCCTTCCTTTTTCTGAACTGTGAGAGAGATGCATTTAGAACTAAGCTGCGAAATGTAGATGCTGATGACAGGAGTGTGTGTTTCATCTCTCCCACGTCATGCATTTAGAAATGTGTGAGGCGGCGGCAGGAACCCACCAGCAAACTGAAGACCCGGAAGGACACATATTCAGTATCACTGCAAAGGAGCTGTACCCTCAATAGAGTGATACGCACATAGGGCTGCACTGCAGGAGGAATGAACTTGGTTGTCCCTGAATTCCCCCTTGCGCGGAAGAAGCTTGCATGCACATACAGCCCTTTCAAAATTGGTCCGTTTTAAAGAAAAGAAGGTGGTGGACTCTCCTTCCTAGGAGTTTTGTAAGCAGAGGTGGGAGGGCCATCTGTCACGGATGCTATAGTTGAAATTTCTGCATTGCAGGGGGGCTGGACTAGATGACCCTCCAGGTTCCTTCCAACTATGCAATTCTATGATTCACCCCAGAGCTATATACTTTCAGCATAACTTGTGAAAAAAACGCTAAATGCATTGCAAAGGATCTTGAAGTGTGTTGTATATCCTCGTGGGACCGGCAAAAATATTATGGTTGGGGTATTTCGGATAGGGTATGAGAAAAGAATACTCCAGTTATTAGGTAAGGTAAAGGTAAAGGAACCCTGGATGGTTAAGTCCAGTCAAAGGCGACTATGGGGTTGCAGCGCTCATTTCAGGCCGAGGGAGCGGGCGTTTTTCCAGAGACAGCTTTCCGGGTCATGTGGCCAGCAGGACTAAACCACCTCTGGCGCAACAGAACACCGTGACAAAAACCAGAGTGCACAGAAATGCCATTTACCTTCCTGCCACAGTAGTGGTACCTGTTTATCTACTTGTGCTGGTGTGCTTTCAGACTGCTAAGTTGTCAGGAGCTTGGACAGAGCAACAGGAGCTCACCCCATCATGGGGATTCAAACCGCCGACCTTCTGATCGGCAAGCCCAAGAGCAGAGGTCAGCTCATTTCGGGGGCGGCTCGTGGGCCGGTCAAACAACCTCCACAGGCCACTTCTGGCCCATGGGCCTTAGGTTGCTGACCCCTGCCCAAGAGGCTCAGTGGTTTAGACCAAAGCGCCACCCCCGTCCCTCCAGTTATTAACCAACCAGTCAACTAGTGCTGCTCAGCTTATAAGCATTGCACAATTAATGTGTATTCTTTCAGGCATCTGAATGAACTTTGCCTTTTCTTGTGTCATGCATATTCATATTTAGTTATGACTGACAGCATCCCATCAAAAGCCAATCCCAGAATGGACTGGCATGTTAGACTGCCACTTTCTTCCCCAACCCCAGGCTCACCAGAACATATGAAAGCACCGGCCTTGCTAATTGACTTCCCCTCCTGCTCCACTTAAACCTATTCACAGGTTCATCACAGGTCATCAAGATTTGCAAATGAGTCAGAGCTGCTGGTCTAGACATTGTTGATAGTCAATCAGCTATAAAAGAGCAGTGGCCGTGGATAAATAATGATTGTGATGGAATATTGAGTACAACAGAGAAATTACGAAAAACAAAGAATCAACATGAACATGCCAAACTAAGGTGCTACTGTTTCAGTTCTCTACTCTTTTGTTAAAACCTGTTGCAAATTCCAGATTCACCCCAGCACATTTGATTGATTTAGCTTTCATTTGGGACCATACCTATGCTGATTAAAAATGGCTTAATTGAGAGAGCTTTTAATATATATGTTTAATTTCCTTTGGTGATTTTTTTTTTATTAAAAAAATAGTTTTACTATTGCATGTGTTTGTTGTTCTTCTGCAGGAAAAAAGTATATTCAAGGTGACTCCCAGTAATAAAAGCAAAGAAACTGAAATATACACAAGATTTTTAAACATCGCATAACTCAAACTAGCTAGTGGCAACAGTCGGTTAATTAATTAATTTCAACCATTTCACTTCCCTGGGAGCACATACTAGTGGCAGGCTGCCACAACAGAAAAGGATCTCCAAGTGGCCTCCGCTTCAGCAAAAATGGAATGGAAAAGAAGCTTTGGGGATCTTAATATCTGGTCAGATTCATGAAGATATATGCAGTCATTGGCCAGCACCTTGAACTGGGCCTGGAAATGGATCAGAAGTGAGTGAAGCCGTTTCAAGAGTGGTAAGAGGTGTTCAGTTTGCCCAGCCAGTAATTAGCTGCTGCATACTGTACAAAGTGGAGTTTCTGAACCATCTCCATGTACAAAACACCACAATAATGCACATCAGCCAACTTCACATGCCCACCATTTTAGAAAATGGCAGCTAATACAGCACTAACCCTAGGATTGTAGAGTTGGAAATACTACAAGGGTCATCTAGTCTAGGCATGTCCAACAGGTAGATTGTGATCTACCGGTAGATCACTGGACGTCTGCGGTAGATCACTGGTAGATCATTGGCTCCCCCCAAAGAAGCTGAACAACTGTAGATCGCAGTCTCTTGGGAGTTAGCCACCCCTGATTCTAGTCCAATCTTTTGTCCAACATGGGACTCAAACCCACAACCTTGAGATTAAGAGTCTCCAGCCTTACTGACTGAGCTATAATGCCACTGAATGAATATGTCTTGTTTACACAAGCAAGTTCTGAAGCTATCCAGAAATTCATAGAAAAATATTGGTACAATTACCGTATTTTTTGCTCTATAAGACTCACTTTTTCCCTCCTAAAAAGTAAGGAGAAATGTGTGTGCATCTTATAGAGCAAATGCAGGCTGCACAGCTATCCCAGAAGCCAGAACAGCAAAAAGGATTGCTGCTTTCACTGTGCAGTGATCCCTCTTGCTGTTCTGGCTTCTGAGATTCAGAATATTTTTTTTTCTTGTTTTCCTCCTCCAAAAACTAGGTGCGTCTTGTGGTCTGGTGAGTCTTATAGAGCAAAAAATAGGGTACTTTTTTTTTTTTTTTTTTGCAGGGCTGCATTGTGGATCCTAGACTGGATAGAGGGGAAAGCAGACCACCAGAATATATTTGACACAATATCATTCTAGGATTCTGTGAATTCAAAAAGATAACATCAAAGCGTAATGCATTGGAAAGGTGCATGAAAGATCTGCACGTTTCCACAAGCGCAGTAACAGCGCAAAGAGGCAATCCATTAAATGTAAGCACAGGGGTGGCATGACCGGTTTCAAAGCAAATTCATCCTCATGAAGATTGAATTTCATATGCAGTGACTGAATGTCCAAAACCAATGGCCTTATATACATTCATGAGAAGGACATGTTTTATACGGAAGAAAACATTTTCATCGGATTTTTTTTAAAAAGCTCTGTAAGGTGTGTACTCCTTTCTGTTTCTTTTGTGACTGAATCTCAGCAAAAATGTTGGGAGGGGGGAAACAAAACCAGTTTCTGGAAATGTATCCTCAGTGTGCAGGAGAATTTTCTAGCTGCTTGCTGAGTAGTGACCTGGCTACCATATTGTAAACCACTCAAAGCGGACAAGAAAAGCAGTATAATGGAACAAGAACATCATCAGCAATAATAATATAATGAATAAATAATAATTGGGATTTAGGTGGAGCTGTGTGCATCGTGCATTTGTGCTGTAAAGGGTAAAGGGACCCCTAATGGTTAGGTCTTAACCCGACTCTGGGATTGCGGCGCTCATCTCGCTTTATTGGCTGAGGGAGCTGGCGTACAGCTTTTGGGTCATGTGGGCAGCATGACTAAGCCGCTTCTGGCGAACCAGAGCAGCGCACGGAAACGGCGTTTACCTTCCCACTGGAGTGGTACTTATTTATCTACTTGCACTTGGATGTGCTTTTGAACTGCTAGGTTGGCAGGAGCAGGGACCGAGTGATGGGAGCTCACCCCATCGCGGGGATTTGAACCGCCAACCTTCTGATCGGCAAGCCCTAGGCTCTGTGGTTTAGACCACAGCGCCACCCGCGTCCCCATTTGTACTGTACATACTTGGAATTTGGTAGTGGCTCAGCATAGAGTCCCATCAAATTTCAGTCTGATGCAATCACATGGGAGAACTGAATTAGGACATACATGGCTGGAACTGGAGCAGAGGACCCAATTCCGAAGCACCCAGAGGCATATCTAGGCTCCCTTGTGCTCCTGGCAAGGAGTTGTATTGGCGTCCCCTCCCCCAGTCCCTTGCACCATTGGAAAGCCCATGGACCAGGAACTCAACAGGTTTGCTTTTCATCACCTTTAGGGGTGATGGGGTCAAAAGACCTGGGCCAGCAACTAGATTCTTCTGCCAATGATTCCTCCACCAAGGTGACCAGAAGAGCCTGCAGACCCAGAGCAGCAGAAGTGCAGCCTGGGGAGCACATAGACAAACGGGCAGGCTCCTAGCAACTCTGAGCCAGAGTGGAGAGGTGAGATTTTTGCACACACCCCAGGCCTGCAGCTTTGGTAGGGGCTAGCCTGACTAACCCCTAGGTATGCCCCAGAAGCACCCACATCAGATTTGTATACACCTGGGCAAACAGCCTCCTTGGATTTCACCTGTGATCTGGAGTAACCTTATCCTACCACCACTTGGATCGCCGAAGTTAGTGGGAATAAGGTCAAGGCTTTCTCTGTGGAGGCCCCACAGCTCTGACATTCTTTGCCAATGGTTCTGCAGGAAGCTGCCACACTTCAGTTCTTCCAGAATGCCTTGAAAGCCTGTTGGTTTTAGATGGTCTATGCATGACAACGTTTTCTGACTGGGATGTTAACTTTTGCTTTTAACAGTTTGTACAGCACTAATTGTTTTTTATTGCTGCTAGTGGACGGATTGTGTTTTAGTGCTGATTTATTGTAGTGGTTTTATTGTTGATATCCTGCCTTTACTGTGTAAGCTGCCTTGAAAGAGTTGTGCTCAGAAAGGTGACCTATAATTAATTAAAAATAAATAAGTTGGAAATGCTGCTCTCTCATTTTCTCCTTTCATGGAGGAGTGGTGCAAGTACATAATAAAATAAAATGGTTAAACTGGTCTCTAGCTTCATCTGGGTAGGAAATGCTGAATGAAACAAATATTCTGTTTTGACCTAAGGGCAGAATCTTTTCCAAGTGTTCCCCTGAAGGAAACAACAAAAACGGCAACATCCCTCTTCTTGGAAAGCGGAATGGGCGCATGACAAGAACGATTCTGTTTCTCAGTGGGATATGACAGGGCACTTGCCATTTGCTTCTTGAACATAGACGCAAGCCTTTTTCAGTCCACACCACCATCCCATGTGCTGATGGCCCACCCATTGAATTCTGTCATAATTCACGTGCAATCCATAAAGACCAGCTGCCCAGACATTTGACTTGGAAGCTGAAGTTTTGAATGGCTTGTGTTGTGTGTGAGCATGAGAATGAGAAAGCTTGCCAACATTCTATTCACCCCTAGTCATTTTCATTCACGAGAGGCAAAGGCTGTGCCCGGGAGATCCAGCTCTGGGTCAACCCAGGAGAAGTCCAGTGCAAAAGGCTATGCAACTCTGCTAATACCCTTGTGTATTGTTTTGGACGGACTGCGGATGTCTTTTTTTCTTTTCTTTTTGTACAAAATAAGGATGGGAGGCCTGTGGCCCTACAACTCAAATCATCATTGACCATTGGACATGCTGGCTTGGGCTGATGAAAGCTAGAGTCCAGTAACATCTGAGAGGCCACAAATTCCTTGTCCCTGCTATCAAGCTAGCAGCAGTACTTGTTCATTCCAGAGACAGTTTTCAACATGCTCCTGGATCCCTTTATACAGAAACAAGACAGTATACTAAGGCTGCAATCTCATGCTCCCTTGGAAATAAGTCCACTGGAAGTGCATCTTACATCCAAGTAAGGATCTAAGGATGCTTAGGGATCACAGTGCACATGTACAAGGGAAGGCAACAAACTTTGCAGCTGAAGGGAGAGCAGATAGGTTGATCAAATGGTGAATGCTTATGTTTTGCCTTGAATGTAGCTCATCTCTTACAGCCATGTGATCTAATGCAATAATAACACTCTTTTCCTTCTGGGTCTTTGATTCCATACTGCAGCTCTCAGTTTTTGTGCTTCATTAGTCTTTGTCTAGACTCCTCACTCTCCTTTCCTGCTAGTCCAATGCAGATGCAGAAGCGATGCTGGCAAGCTACTTTATATCTTTCCCTCTTTTTTTTGAAAGAAAAAACAAAACAGAACATCTGGGTAGTGATCATCCAGTCTTTAGAACACCAGCACAACTTGGACACTGACCTTTAGCTCACACATGCAGATCCTCAGTGGATTTCTTGATTGCTGTACACTTAATGATTGGCAGCCAAAGATGCAAGCATTATGTTTCGGAAAGATGTAAGATGCTATAAAGATTATATCTTTGGGGTTAGACCTGCGACGATCTGTTCACACATGCAAGTGTAGCACACGTATGTGTGAAGCTGCCCTCCTTCACTGTCCAGTCTCGAACAGCTTTCATGATCTTTTCTGTTCTTCCCCATGATGTGCAAAACAAGAGAATTGAAAATATCTCGCTAGCAACACCACAAAAGCAAGAACTGTTGTGACAAGCAAAATGGGGATGAGTAGCCAGGTTCTAGTCTTCAGATTCCTGCTGGTTGAACATTGCTCACTGTCCTGAATGTATTGGAGATTTGTAAATCAGATCCTGCGCGGTGGGTGGGGGGTGGAGTCCTCCTGCTTCCCATGGGGGTGGGCAGCGGATGAGGACCCACATTTCAAAGCAGCTGTCTCTGGGGAGTGGCGCAGAGATCTGTACGGCTGGCAGCTGCGCTTCCTGGGAACAGCCAGGAGCAGTTCTGCTGACGGGACTATTTTGAGTTGATTGCAGATCTCATGCTCTGATGTGCTGAAACCTCGGCATTTCCTTGCCTCGTCATTCCATGTGCTCTTCTTCCCAGCTCTGAACATCACTTGACATGAAACGGTGTACATCTGGCAGCTGCTGCCATGGAATAGATTTGCCGTCCTCCCACCTGCAAGCCTTTTCCATGGAAAATTGCCACACTCCCACCCAAGGTGAAGACAGTTCAAAGTCTAGCCCTGAGACATCTCTCTTCCTTTGAAGCTGCATTTTAAGTGTACGTGTGTCTCAGGTGACTTCACTACTACTTTTGCAAGAAATCCAGGCTGTCTACGCACTCCTGTTTACTCTACGTCCAGTGTGTTCTCACCACGGTTTGGGGAAGTGGTTGTACCTATGGCATTAGCCACAATCCTGTATCCATCATCTTGTTTCTTAGGAAATATTGTTTTTAGACACATCCCACTCCCCGCCCCCAGCAAACCAGCTTCCATTCAAATTGAGAAAAAGAACAACCCAGCTGTTTTTTTAAGCTAGTAATACATACACAGCCCCAGCGTTCCTGGAGATCAACAATAAGCAGGGCGTTTAGTTTGAAAAGAGGGAAAACAAAGAAAACCCAAACAACCTCAAATTCCTGACGTGCATTTTTTTTTTTTTTTAATGTCTGGCTCTCTTTGGTTGAATGATCTGCATCCCCCTCCTCACATCTCCCCAAGTTCAGTCTCATAAGTATCAGGGAGTTAAAAAGAAGATAAAAAACAAAACAAAACCAGGACAGGCAGGTTTGTAAAATTATAGGGTTTAGATGCATCAAAACCAAGGCGAGGGGGAGAGAGAGAGAGTGAAGGTGAATTGCTGCACAAACCTCGTCCAGAACAGGCCTCTTGGATAGGGATCCATTCTCCTGACAAAACGAGTTGCATAACAATGACGCTGAACTGGAAGCCTATACAAACAAGTCCTTTGGTGAACCCACCTCGAGGGGGGGGGAGAGAAAGGGGGACGCACAACAGCTGCTTCATCTTGCCCTCCCCCACACCACCCACACATTCTCTCATGCGCTACCAAAATCCTTACTCTGACACAGATTCCAAACAAAAGGTGGAGTCCAAGATGCTTAACGACATCTCCGAATATAGATGCACTTTTTGGGATCTGCAAGCTCTGGGGAGGAGGAGGGAGGGACCCTTTGAATTTCAAAAGAGTAGCAGGAATAACGAATTTTGCACGGAGCAAATCCAAAGTGTTGCAAGGAAGGAGGATCGAATCAACAGATTAACCGGAATGACAGTCATTCTCATGCCAGCTGGAAAGAGAGACACACACACTTTTTCTGCTGTTCTAAATGTGGCCTTTGCCACAGGAATCAGTTGAGCTTCACACAAGCCCATGGGTCAGGTTGGTTGTGATGCTTCCAAAACAAAGAACTCCAGTGTTGAAGAGGAATTAAATTGCACTGCGGAGCAAATTTCACCCGAAAAGAAACTGCCTGCACCAACAGGCTTCCCTGGGACTACAGCCTCAAACACACAGGTCCCCATGGGATAACTGTCCACACCATTGCAGCAATGCTGCAGAGACTGAATGCTGGGTAGATGTTCTGGGTCATACCTGAAAACTACTGGTACTTTGCCACGGTGGCTGAGAGATTCAGTTGTAAACTCAGGAGCCTCCAGTTCTGAAATATACTCAGAGTCGAGAGTGGATTTCATGCTCTTTATTCAGCTCATAGTGGTGAGGAGGAATGAAAGTTTCCCCAAAGTATCTGCTTTATATACATTATTTACACAATGAGCTGCACGTGATTGGCTAATTCCGGAATTCTCCTGTAGGCCAATCAGGTTGTGGATTCACTTCCATCTGGAGCTGGATTGGGTGGCCCCTGCAGACCAATCATACTGCTGCATTGTTCTAGGACCAATCAGACTGCTGCATTCTGAATCCTATTGTTCTAGGACCAATCAGACTGCTGCATTTTGGATCCTATTATTCTAGGACCAATCAGACTGCTGCATTTTGGATCCTATTCTATTCAACTCAGTACATAATCAGTTCCAATTTCTCCCTCAGCCAAGAATTTGCTGGGTAACGTCCGGCAACCTACCAACTATGAGACCCAACTTTCCACCTGCAACATCGGGATAATAACACTGGTCTGCTGTAAAGGGTTGTGGTAAGGATTACTGAGTGAAATGATGTACCTGAAACATATACCCCCAAAGCTCTATGTAGTTTCAAGCACCCGCCCAGATTGTCCCTACCCCAGCAAACTGCTGTGATCCCTAGTAAAAGAATTGCTGCATTCTTGAAAGTTGCATCCCTCCCTTGCGTCGGCCAAAGGGTTAAGACCTGGAGCTCATTTTGCTGTGTTGTGATATTATGGAGACCGATAGTCAGCTCTGTTCAGAAAAGATTAGGCAAATTTGTGGAAGACGGGAACACCAGTGGCCGTTTGCCAAAGTTTTATCAGGGGATGGAGCTCGATGGAAGCTGGCCATGCCAGAAATAGATGGAACAAGGAAGCCATCAAGCCACCATGTCTCTGCTTCCTGTTCACTTCCTTTTTGAGCATCTGGTACCGGCCTCCGATGAAGGAAGGACACTTTCAAGTTTGACTTATTCCGGAAGTCTGATTTGTTTTGAAATTCCGATGTTCAAGGTTAATGCCCAAACGGCTGGATAACCTTTTCTGCCTCGTGGGCCTTGAAAACAGAGGGCTTAAAGGCCACCCTGCCAAGAGACAGGAGTTGCACAACCCTAGACCTCTCCGGCAAATGATTAAACTGCCTCTCTAGTCTGTGCTAAAGCAATAGTGGCGGACAGGATTGCCAGGTTGCAGCCTGGAAGTGGTCCCTCCAAGTTCCAACAGGAAACTGAGGAGCCTCATGCTGCCCCCTCCAATACTCTCCTCTTCTGTCTGGAATATCATGGATCCTAGCTACAAAAAGCAGGGGAGAAACACAAGGACTGCGGGAAGGAATAAGCAGAGACACCATCACTGTGTTTCCTGCCTTACCTCTTGCTATGTACTGAAGTTCTCACCCTGGGCCAGCAGGGGGATACTGTAGATAGTTATGCAAAAAAGGGATTGAAAGTGACGTTCAGTGATTGGATAGTTACAGAAAGTTGTTACAGTTACGTTGTACTGGAGCTCTATATAAGCAAGCATGGCTGAGCCCTTCAGTTCAGTTCTTTTTCTGGGCTGTGAATAAACAAGAGCTGTTTGAAGAATCGCTGTGTCGTCTGAAATGTTCACCCACAACTTAACACCTCCAGTTTTAAAGAAGGGATGAGTAACCTGTGGCCCTCCAGTTCCAATCAATCCCAGTCATCATGGCCAATGGGCAGGGATGATGGGAATTGTAGCCCACTGACGCCCAGAGGGTCACAGGTTAGCCACCTTACTTTGAAAGTGATAGAGCAGATCCATGGGTTACAGCCCATACTCCTATTGGCAGAGTATGAGGATGTGTCTCAGAAATTGCCATCTCTTAGCACAGACAGGTAGTACCCTTAAAATCTCCTGGAGCAGGAGGAGATCAAAAAAGTGTGCCCACCTGTTCATTTTCAGCCATTCACTCCTTTTCCTCATGGTGGAACAGTGCAACTTGCCCCCCACGGCTTGTAGTCTCTTCCCCTTCGCTTGCCTCCCCCAGGCATGTGTCCAAAGGCACTCTCTGGGGAAAGGGGGTGAAATATACTTGGAGTCGAGTGTGGATTTCATGCTCTTTATTCAGCTCATAGTAGTGAGGAATGGAAGTTGCCCCGAAATGTCTGCTTTATATACATTATTTACACAATGGGCCCCATGTGATTGGCTAATTCTGGGATTCTCCTGTAGGCCAATCAGGTTGCAGATTCACTTCCACCTGGAGTTGGATTGAGTGGCTCCTACGGACCAATCAGACTGCTGCATTCTGGATCCTATTGTTCTAGGACCAACCAGAATGCTGCATTTTGGATCCTATTTAACTCAGTGCATAATAGGGGGTCTTCATACCTCGTGGCATTGCTGGGCTCCTTAATCCTACACCCCAGGGGATTACAAGGCAAGTGGAGTTAAATAGATGTTGGGTTGCCCAACTTTACCACTGGGACCACACCTATTCAATGAACAGCTCAGTGAATCATGAGCTGCCATCACCTATTGCAGAGACAGGGAACCAGTGGCTCTCCCAATACTGTTGGACTCCAGTTCCCACCAGTCCCTGCCAACATGGCCCAAGGTCAGGGATGATGGGACTTGTAGTCCAACAATACTCTGAGAGCCGCAGATTCCCCATCCCTGACTGACCAAGTGAGCAGAGTCGTCGGAGTTTTATGAGGAGAAAGTTCTAACTAGGGTTACAACCAGACTTTTTTTTCAGCTGGGACTCACCGGAACTCCGTTCTGGCACCTCTCAGGTGGGCACCATCACCATTCGAAGAGCACGAGGGAGGTGTTCATGGCTAGTTCTGGCACCTCTTTTTCTAGAAAACTTCACTGGCTGCAACTCTGCCAGCTTCCAATCTCTGCCCACCCAACTCCCCAAGATCTAAATCTTTACAGCACTTTGCTGGTGCAGTTGGTGCAAAGGCACAGCAATCTGCTTTGGGGTACTGAGTGGGATAAAACTAATGTCAATCCACCAGTCTTATCATTAGGTGTTTTTGCTCCCGAGGTGGGAGCGAAAAGATCTAAGATTTCTACGGTTTAACCTGCTGCGTCCCCGCTCTCTCTGAGACAGAGCTGGGGAGACACCAGTGTTATTGTTTGAGGGGTGTGTGTCTGGAAATGGAGCATAGCAATTGTCGGTAGTTTTAGCACAAAGCTGTACAGCTTTCAAAATTGGGAGGAAAGGACGTTCGTACCATTTCAGGCCCCTGGCCCCAAAGCAAAAGTACTGAACAGACCACAATATTTCTGAGCAGTTGCTATCCCTTATTGGAGCCTGGAAAATCATTCTTCTCCATTTAAAATCCCCGAATAACTGAGAGATGCAGCTGCTACGGCTTCTCCTGTCAATCTTTTCCTGGTCCTTTCTGTCTCCCCAGCACCACCACTGTGTTGTACACCTGGGGACCTGCTTGCTGTAGCAGCAGAGGGAGGAGGAGGAAAGGACCTGGGAAAAAGAAAAACAGATGGGAAAGCTTCCACAGTTGCAGCATCTGCTGTTTAATTGGTGGTTATAAAGGGACAAAGCAAATCACAAGGTCACGACCTGAAAAATCCTATTGGCCCCCACCCGGCAAGAATGGCAGATGAAGGTGATGGACTATATGGAACTGGCGGAAATGACTGGCAGAATCTGAGACCAAGGAGAAGAGTTGGTGGAAGAAGATTAGAAGAAATTTAAAGTTTATTTACAGAAACATTGTAAAATTAAGGAATGTTAGAAGGATGTTGGAATGAAGTAATGTGGTTTTAGCAGAAATGATATAAAGGATTAAGTAAAAATGGATTGTTAATTGGTGAAAGAAGAGAATGTAAAATTATAGTATATTAAGATAAATCATTAGGATAAAAACAAAGATAGAAAGGATTTGCTGAAATATCTAATTGAATTAGAATACAAAAAAGGGAGGTGTGAGGAGGTCAAGGAAATAAGCAAAGGAAAGAAAGTTATGTAAAGGATTGATTTGTTTTCCCCCCCTTGCTCTTGTATTGTTCTGTATTGTTATTTTTTTTCTATTTAAATTGATATGTTCTTTATTTTTTCTTTTTGTAACCTTTAAAATCTCAATAAAAATCTATTGAAGAAAGAAAAGAAAGAAAAATCCTATTGGCTGAAGCATCATGGGACAATATCCTGGAAGGACTGTGCGAGTTTTAAGCAAACTCTTGATGCCAACGTGGACAAAAAAAATGTTGGAGATCAGTGATCAGGATTCTTTAAAGCGGTCAGACGCTACTGGAATCCAGCACCCATCAGGTAGTATTGCACAATGGTCAAGGATGGTGGGATTTGTGGACCAAATTCTAGAGATCGCCATACTGGCTTTAATGAGATGGGTGAGCAGATTTCAGCTATCACACTGGGGGAGAGAAATTGTAACCTTTCCCTCCCTCACAATTTTTCCTGATGAATATTTCTCTCTCTGTCCCTTGCTGCTTTCTCCCTGTTAGGGAAAAGTTGTGTTTTCACCCTGTGTACATGTAGGCTTTCTCTAAATGCATACGAAGAACACACAACAGCTTCAAGAAAAGTGATTTTCATTAGGAAATGGTGCTGGGAGGCAGGAATGTCAGCCTCTCCCCTAGCACTATGGTCCCAACCTGAATATTTCCCTGTGACAGCTAACATTTAAAGCTGTATATTAAAATATTTAATGTGAGTTTTGTTTTGTTGACTGAGACCATAATAGGAGATCTCTGTGACTGTATCTTTCAACTCTTTGGATTCACAAACCATACATTTAAAGTACTCTTATACCACTTTAACAATTGTTGTTGTTGTTTAGTCGTTTAGTCGTGTCTGACTCTTCGTGACCCCCTGGACCAGAGCACGCCAGGCCCTCCTGTCTTCCACTGCCTCCCGCAGTTTGGTCAGACTCATGCTGGTAGCTTCGAGAACACTGTCCCACCATCTCGTCCTCTGTCGTCCCCTTCTCCTTGTGCCCTCCATCTTTCCCAACATCAGGGTCTTTTCCAGGGAGTCTTCTTTTCTCATGAGGTAGCCAAAGTATTGGAGCCTCAGCTTCAGGATCTGTCCTTCCAGTGAGCACTCAGGGCTGATTTCCTTCAGAATGGATACGTTTGATCTTCTTGCAGTCCATGGGACTCTCAAGAGTCTCCTCCAGCACCAGAATTCAAAAGCATCAATTCTTCGGTGATCAGCCTTCTTTATGGTCCAGCTCTCACTTCCATACATCACTACTGGGAAAACCATAGCTTTCACTATGCAGGCCTTTGTTGGCAAAGGTCCGTATAGTTTAAAGGTCCATAACAGTCATGGCTCCCCTTAAAGATTCCTGGGAAATGTAGTTTAAGGGTGTTGGGAATTATAGTTCTGTAGGAGGAAGCACTAACAAACTGCAGTAACCAGGATTCTTTGAGAGAAGTAATGACTGATAAAGTGGAATAAGAGTACTATAAATGTACACTGTGTAAATCCAAAGAATGTTGGAAGATCCAACCACAGAGACCTCTTGTCATCTTGTCTAGTTAGTCAGTCAACAGAACAAAACTCAAGTCACTATCCTCCACGTCACAACAAATGAAAACGAGGGGTCTATAAAAAGAGTTGCGTAAAGAAGCATAATGAGGTCAAAGCCACGGAGTGAGAAATAGAGGTCAGGAGTATTTGCCAACCTGTTTCCTAGTCAATAGCCTACTGTGACTATCCAAGCTGAGCGTAAAAATTGCTACACCCGGACGCTGCCAGTCCAGGGCTGATGCTGTTCTCTTTCATTCTCTGGTTCATGTTGTCCTTGTCAGGACAAGGACAATTATGGGATTTTCATTTTTCCAGGAAAGGAAAGGCAATTCCCCAAACTTTTTTAAAAAGTTATGCACATTGTGGTTAAATTTTTAAAGAGCGGTTTCTAAAGGAGCTTCCAGGTGGTCTCTGTTTTCAGATAGGGTTCAATCACGCAGTAGCAAATTCAGGTTGAAGTTGGCTGGGGGTCTTGAGCAACAAACCTGCTTCCCCCAAAGTTTGGAGTTTTTGCAGTCAGAAAATGCTATGCGGGGGACGGGGGGACGGGACGACGACGACACAGAAATTGGGGTGTGTGTGTCAAGGAGGGTCACTTGGTGAGGGAGTGAGAAATGTCCCTATTTTCATCTGAGGAATGTTGGAGAGTAATGGCTTCCCCATCAGCGAGGCTGAAAAAATATATCCATCTGCCAATATGTTCAGATTTTATACATAGAGTGAAGGGGTGCTATCTTGTCCTCCACTTCTGGTCACCTCTAGACTGTCAGCGTTTTGCAAGACAGGTTCAAGTGCATACCAGACATTAGTTTTGCACAATTAAAAGGTAAAGGTAAAGGGACCCCTGACCATTAGGTCCAGTCATGACCAACTCTGGGGTTGCGGGACTCATCTCGCTTTACTGGCCGAGGGAGCCGGCGTACAGCTTCTGGTTCATGTGGCCAGCATGACTAAACTGCTTCTGGCGAACCAGATCGGCGCACAGAAACGCCTTTTACCTTCCCGCCGGACTGGTACCTATTTATCTACTTGCACTTTGACGTGCTTTTGAACTGCTAGGTTGACAGGACCAGGAACCAAGCAATGGGAGCTCACCCTATCATGGGGATTCGAACCGCCAACCTTCTGATCGGCAAGTCCTAGGCTCTGTGGTTTAACCCACAGCGCCTCCTGCCTCTGCACAATTAGAACAGATTAAAATGGATATAAGCAGTGGCATGTGACCCCTGCCTGTTCCTGCTCCCCTTAACTACTGGCAAGGCCCAGTGGCAGCCACAACGTGTGACAAAATCCTTCTTACAACATGGCAAGGCCGTAGAGACAACGGGCATTTGAAGCAGCTACATGAAAAAGTGAAAACATCCTGCTTAGTAAATGGTTAGATGTATCCCATCCTCCAATCTGCTTCAGTCTGCACTCTATGTAGAATCACAGAGTTGGAAGGGGCCATGAGAGTCATCTAGTCCACCCCCGTGCATTGCAGGAATCTTTCGCCCAATGTAGGGCTCACAGCTATGACCCTGGGATTAAGCGTCTCATGCTCCACCGCCTGAGCCAGGAGTCAGCAAACTTTTTCAGCAGGGGGCCGGTTCACTGTCCCTCAGACCTTGTGGGGGGCCGGACTATATTTTGGAAAAAAAAAGAAAGAATGCCCCACAAATAACCCAGAGATACATTTTAAATAAAAGGACACATTCTACTCATGTAAAAACACGCTGATTCCTGGACCGTCCGTGGGCCAGATTTAGAAGGCGATTGAGCCGTATCCGGCCCCTGCGCCTTAGTTTGCCTAGCCTAGCTATCCAATATGTACCCATGCTCTGTGGAGGACCGCTGTGTGTTTACAACAAAACTTTCTGCAAGCGCTGCAGCTGCAGCTCAGTGGTAGATCAGCTGCTTCGCATGCAGAAGGGCCACAGTTCAAATCACCAGCATTCCCCGTGAAGGCAAGAATGTTTTGATGTTGCAAACGCCTCTTTACAAGCACAGTTGCCCCCAAGAGAGAGCCAGTCCCAGTCCCATCTCCCTGGCCCACAACTTATGTTTGCCACAGTCCATGCATGTGAAACATTTTATTCTGTTTTAAATTCTGATGTCGTTGAAGCTTCTCACATTTCAGGGGGTTTGTTTCCCCCAACTGTGCATATAAAATGATTTATGTGCACACTTCAAAAATATCATGGGTGAAGTGGCAGCAGTAACAGAATCTGGAGATGCTCTCCTTCTGAGCCTTCTTTTTGCTGGGGGAAATAGAGATCGTGGGAGGAGCCCGTACTGGAATCTAAAAGCAGCTGAGGAAGCTACAGAGGCAGGACTTCTTTTGTGGTTAAAACTAATTTTTGTCGAAACCCAGCATTGTGTCAGAAGAGGCTTTGGGGGAAATCCATATAAATGGGAATCCATATTTATTTTTAAAAAAGGGAATACATATAAAAGCGGGGCAGGGGGAGAAGCTTTCCCCCCTAAGGGCCACATGCAGTAGTTTAGTGGGTAGCTGGGGACCCCATGCCACAGAGCAGTGGTAGGCAACCTAAGGCCCGGGGGCTGAATGCAGCCCAATCGCCTTCTCAATCCGGCCTGTGGACGGTCCGGGAATTAGTGTGTTTTTATATGAGTAGAAGGGACGCGGGTGGCGCTGTGGGTAAAAGCCTAGGACTTGCTGATCGCATGGTCGGCGGTTCGAATCCCCACGGCGGGGTGCGCTCCCGTCGTTCGGTCCCAGCGCCTGCCAACCTAGCAGTTCGAAAGCACCCCTGGGTGCAAGTAGATAAATAGGGACCGCTTACCAGCGGGAAGGTAAACGGTGTTCCATGTGCTGCACTGGCTCGCCAGATGCAGCTTGTCACGCTGGCCACGTGACCCGGAAGTGTCTGCGGACAGCACTGGGTCCCGGCCTATAGAGTGAGATGAGCGCACAACATAGAGTCTGTCAAGACTGGCCCGTACGGGCAGGGGTACGTTTACCTTTATATGAGTAGAATGTGTCCTTTTAGCATCTCTGGGTTATTTGTGAGGCCTGCCTGGTGTTTTTACATGAGTAGAATGTGTGCTTTTATTTAAAATGCATCTCTGGATTATTTGTGGGGCATAGGAATTCGTTCATTATTTTTTCCAAAATATAGTCCGGCCCCCCACATGGTCTGAGGGACAGTGGACCGGCCCCCTGCTGAAAAAGGTTGCTGACCCCTGCCACAGAGCATGGTTGGAACCAGTGGCATAGTGTGGGTTGCCAGCTCCTGGGGCCATGTGGAGGGGGTGGGAGGGTAACAGATAACAGATGGAGTACACATGCGCATTCAACTGCCTAACAGCATCCATGCCATCCAGGAGATTGCAGCTGCAGAGATAAGAAAAGAAGAGTTGTTCTGTTGTCTGGAGAGGTCACTTCTTGGTTCGCACTGAGCAGCCGTTTCCAACGGAGCCCAGTGACGGAAGCGCACAGCACTGGGTGATGAGTTTTTTGTGCCTGGGACAACCACCCCTGCGGTCCCCCCATGCTATGCCACTGGTTGGAACCAGCAGTGGGTGGCAGCAACAACACACATTCCTCCCCCCTCTCTCCTACACATAAACATAACAGTGATTCGCACATACAAATCCGGGTCACGTAACCTGATTGATACAACTGGCTGGATTCACTGCCCCCCAGGCTGCGCTGTGGCGATTCCCACAATGAGAAGCCTGCTCCTCTGGCTAACTTGGCAAAGGTGAGGGCAGGGCAGCCACTCCATGGGAGGAGCCTGGCGGGAGGTCAGTGCTGCTTAACGCTTTGCTGAAGTGCCCCATAAACACAGTGCAGGACGAAACACAATCTGCCCTCGCGCGGCTTCCCTATTTAGGAGAATACGCTGCTGTTTGCTGCTAAATTAACTCTTGACTCCTGGGGTATGATGTCACATGACCTCTATGGTATAAGGTTACCATTCATTCCAGAAACGTGTCCAATGGGAAAGCCAGCGTCTGATCTCATGCCTGCCTACCTTTCCTTATTTATTTCTGTTGATGCTGATCTTTAAATAACAGCCAAGGTATAATTTCCCACATGACATTCTATTGTAAATGTGCAGGGGGAACAGGGAACCTGATGTTGGTTTTCCTCCACCTCCCTCACCTTTGCCTGAGATGCTCATGAACCACTTGCACATAAAGGACTATAGAAAGGAACATAAGCTTGAAGTGCAAGGCATAATACAGTTTAGATGTTCAAACTGTATTCTCTTTTTGAGCAATTTTTTTATTATATTTTTCATAAAATCTCCAATCATACAAATTTTCGCATCACATATTTTAGCTTATTGGACCTCCCTCAACGTCTCTGACAATCATCCGTAGTTAAATTTCTATCTTCACATTCCTTAATATTAGTATTGCCTTTAAGTACATTCTTTCTATCCTCATTTACATTCTTGCAATATTCCTTATTTTTTCCTCAAAGCTTCTTTAAAACACACTAGCGTTGTGTCTTCCTCACATACCGTTTTCAAATATTCTCTAAATTTTCCCCAAATATTCTCTAAATTTTCAAACTGTATTCTCAGGGTAAACCTAGGGCTCCTTGGAAGCTTGCCAAGGGTTCTGCAATATATTTATTTATTGTTCACATTCTTATTTATCCTACCTTTCGTGCAAGGAGCAGAGTACTATATGTGATCACATCCCTGTCCCTTTGTTTCCTCACGAGGTAGGTGGGGATGGAGGGGGATTTGATTCAGTGCGCATTTAAAGGCAAACTGAACAAATTCACACTTTCTAAGACAGTATGCTAATGGAGACAGCCATCCACCGAAAACTGCCCTTCTCCAAATTTTGCAGTGCAGTGCTCCAGCCAAGCAACGTGTACAAAATTGCATGTACTAGGGTCAAGTGCGCATATATAAATGCATGTATTAGTGAAAGCAACAAACAAAATTGGGGAGACTTGTTTGCAAAGAAATGGGAAATTTGCACTAAAATGATGGTGACTTTTCAGGAGGACTTTTAAGGGGGTGGGGATTGCAAATTCATATGGAGAACTGAACTTTAGATTTGAAAAATGAGAAACAGGGAAAAACCCAGAATTGACATATTTGCCCATGCCTACAGGTAACTTAGGGATGTGGGTGGCGCTGTGGGTTAAACCACAGAGCCTAGGGCCAATCAGAAGGTCGGTGGTTTGAATCCCCGCAGCGGGGTAAGCTCCCGTTGCTCGGTCCCTGCTCCTGCCAACCTAGCAGTTCGAAAACACGTCAAAGTGCAAGTAGATAAATAGGTACCGCTGCGGCGGGAAGGTAAACGGCGTTTCTGTGCTCTGCTCTGGTTCGCCAGAAGCGGCTTAATAATGACCCGGAAGCTGTATGCCAGGTCCCTCGGCCAATAAAGCGAGATGAGTGCCGCAACCCCAGAGTCGGCCACGACTGGACCTAATGGCCAGGGGTCCCTTTACCTTTACCTTTACAGGTAACTTAGGCCAAGAAGTAGTGACTGACCAACAATTCAGCTTCATGGAAGAATATAATGATTTCAACCTGGGTCTCCTCATTCCATCGCCCTATCCCCAACACCTGCTGCTTCATTTATGATGGCGAAGCTTCCTTGTAAGCCAGCTTATCTACCTCTGCAGCAGGAGTGGATTTGGAGTATTCTTGGTTGTGCTCCTGACTTGAAGGGATGCTATTCTTGCAGCACACAGATCCCAGACTGCACATTGCATTGTTTTTTGTCATTGCCAGCTTCCTTTACTGCCAAGCTGAGGGTCAGCGCTGCCAACTGACAGCACCAAGGAGGAATAACCTACCTGATAGTGGGGAGACAGATTCCAGCGATTCCTTTCCCTCATCCTTTTCATCAAGTGATCAGCACTGTCAAAAGCTGAACGAATCAGCTATCTGTTCAGTGAGAAGAGTTTGGATTTGAAGAGTTTGGATTTGATATCCCGCTTTATCACTACCCTAAGGAGTCTCAAAGTGGCTAACAATCTCCTTTTCCCTTCCTGCCCCACAACAAACACTCTGTGAGGTGAGTGAGGCTGAGAGACTTCAGAGAAGTGTGACTGGCCCAAGGTCACCCAGCAGCTGCATGTGGAGGAGCAGGGAAGCGAACCCAGTTCACCAGATTACGAGTCCACCTCTCTTAACCACTACACCACACTGGCTCAGTGAGGAAGAACCAGGCTACAACATCCCACTGCTGCCCATGTAGTCTTCTAGATCTGGGACTTTCATGTTTCCGGTTTCTCCCCAGTCTTAATCATAGCCTTTGAAGAAGAAGAAGAAGAAGAAGAAGAAGAAGAAGAAGATTATTTATGGAATTTATATACCGCCCTATACCCTATACCTCAAGGCAGTTCACAGATGCTTTAAAGAGTCTTTTTGAAAACTAATATTGTGCAGCTCACACAAAACCATTATAATTCCATCTTAATAATAATAATAATACCTTAAACAAACAAACAAACAAACAAACAAACACAACTTGCTAGTCCTCATCAATTCACCTTGAACTTTAACTTTAAATGAGCACCCAGGTGACAGCTGGGAGGGTCCATCCCTTTTTGTGTGAGACGAGGGTTAAGATCTACCTCTGATAGAGGACTTTGTTTTGTTTTTTCCTCCTCTTTTTCCATTTTTTAAAAATTTTCATTTAGATCAGTTCGCTTTTTATTTGTATTGTACGCTGAATATTTTCCATCAACATTTTTTAAAAAGCGTTAAACTGAGATGCACTTAAAGATCAAAAGAATACAGGAGAATACATTTAGAAACACAACATTTGTTTCCCCCAAATCTCAAAACGAACCACAGACCCCGGTCTCATCATTGGAGAGGCAGATACGTGACTTTTCAAATGCAAATCTGGCAGCTCAGCTGTAGTATAGAAATGTCATAATTCCATCTGTCTGAAAACTACACGTCATTATATCCTTTTCTGGCCTCTCTGTCTCTCTCTCTTCCTCTCCTAGGGGAACCATCTTATCTTGCTCCGAAGGCCTTTTCACCCATCTGATGTACTCTGCCGGGTTCTGTGCTGCCTGCAGAGTACACAAAGTCCCTGTAATGAGTAGGTGCTGCGAAATAATAAGAGCACAGTTGCTGGGGGAAAGTAGCTGATGATATGTTGAAACAGCCATCCTTGCGCAGGGGATTAGTGCATAATATTGTTTAAGGGCACTCAAGCCTTCAGAAGCATAGTCTGAATTATAGAGAATCACGCCCTGCCTCTGAGCTTCCTGGAAACATGTGGCTGGCCCCAGTCAAAAACAGAATGCTGGGCTAGATGGACTCACGCAGGGACAACCCGACCGTTAGGCAAAGTTGCCTCAGGCAGCTGATGTTCAGGGGTGGACTGGTCAGCAGCAGTCATGTGCTGGGAGGACAGTGTGTCCTGGTCCTCCTAAGCTAGCCTGCTGTCCTCAGAGGAGTGTCTGGAGGCGGTTGGAGGATGGATGGCAGCTAACGAATTGAGGTTGAATCCTGACAAGACAGAAGTACTGTTTTGGGGCGACAGGAGGCGGGCAGGTGTGGAAGACTCCCTGGTCCTGAATGGGGTAACTGTGCCCCTGAAGGACCAGGTGCGCTGCCTGGGAGTCATTTCGTTTCCGAGCACAATTCAAAGTGTCGGTGCTGACCTTTAAAGCCCTAAACAGCCTCGGTCCTGGACACCTGAAGGAGCATCTCCACCCCCATCGTTCAGCCGGGTCACTGAGGTCCAGCTCCGAGGGCCTCCTGGTGGGTCCCTTGCTGCGAGAAGTGTGGTTACGGGAAACCAGGCAGAGGGCCTTCTCGGCAGTGGATCTCCCTTCCATCAGATGTCATGGAAATAAACAATACTTTGACTTCCAGAAGACATCTGAAGGTAGCCCTGTACAAGGAAGTTTATAATGGTTGATGTTTTACTGTGGTTTTATAATTTGTTGGAAGCCGCCCAGTGTAGCTGGGGTAACCCAGTCAGATGGGTGGCATGTAAAATAAATTATTTTACATGAATTCACACAAATTATTTTACATTGATAATCATCATCGTAATACATTCCACTTTTGATATTGCAGTGGAAGCGTATAAATGCACAACTCAAGATTGGCTCACACATGCGCTTGCTTTGTTCATAATAAATAAGATGGAAAAATCTTTTTTAATAACTATCAACCGTATAAAAAAACCCTCTTGCTTTGTTCAATTCTCTTTCTCACATTACGCTGGTTCATGACCATGTGGAGTGGCTCAATTCATAAGCTCTGTTTATGTGTTATAATCTGTAATGGCATGTCATCCCTTGATGGTGCAGTCATCATCAGATGATGAACATGTGTGTGGACCAGCGTTGCCTCCTGGGCACTTTCTGCTTCAGTTCTTGCAGCAGCCGAGGAGGCAGCCATACATTTGAAGCACCCGCCTCACAAGAACCCAACCCCCGGGAACTGTTGTTTGTTGAGGGGGCTTCTTCCACATTTGATCTCACCGCACACAAATATGTCGTATACACATGCGCACCTGTCCCCTTAAGCCAATTGCAACCTCTCCACTGAGCCTACCTCACAAGATTGCTGTAAAGAAAAAATCTGCAAGGGAAGGGATTGTGCACAAAAGCTTCGACAGATAAATGGAATGAAGTTACTGTATTTTACGCTCTATAAGGCGCACCAGACCATAAGACGCACCTAGTTTTTGGAGGAGGAAAACAAGAAAAAAATATTCTGAATCCCAGAAGCCTCTTCAGGGCAGTGGGATGAAGGCTCCCCGTGCCCTGAAGAGGCTTCATGCGGCTAAGCCAGAAGCTAGAACAGCAAGAGTGATCGCTGTGCAGTGAAAGTAGCAATCCCTCTTGCTGTTCTGGCTTCTGGGATAGCTGCGCAGCCTGCATTCGCTACATAAGACGCACACACATTTCCCCTTTTTAGGAGGGAAAAGTGCATCTTATAGAGTGAAAAATATGGTAAATTTTAGCTGTAAGCTTCCTTGAGTCCCTGTGAGGGGATAAGGCAGGAAACAACAACAGAAAAAGAAACAAGAAACTATGGCAATGATCAGGAACATACCAGAGAGTAAATCCTATTGAATTCAGTGGGACTTACTTCTGAGTAAAAATGCTTAGGATTGTAGTGTAAGGCTCCACAGTCTTTACCCAGTTACCTGGGAGTAAGCTCCATTGAGTACAGTGAGACTTCTGAGTAGACAAGTAAAGTCTTGCAGTTTAAGGCCCCATTTGCTTCCTAAAAAATGGCTGGCTGCTAAAGCATTGCAATTAAAGAACGTAAAGTGGATTGGTTAACTTTTCCTTCAAAATTATAGGAAGGGCTTTGTATGCCAGCACCACAATTTCCTTCGTTTCATGCAGATATTTTATTTTCAGTATAAATAGGACTCTGTTTTTGCATGCCCCCCCCCCCCAGCAAAGGCTCCTGTTTCCCAAAAGGACTGTGTGTGTGTGTGTGTGTGTGTGTGTAATTTTTCCACTTCTTTAAATTGTTCTCCAAGACACAGAATGCAGGAATAAGGGAAGCCAGAACATTGAGGGATCAAATAAAAAACCGGGATGGTTTCTGTAATTCCAGGACTGTCCCTGGAAAATTCAGGGTATTGTAAGCGAGTAGGCTAAAGTATAGATGTCAGGAGCTGTGCAATCTCTCCTCCCAGTATGTCCCAACTAAACAAAAGGGGAGGTTATTCTTTTTCCAAGTCAGACGCAATATGTCCCACAGTACAGCTGCAACTTATGGCAAATCACTAACCCCATGGGGGCTATGATTGTGTTTGGGCTCAAGGGCTGTGTTCTCAGCACTGTGAAAGATTATACGACTCACCAAAGGGTAATTAATTCAGCCTAATTTATCATCTGCAATTACAAGTTCATTATTTACCCTTCATTTCTCAATTGCCATTTACAATCCAGTGTTTATTATGCATTGTTTGCATTAGAATTCTCTGCAGTCAGTCTAATTGGAGTGTATTGATGAATATTCCTGGGATGCTTGAGTTCATTTGAACAACCCAATAAAACTGCTAATAGGAAAAATGTGTATTTCAGGCAGAGTGTTACTGTCTCTCTCTCTCTCTCTCTCTCTCTCTCTCTCTCTCTCTCTCTCTCTTTCTTTCCCCCAAATTCCTTAATTCAGAATTTATAAGATGGAAGTATTTCCCCTGTTTGGAATATATTTTTTAAAAGTCAGCCTTTTAAAAGTCACACAAGAAATAACTTTTGGCTGCAACCCTGCACTCACTTACCTAGGAGTAAATAGTAAATTACACTGAACTCAATTGGACTTACCGTACCTCTGATTTAATTGTATGCTACATGCTTTGGCTTAGCGGTCTGTGTGCACCGTGCCATTGTCAGATATGGACCATGCTTTAGAGATCTCTGTTAAGTATGCCTGAGGGGCTGGAGTGTGCCTTCCTTTTCTTATAAACATACCAAAAATAGACAGACATTCAAAAAGCTCTATACCTTTTAAAAGGTAAAGGTACCCCTGACCGTTAGGTCCAGTTGTGGATGACTCTGGGGTTGCAGCGCTCATCTCGCTTTACTGGCCGAGGGAGCCAGCGTACAGCTTCCGGGTTATGTGGCCAGCATGACAAAGCCGCTTCTGGCGAACCAGAGCAGCGCACGGAAACGCCGTTTACCTTCCCACCAGAGCGGTACCTATTTATCTACTTGCACATTTTGCTGTGCTTTCGAACTGCTAGGTGGGCAAGAGCAGGGACCGAGCAATGGGAGCTCACCCTGTCACGGGGATTCGAACTGCCGACCTTCTGATCGGCAAGCCCTAGGCTCTGTGGTTTAAGCCACAGCACCACCCGTGTCCCTTTTAGAAAGTCTAAATTCAAAACCCAGATTGGACATAAAAATCTGTGGTTTGGACCATTTGACTTTAAGCCAACAAACCGCACCATGAGTATTGACCTCTCCTCTGGGATGCCTCATCAAATGTTGCTTTTGCAACTCCCACAAGGCTGTGTATGGATGTAGATAAGCCTTCAGCACTTTGGGAAAGAAGGCATTTTGTACAGGCAAACAAGTCTTTTCTACAGAGTCAACTGGTTCTTTCCATGCCGTTTCTCCTTGTTTTCTGCAGAATCCAGCCATGCATAGTTCTGATTGTCTGATAACACCAGGGTCTCCCCAGAAAATGACTTAGATTAGAAGCTGTAAGGAGCCAAAATAATGTTTTGGGGCACAATCTAGTACAGCACCCAAAAATGTGCATTTCTGGGAACCGTGCAAGAATGTGGTCCCCCAAAAAACCCTTTTTTCAAGGCAAGAGCACAGTTAATAATAATAATAATAATAATAATAATAATAATAATAATAATAATAATAATAATAAATAATAATAATAATAAAATTTATACCCCGCCCATCTGGCTGGGTTTCCCCAGCCACTCTGGGTAGCTCCCAACCAAATATTAAAAACACAATACAGCATTAAACATTATAAACATCCCTAAACAGGGCTGCCTTCAGATGTCTTTTAAAAGTAAGATAATTGCTTATTGCCTTGACATCTAATGGGAGGGCGTTCCACAGGGCAGGCACCACTACCAAGAAGGCCCTCTGCCTGGTTCCCTGTAACCTAACTTCTCGCAGGGAGGGAACCACCAGAAGGCCCTTGGAGCTGGATCTCAGTGTCCGGGCTGAACCAAAAATGGCCACAATGATCTCGCGCAAAAAAAAGGATGTCCCAATTTTCCCAGGGCATTTGGTGGGTGTACATGACCTCTTTTGCTTGCAGACCTGATCTGTGGGGATTTTAGGGGGATTTTAGACTTAGTTTTAGAATAAGGCTGCCTAAACACTACACAGCTTATTCTTTACCTCAGATAATTACTCGGTTGTCAGCCCCTACATAAACATATTTGTTCTTAGAACCTAGTTAAGATTCGTTTGCTGAAAAGATATGATCATACAATTTATTAGTACGTTTCTGGAACAACATGTAGATATGTGGCATTTTACGATATGTGCGTGAAAAATGAGGCTCATTTTTAAAGCTGTTTATTTGGAAACACTCAAGCTTCACAAATCAATATCGTAAAACTGTTTAGACATTTAACAGTAGTTGTGGTTTGTGTGTGTGTGTGTGTGTGTGTAAAACTTCTGATTATCCACCCCTCATCACTCATAATTGTGTGTAGGACTAGGTCAAGGGTCTGATTTTATAAGGAATGGGACATTTTAATCTTTATTTTGGCTAATCAATATTCAGCTGACTGCCCCCCCCCTCTACCTTTTCATTCCCAGGCTAAAATATTTTACTTTTCTTATTTTTCCTATTCCCCAAACTGAGGAAACAAAATGTGTTTTTTAGGTTTCTCCAATTCTCTTTGCAAGGGAGTGGATGTTTGTTGTAGTGAAAGGCTTTTCAGCTGTCAAAAGTGACAGGTCTCTTGATAAGGCAAGTTCTAAATCTGGAGTCTTCTTCACATCTTGATCTTCCTCTCTTTACTCCTCTGGATGCCTCAGGGGACCGTGGCTCCTGAGGCGGAAGACTTCACTCCTTGTCAGTCATCTCTTTCTAGCAGTCTGCCCCCATTTCGCTAGCAACAACACACCAATCCTCTCAGTTCTTTTGCCTGTGTTCCCCAAGGCTTGGGGAGCAGAGCCTCCCTGCGTGAACCCTGAGAGACAATCTCCAAATTGTTAAGGAGTGCACCGTTTACCTGAAGGCATTTATTTACTTTGTAGGTTCTAGTCAACTCTCAGCTCACTCACCTCTTGTGCCATGAAGGAGCCAGCAGAGCAATGATGTCAAGAATCTTAAGGTGGTTGTTGTTTAGTCATTTTGTCGTGTGCGACTCTTCATGACCCCATGGACGAGAGCACGCCAGGCACTCCTGTCTTCCACTGCCTCCCGCAGTTTGGTCAGACTCATGTTTGTAGCTTCGAGAACACTGTCCAACCATCTCGTCCTCTGTCGACCCCTTCTCTTTGTGTCCTCCATCTTTCCCAACACCAGGGAGTCTTCTCTTCTCATGAGGCGGCCAAAGTATTGGAGCCTCAGCTTCAGGATCTGTCCTTCCAGTGAGCACTCAGGGCTGATTTCTTTAAGAATTGCAGTCCATGGGACTCTCAAGAGTCTCCTCCAGCACCATAATTCAAAAGCATCAATTCTTTGACGATCAGCCTTCTATATGGTCCAGCTTTCACTTCCATACATCACTACTGGGAAAACCATAGCTTTTACTATATGGACCTTTGTTGGCAAGGTGATGTCTCTACTTTTTAAGATGCTGTCTAGGTTTGTCATTGCAAAGGTACTGAATCTTAAGGTACTGAAGAATAAAATCTTAAGGTACTGAAGGATAAAACAGACTCTCCTCAGACAGTGCAGTTTTATAGACTATGTGTTTTGGCAAGATACGATACGACAATCTTTATTGTCATTGTCCCATACCGAACAACAAAATTGAAAAAAATCTGCACCAGCAGACATTCAACCAACAAGCCTGCTATCCCAGCTATCCCAGCCTGGTTAACCCCCTAAAAACTCTGATACCCCGTAATTAAATACAATATACTCCCACAGAGACTACCTTACACGCATTTAAAACCAAAATTGCATTTGGATAAAAACTGTTTCTCAGGTGGCTAGCCCTAGTCTATATAACCCTGTACCTTCTTCTAGAAGGCAGAAGCTGAAAGAGATCATTTCCGGGGTGCGCACTATCCTGCGCTATCTCTGTAGCTTTCTTATGACACCCGGAAGCATAGATTTGATCAAAAGTGGGAAGAGTGCACCCAATTATTCTCTCCACTGTCTTTACAACCCTGAACAGCATTTTTTCCCCCTGAGGGTGCAGCTCCCAAACCACATACTCAGGCCATAAGTTAATACACTCTCAACAGTACAATGGTAAAATGCCATCAACAGGTCCTTTGAGAGATTATTTTTCTGGAGGATTCTCAGAAAATATAACCTCTGCTGTGCTCTCTTCATCAGGTCTTTACTGTTGTCTCCCCAGGTTAGGTCATCTCTCAACTCCATTCCCAGAAATCGAAACACCGAGACCTCTTCCACACACTTTCCCTCAATAATGAGTGGCTGAATATTCAACTTACATTTCCTAAAGTCCACAATAATTTCTTTTGTTTTCTTTAAGTTAAGAAGTTGTTTTTCTTGCACCACTCCCCGACTGCTCAACTTCCTTCCTATAGGCCGCCTCCCCCTCTCCAGCCGTGATTAAACCAACCACCATGGTATGTCAGTAAGATGTACTGCCATAGGTATATACAGTGGTACCTTGGTTCCCGAACAGCTTGGCTCCCAAACAAATCGGCTCCCGAATGCCACAAATCCAGAAGTGAGTGTTCCGGTTTGTGGATGTTTTTCGGAAGCCGAACATCCGGCACAGCTTCCGCAGCTTCTGATTGCAGCCAATCAGAAGCCGCGCCTTGGTTTTCGAACCATTTCGGGAGTCGAAAGTACTCCCGGAACGGATTAAGTTTGAGAACCAAGTACCACTGTACTTTATATACACCCCGAATTCTGCAACACAGTTTGCAACTGAATTTCAAGCAAATTTGGGGTGTTGTTGGCCTCCTTCTATCTCAGGAGACAATGGGGGAGTGTGGACGGGGTGAAATCAAACCATTGGAGAGTTGTGTCTGTAGAGACCGATATGTTTTGTTGCAGATGGGGCAGAGAGCCAGTGCGGTGTTGTGGTTAAGAGCGGTAGACTTGTAATCTGGTGAACCGGGTTTGTGTCTCTGCTCCTCCACATGCAGCTGCTGGGTGACCTTGGGCTAGTCATACTTCTCTGAAGTCTCTCAGCCCCACTCACCTCACAGAGTGTTTGTTGTGGGGGAGGAAGGGAAAGGAGAATGTTTACCGATTTAAGACTCCTTCGGGTAGTGATAAAGTGGGATATCAAATCCAAATCCAAACACTTCAGATGAAGGCGTCCGGTTGTGCTGCTGCAGAGGCACCAAGGTGTTTATACTCTCTGTGCTCCTCTTCCCAGAAGCCGTTCCTCCTCTGGTCACTGCTATGGGTTTACTACCTGACTATCTGTCTCCAAGCACTGTGGTCTTCTGCAAGGGATTCCCACCATGGCGGGGTTGATGTTGCCAGCCTTCACGTCACGTTTGAAGAAATCTTTGTAATGCTAAAATGCTTGGTGCCTGAAGCCAGCTCCCTATAGAGCACATCCTTGGGGATACTGCCATCTTCCATTCTGCAGACATGACCAAGCTAGCATAGATCAAGGTTACCAGACGTCCCCGTTTCCCATACAAAATCCATTGAAGTTGAAAAGTGTCCTTGGATTCATTGAAAAAACCTGGTAACCTGAGCATAGATGGCACTGAGACAGAAGTGTGAACATGCTGGGAATGAATCGTAGAATCATAGAATCATAGAGTTGGAATAGACCACAAGGGCCATCGAGTCCAACCCCCTGCCAAGCAGGAAACACCACCAGAGCACTCCTGACATATGTGGGCTTGGGAGAGCACATCTTTGTTTGAAGCTATGTCCTGCCAAATTTATACAGGTCTGCTTATTCTGCTTCTCCTCTGGGTGAACCAGGGTTCAAAGATCTATGCATGGCATTGAAGCCACTGGAGAAACTGCTCAGTGTGAGAGCCAGTGTGGTGTAGTGGTTAAGAGTGGTAGTCTTGTAATCTGGGGAACCGGGTTCGCGTCTCCGCTCCTCCACTTGCAGCTGCTGGGTGACCTTGGGCTAGTCACACTTCTTTGAAGTCTCTCAGCCCCACTCACCTTACAGAGTGTTTGTTGTGGGGGAGGAAGGGAAAGGAGAATGTTAGCCGCTTTGAGACTCCTTCGGGTAGTGATAAGGCGGGATATCAAATCCAAACTCCTCCTCCTCCTCCTCTTCTTCTTCTTCTTCTTCTTCTTCTTCTTCTTCTTCTTCTTCTTCTCAGCCCCCCCCCCCCGCTGTCCCTGCCACCTTTGGCTCCAGCCCCCATCATCCCTGATATATCTGCAACACGTAGACCACATGCACATCATACATTTAAAGTACAGTAGTACCTCGGGTTAAGTACTTAATTCGTTCTGGAGGTCCATTCTTAACCTGAAACTGTTCTTAACCTGAAGCACCACTTTAGCTAATGGGGCCTCCTGCTGCTGCTGCCACACCGCCGGATTAGAATTTCTGTTCTCACCCTGAAGCAAAGTTCTTAACCCGAGGTACTATTAGCAGAGTCTGTAACCTGAAGCGTATGTAACCCGAGGTACCACTGTAGTATGATACCCCTTTAAAACAGTCTTGGCTTCCCCCAACAAATTCTGGAATGTGTAGCTTGGTCAGAGTGCTGAAGTTTATTAGGAGCCTCCCAGGGCTGCACTTCCCCCAGTGGTTTCATAATCAATCTCTCTTCCTAGAGAACTCTGGGAATTGTAGTTCTGTGAAGGGAAAAGCAAACAACACCTCCCAGAATTATCTAGGACAAGCCATGGCGCTTTGAAGTGGAATCATAATGCTTAGCATGTGCACTCCAAATCCATGTTGCTGATGATGATGATGCTGTCTTCCTCCCTCCTGGTGTTACTAGAAATCTGTCATCCTAAAACAACATCAACAACAACTCACTACTTGATGTAAGGAAAGGCATTCTGTAAAATGAATGCTCACACGGCGTCCAGAATTCTGGCCACACAGTGGATCTTGACGGATCCTGGTGGATCCCGACGAGCAGGGTGATGGCGAAGTAAGATAAATGCTAATGTGATGAGGCCACGTCATGTGTGTGTTTTTCTGCTATGTGTTACCAGGGAGACGTGGACTGGTGGCATCCACATATCTCCCTGTAACATGTAGTTTGGGCCTCACGGTTCCAAAGTTCACAGCCCATTAGTCATGGCTGTTTATTGGCCCGAGGAATTGCTGCTGATTGATGGGAGACATTTCGACCCCCTGCCCCCAGGGGAGCAGGAGTATTAAGTCTCCACCCTGCTGCTTTCAGGAAGGGCAAAAGGAAAGGAAAATCTCTCTCCCCCCTCAAAACAGAGCCCCAGTATAGAGAGTGCATTCTGTGTGTTGTTCAGCAATTACCCTTTGCTTGCGCTTTCTAAACTGAATCTCCTGAGACCTGAATTTGGGGAGAACATAAGGAACATGAGGAAAAGGGAACAAAGGCTGCATGAAATGATGGTGATGTACTATTTTAACAAGCATGGCTTCCTTCCCCATGGGAACTGTAGTTTTCCTAACAATTCCCAGCAGGGGATGTGGGTGGCGCTCTGGGTTAAACCACAGAGCCTAGGGCTTGCCGATCAGAAGGTCGGCGGTTCAAATCCCCGCAACGGGGTGAGCTCCCGTTGCTTGGTCCCTGCTCCTGCCAACCTAGCAGTTCGAAAGCACGTCAAAGTGCAAGTAGATAAATAGGTACCGCTCCAGCGAGAAGGTAAACAGCGTTTCCGTGCCCTGTTCTGGTTCGCCAGAAGCGGCTTAGTCATGCTGGCCACATGATCCGGAAGCTGTACGCCGGCTCCCTCGGCCAATAAAGCGAGATGATCATCGCAACCCCAGAGTCGGCCACGACTGGACCTAATGGTCAGGGGTCCCTTTACCCTTTACCTTTAACAATTCCCAGCAGCCTTAAACTACAGTTCCCAGGATTACAGGATGGAGGGGGAGCCATGACTGTTAAAGTGATATAAGCACAATTTGAAGGTCTGGTGTGGATGTGACCCAAGTCTGCGTAATTGGGAAGTTGAGGATGCTGTGTCACCTCCCTGCTAGCATCACTGCTTGTAGGCTTGAAGAGAGCAGGTAATAGCAGGGAGGGTGGACCAGGAGGGCAAAGAGAGTTGGAAGTGGTCCACAGCAGGGAATGGGCTTTGCCAAGTGCCCCATTATGCCCAATTGCACTTGCAGAGGCTATCATTTGCAAAGCAAAGGCTGGCTATTTGGAATCCCTAGGGATGCGTGGTGGCGCTGTGGTCTAATCCACTGAGCCTCTTGGGCTTGCCGATCAGAAGGTTGGCGGTTCAAATCTGCACAATGGGGTGAGCTCCTGTTGCTCTGTCCCAGCTCCTGCCAACCTAGCAGTTCGAAAGCACACCAGTGCAAGTAGATAAATAGGTACCGCTGTGGCAGGAAGTTAAATGACGTTTCAGTGCGCTCTGGCTTCTGTCATGGTGTTCTGTTGCACCAGAAGAGGTTTAGTCATGCAGCTGCTATGGTCAGACCTCACCTGGAGTACTGTGTCCAGTTCTGGGCACCACAGTTCAAGAAGGACATTGACAAACTGGAACGTGTCCAGAGGAGGGCAACCAAAATGGTCAAAGGCCTGGAAACGATGCCTTATGAGGAATGGCTAAGGGAGCTGGGCATGTTTAGCCTGGAGAAGAGGTGGTTAAGGGGTGATATGATAGCCATGTTCAAATATATAAAAGGATGTCACATAGAGGAGGGAGAAAGGTTGTTTTCTGCTGCTCCAGAGAAGCGGACACGGAGCAATGGTTCCAAACTACAAGAAAAAAGATTCCACCTAAACATTAGGAAGAACTTCCTGACAGTAAGAGCTGTTCGACAGTGTAATTTGCTGCCAAGGAGTGTGGTGGAGTCTCCTTCTTTGGAGGTCTTTAAGCAGAGGCTTGACAACCATATGTCAGGAGTGCTCTGATGGTGTTTCCTGCTTGGCAGGGGGTTAGACTCGATGGCCCTTGTGGTCTCTTCCAACTCTATGATTCTATGATTCTATGATTCTATGATTCTATGATTCTAGGCCACATGACCCGAAAAGCTGTCTGCGGACAAATGCTGGCTCCCTCGGCCTGAAAGCAAGATGAGCACCACAACCCTATAGTCGCCTTTGACTAGACTTAACTGTCCAGGGATCCTTTACCTTTACCTTACCTTACCTGTTTTGGAGCCCAAATAGGACCTGGCTGCCCTCTGCCTGGGATCCAGCTTTCCCCACTAGCCATTCCAGTGGCCCATATGATACCCATTTTGCAGACTAGAGTGAGGGTCAGGCTCTGAATCTTGCCTTGTGAGTCCAGGGCAGAGTCAAGGTTTGTACCAGATGTTTTCTGGTGTACCACAACTTGAAGGCCAATACAGTGGTACCTCGGGTTACATACGCTTCAGGTTACATACGCTTCAGGTTACAGACTCCACTAACCCAGAAATAGTACCTCGGGTTAAGAACTTTGCTTCAGGATGAGAACAGAAATCGTCCTCCGGCGGCGCGGTGGCAGTGGGAGGCCCCATTAGCTAAAGTGGTGCTTCAGGTTAAGAACAGTTTCAGGTTAAGTACGGACCTGCGGAACGAATTAAGTACTTAACCCGAGGTACCACTGTATTGAAAACAGTGCGGAGCATAAGAAGAGCTACGCTGGATGAGGCAAAAATGATTCTTTAGTCCAGCATGTTGGTCTCATGGTTTCCATCCAGAGTCCTTCACAGGAAGCCCACAAAAGTAGAAGATGAGGAAAATAGCACTCACTTTCATGGGATTCCCAGCCAGTGGCATTCAGAGGCTGACTGCCTCTGACATATGAAGATTAAACACGGCCATCTTGGCTCCTTTGGGCCTCTGTCTTTGAGCCACTACAGCACAGAATCTCTCCGCGATGATGCATAGTTTGACTGCTTGTTTTGAGTCTGCTTAAGAGCAGGCTTCCTCAAACTCAGCCCTCCAGATGTTTTTGGCCTACAACTCCCATGATCCCTAGCTAGCAGGACCAGGGGTCGGGGATGATGGGAATTGTAGTCTCAAAACATCTGGAGGGACGAGTTTGAGGAAGCCTGGCTTAAGAGGGTTATAGATGAATGGGAAGAGGTTCAGAGGAGGGCAATGGAATGGCCAGGAGAATGGAAAAGAAGTCCTAAGAGGAAAGGTTGAAGAAACTATGTTTAGCCAGAAGGGAAGATGAGGCTTTTGCCAAGAGCTCACTAGATAGCGGGTGGCGCTGTGGGTTAAACCACAGAACCTAGGACTTGCTGATCAGAAGGTCGGCGGTTCAAATCCCTGTGACGGGGTAAGCTCCCATTGCTCGGTCCCTGCTCCTGCCAACCTAGCAGTTCCAAAGCATGTCAAAGTGCAAGTAGATAAAAAGGTACCACTCTGGCAGGAAAGTCAAAGGTGCACTGCTCTGGTTCTCCAGAAGCGGTTTAGTCATGCTGGCCACATGACCCAGAAGCTGTATGCCGGCTCCTGTGGCTAATAAAGCGAGATGAGCGGTGCAACCCCAGAGTCAGCCAGAACTGGACCTAATGGTCAGGGGTCCCTTTACCTTTACCATGAGATAATGAGGGGGCAAAAAAACCGATAGAGATTTCCTGGTAGATCTAAGTGATTTGCCAATACATCTTTGCAAAATTTGCAAATATTATTTCTGAAGTTCAAGAGCAAGACTGAAGCAATGCGCACAGAGATGTAACTTGCTTCTCCCCTCAAACTTGTGGCAGGCTGTCCACTTATATATTTTTAAAATCCATGCTTTGGTAACCTACCAGATGGATTAATTTCACATTATATGTGACACTGCCCTTAAATATGTCCCAGAAGCTTCATTTAATGCAGAGCTCAGCTGTCAGAGTTTTAATGGGTGCAAGCAGAGTTGCTTACATTCATAGCTGAATGTGGGGTGGGGGTTTTGAACTCGGGTCTCCCTGATCCTAGTCCAACAATCTACTGTACCACCTAGGCTTTCAAATGGAGCTTCCCCACCTTGAGCCTGGACTCAGTGCTCAGGAAGGGAACTTTAAAATAATCTAAATAATGCATCTCTCTAAAGCGAAAGGGTTTGAGCCATTTTTCTTTGTTTAATCTGGTTAAATAGCTAGAATTGCTGTATGATCATGTGAGAGGGAGGGAGGGAGGGAGGGAGGGAGAGAGGGAGAGAGAGAGAGAGAGAGAGAGAGAGAGAGAGAGAGAGAGAGAGAGAGAGAGAGTTTTATAACTGGTAAATTACCAATGTATGCTGCTGGAACACAAATAGCTCCCTCAATCCTGCCATGCCATTAAACAACTGCAACATTTGTTTTTTCTTGTCCACCTTCCTCTTGCCCAGGAGTTGGAGAACTGAAAGTACCCAAATATAGATATAAATATCTGCAAAAAAAATAGTGTTTTTCTCTAGGAAACAAGTAACTAGAATCAGATGTCCTCTGCTATTCATTTCAGCTCTTGAGGGGGTGCATATTTATTCATTGCCAGCACCAAGGCCAGCATTATATGGAGAGGGCAGGACTGCATTTGAACGGACGGGGAGAGGTTTGTCTGTGCTCAAAGACACATTGCATGCATGTATGCTCCCCAGTTATGGTTGTGCCATTGGTGGCCAAGCTTGCCCAATGCCAGAGCTCCTTGAGCTGGGGGTGGAATCTCTCACCACAGGACATGACCTCTTCCCAGTAATAAGGAGCAGCAGCCATTCACATTTATTTAAACATGTGTACTCAGGGACACCGCTAAATTTGACCTCCCCAATCCTAGCTCCTGAAAATCAAGTCTGCGTCCACCTGCATCATCATCTGAAGGAGCGTCTCCACCCCCATCGTTCTGCCTGGCCACTGAGGTCCAGCGCCGAGGGCCTTCTGCCGGTTCCCTCGCTGCGAGAAGGGAAGTTACAGGGAACCAGGCAGAGGGCCTTCTCGGTAGTGGCGCCTGCCCTGTGGAACGCCCTCCCACCAGATGTCAAAGAGAAAAACAACTACCAGACTTTTAGAAGACATCTGAAGGCAGCTCTGTTTAGGGAAGCTTTTAATGTTTAATAGGTTATTGTATTCTAATATTCAGTTGGAATCCGCCCAGAGTGGCTGGGGAAGCCCAGCCAGATTTATGGGGTATAAATAAATTATTATTATTATTATTATTATTATTATTATTATTATTATTATTATCCTAATCCTTTTCTGATTGTGTTTCTCGGGCCAAAGAATCCTGGGAACTGTAGTTTGTTAAGGGTGTGCAAGAGTTGTTAGGGGACCCCTGTTCCCTCCCTCCTAGAATGATTTAACAACCAATCCTTCTTCAAAGGGAACTCTGGGAATTGTCACTCATTTCCTTAAAAAAGCTTGTGTGTCCTGAATTTTACTTCCACCCTAGGCGCACACCTCATGTACATTTGCGTACACAGGCTGGGAGCCTCAATGACGCCCCTCTGGAGGCTTCACCTGGGGCACCCCCCCCCCCATTGCTTCAGCAACAAGTCTTGGGAGTGTGGCAAGACTGGCATTGTAAGTATAATGTAACACTGGCTGTTAAATGGTAGCATATAAAATACATCATGTTGTGGTTTTATTTTATTTTCAATGGCGGATTTTTATTTTTGGCTGCTCTGGGCACTCATGAGGGGGAAGGGCAAGATGGCATAATAATAATAATAATAATAATAATAATAATAATAGTGGCAATCCAATTGAATGACATGGTGAAACATATACATAGATTTACATGCCAGTGCAAGTTCAGCGGAAGTATACCACTAGGACTTTTTCTCTGTGATCTTGGATGATTAAAGAGTGGATTATAAGTGGGGAGGTTTCTTTTGGGGCAAAAATGCATTTCCGTATTCCATGCAAAAGAGCATTTGAATGGCTTTCCCCAGGAATGATGTGTCCTTCTGTATCTAAACCAGACTTTGCTTATCATGCAAGGTTTTACTTCTCATTGCCCCAGCAGAAATCCTGTAAAACTTTCCTGAGTCCATAAAAGAAGCAGGGAGGGTTTTAAAGGAAGAACTATTGATGTAAGCTTCACAGTTCAAGTTAAAGTTTAGTGGGCCGGGGGGGTGTGTGTGTGGAGTTAACATTAAGAAGGGAGGAGCATGCCAAGTCCAACTAAACCAGAAGCACACTCGCAAGTTCATTGTTTTTCTCCAGCTGATTTAACCTAGAACATAACCCCTGATTTCTGTACCGACAGATGCATTTTGGAACCACCTCTTTGTATGAACATATGCGCACTGTTTGTGGAAACCGAACGTTGGTTGCAAAGTATGCTTAAGGGCTAAGGTTTCCTAAGGTGCGCCGTGTAAACCAAGAAAATACATAAACACACTAACCAGCTAAAAGCCCTCTATGGACCCCCGGGGAGGGAGAGGCGAAAAGGGCTGTCAGTTGCTCTTTGGACAAAGTACAAGGGTAAGCCTCCCTCTTTTGCAACTGGATAAAGTGAGACAGAAGGGGTCTAGGCAGAAAGAGGAATGGGAGTACTTTAGGGGTCAAGGAGGCAGGGGAGAGGAGGAGGAGGAGATAGAGAAGTGATCCGTTTGGCTCCATACTGTGCCTCATTCTTCTCCAGATGGCAGCGACAAGCCCATCTGTGTCCCCCGGGGTCAGGCAGGCCAGTCCCTCCGCTCTAGCTATGTAACTGTTCTTGACAAAGGGGTCAAAGGGCACAGGGAAATGGAGGCTGCTGCCAAACTGGAAGACCCATTGTTTCCTTCAGCCCAGTGGCCAGTCTCAGACAATAGCAGCACCAGATGCACTCGCTAGAGAAAGTTGCAAAAATGACAGGTAGGTACAATAATCCTACTCGCTTTCATAACACCACCCTAAAAGAAAATAAAAAAGTATCAATAGACTGAGTTTGGCATCAGAACGGGTGTGAGGTGCTTTTTTAAGCAATGTTGCCACAATCCAGATTAAAAAACAAAACAAAACACAGCATTATAATCAGGGGTCCCCTAGTTTTAGTATTCTTCTTCTTCTCTCTCATGGTTTTCTGTTTCTAACAATAAGCTTCTCACCATTGCTTGACAGAAACATTTGGGTTTCTAGGTACATTAGATTACTAGGTAAAGGTAAAGGGAACCCTGACCATTAGGTCCAGTCATGACTGACTCTGGGGTTGCTCATCTCGCTTTATTGGCTGAGGGAGCCGGTGTACAGCTTCCGGGTCATGTGGCCAGCATGACTAAGCCACTTCTGGCGAACCAGAGCAGCGCATGGAAACACCGTTTACCTTCCCGCCGGAGCGGTACCTATTTATCTACTTGCACTTTGACGTGCTTTCGAACTGCTAGGTGGGCAGGAGCTGGGTCCGATCAACGGGAGCTCACCCCGTTGCGGGGATTCGAACCGCCGACCTTCTGATCGGCAAGTCCTAGGCTCTGTGGTTTAACCCACAGCGCCACCCGCGTCCCTCACACATTAGATTACTGCAATGCATTATATGTGGGTCTGCCTTCAAAGATGGTTTGGAAACTGCAGCTGGTGCAGAATTTGCCAGCCAGGGTGCGACAGTCTGAGCACAGAAGACAAATCCTGGCCCAACTGCACTGGCTACCAATGAGATTCCAGGCCCAATTCCAAGGGCTGGTTTTATGTGGCTCAAGCCTCCAGAGTCATTTACAGATTCACTGTGAAGACTGTTTTCATGGAAGGCAATCTTAGTCAGCTACAAAGAAGACGACCTCAGGGACCACCTCTTCCCATATGAACCAACCCAAACCTTCACAGAAGGTCTGGAGGGTGGTAACACTGCTTGCGGAATGCTCTCCTTGGGGAGATTCAACTGTCCCCAACATTATTTATTTCCCACCAGGCCTTTGGCTTTTAATTATCTGCCGACTCCTTCAGTGCGCGGGATATTTTAATCCTGCCTTTTAAAAATATGAATGTATTTCAAATTTTGCCATGTTGTGTTTCACACTGTTTATAATGTATGTGTTATTTATTGGTTGTTGTCATTTTGAGTGACATTGGTAAAGAAAGCAACTACAGTGGTACCTCGGGTTAAGTACTTAATTCGTTCTTAACCTGAAACTGTTCTTAACCTGAAGCACCACTTTAGCTAATGGGGCCTCCCGCTGCCGCCACACGATTTCTGTTCTCATCCTGAAGCAAAGTTCTTAACCTGAATCACTGTTTTTGGGTTAGCGGAGTCTGTAACTTGAAGCATATGTAACCTGAAGCGTATGTAACCCGAGGTACCACTGTATTTATTTATCGTTGTCACTTTGAGTGACATTGGTAAAGAAAGCAACTAGTAAGTTCAATAAAGGATGATAATAATAAGTAGCAGGAGAGGTTACAGCAGTTCCTCGGCCCCCGTTCCTCCCCAGCCATGTTGCCTCCTCTTCTCTTCCATCTGCTGAGGCAAGCAGGGCTTCCGTTTTCCTCTACGGCTTATGGGGGAGGCGAATCAGCGATGGAATGGGTGGAAGGTGTGATGGAAAGAACATTCTGCATTGCAGGCGATATAGTTGCTGATTTGAAATTAACTGGAACGATGAGACAGCAAACTGAGTCAGGATCTACAGCAATATTTTACTCCAAGGTAAGGGTGCAAAAAGGGATGCGGGTGGTGCCATGGGTTAAACTACAGAGCCTAGGGCTTGCCCATCAGAAGGTCAGCGGTTCAAATCCCTGCGACGGGGTGAGCTCCCATTGTTCGGTCCCAGCTCCTGCCAACCTAGCAGTTCGAAAGCACATCAAAGTACAAGTAGATAAATAGGCACCACTCTGGCGGGAAGGTAAACGGCGTTTCCGTGCGCTGCTCTGGTTCGCCAGAAGCGGCTTAGTCATGCTGGCCACATGACCCGGAAGCTGTACCCGGAAGCCAATAAAATGAGATGAGCGCCTCAACCCCAGAGTCGGCCACGACTGGACCTAATGGTCAGAGGTCCCTTTACCTTTACCTTTAGAGTATGGGTAGGCAAACGAAGGCCCGGGGGCTGGATCCGGCCCATTTGCCTTCTAAATCCGGCCCGTGGACAGTTTGGGAATCAGTGTGTTTTTACATGAGTAGAATGTGTCCTTTTATTTAAAACACATCTCTGAGTTATTTGTGGAGCATAGGAATTTGTTCTTTTTTTCAAAATATAGTCCGGCCCTCCCCCCCCACAAGGTCTGAGGGACAGTGGACCGGCCCCCTGCTGAAAAAGTTTGCTGACCCCCGGTGTAAAGGATTGCAGCCACAACTTAATTTATTGGTACAAATATGAATTCTGGAATTTCTTGGGGAACCCAAATTTTAATATCCGATCTATGAGTTTGCATTTTAGTTGCGACCCAAATGCTGAAACCCGTGTTTGTTGGTCATTGTGGTGGCGGCATTTGCAATAATGTAAACTGGTGTGAGAGGAGGGAGGCGATTGGTCAGCTGGCTGCTGATGTCAAACTTGCATATATGCAAGGGCACCTTGCTGTTTTTCTTTCCTATGTTTCTAGTTGAGGAAAGGAGGCTGTTCCACCAGGGGAAAGATCACAGGTTCCTCAAACAAAATCTCTTACCTCCCCACCTCTCTCCCTGCCCCTGCCAGCCCCAGTTTTTCAGTGATAGATTTTCCATTTGGGTCTGGGGGAACCATTTCACAGAAGGTAAAAGCAAAGACAGAGAATTTTACATGCATAGGCGATAATGTCATGTTTGGGCCATATAGAAAGAAGGGAAATATTTAGAATTAGGATTAAAGGCATGTAACAACTGGACTCTGTTGGAAACAACAAGAGCTATAACTAGGGCCGGATCTATAAGAAGTCACCAGCCTTGCCTGGAAAGAAATGAACTTCCTCTTCCACACCCAATTATTTTCCAGGAAAGTCCTGTTTGTTTTGCACGGTCTTAACTGGTCCTAGTGATCAGGGCTTTGGAGGGGAGGTTGGCGGTAGTACAGAAAGACTTCCCATTTCTGTAACAGGCTCGTGTTTACTCACCTGAGCCACTTCCCCCCGCTCACTTTAGCATAGCTGTCAACGTTTCCCTTTTTTAAAAAGGGGGATTCCCTTATTCCGAATAGGAATGTCCCTTAAAAAAGGGGAGAAACGTTGACAGCTATGCACTTTAGGGAAGATCTCGCTCTCATTATAGTTTTGGAAAACTTTGGAAAGGCTCCCGCCCATGCAGCTTCCGCTGAGTACTCGGAGGCGCTGCCAGCTTTAAAAAACAACCACCCCACGTTTGATCAATTGACTGCTCTTGATTGACAGGCAAGAACTTGCTCATCTTTTATTGCTCTGCACGGCCGATAAATGCATGCGCTGATTTCCCTGGAGCGCTGCAAACGCTCCTTGCTCTGGCGCTGAGCTTTTAATTTTGGGGAGGGCATTGCAGCCGGCTTGGAAAGAAGCAAGCGCACGGAGCGGCGGCCTCTCGGAAGCCCCCCCCCTCTCTCTCTGGCCGCCCACCCCCGAGGAGGCGTGGCCTGGGCCGCCCTTCCCTTCCCCTCCGGCAGCTGGAATGTTTGTTAGGTAAACACCGCATAGTAGAGTTTCTGGCGCCGCCCACCCCACACTCCCCCCCCCGCCTCGCCTCGCGCCGGACCAATCGCGAGGCCGGAGCGGTTTCAAGGCTGCTCTCACTCTCTCTCTCTCTCTCTCTGCGTGGAGAAGCCCCCGGACGGGCGACAAAATAGCAAAAGCTTTGGAACGTTGCAACCTGGAGCGGGGCTCCCCCGCAGCTGCGCCTTCGCCCTGCGCGGTGCCCAGTTCCGGGGAGCTGTCAGGCGGGAGGCGAGCTGCAAAAGGGAGCTGCGGCGGCTGGTGGTTTATCTGGAGGAGGCGGGGGGACTGGAAACCGCCTGTGTCCCATTTCCTCTCTCGTGTGTGTGTGTGTGTGTGTGTGTGGCCCCCCCCTCCTCCCTCCTCTCCTCCCTCCCTCTCTCCCTCCCTCCAGCCCTGGATTCTCCATGTTGGACCCGATCTGAGGAGCATCTGCGTCGCTGCCTTCGCGCACGGCTTCCTCCGGGGTTGGGCAAGTGAGGAGGGAGTGGGCGACATCGTGCTCCCTTGCGCTCCCCCCACCCCACCCCGTTCCTCCTCCTCCTCCTCCTCCTCCTCCTCCCTGGATATTTCCCTCCTTTCCACCCCCCTCCTCCTCTTTCCTCCTCCTCCTCCTCCTCCTCCCGACCAAAGGATCCCCAGGGTCTGTGGGATTGTTAGATGGAAAGCCGGTCCATCATCACCCAAGTGCAGAGGGACGAAGCCTTGGTGCTTTCGAAACAAGGTAAGGGCACGGCGGGACTTGGAAAGTTTGGCGGCTTTGCGCTTTTCCCTTGCGGCGAGGGTGGGTGGGGGTTTGGGGGTTTGCGCGCGCTCGGCTCGCGATCGGTGCGGGGCAGGGAGATCCCTTGAACCCTGGCGGGGGAGGAAAGGCGTGCACGCGCCTTGAAAACACTCACATATTCTCCCCCCCCCAAAAAAAACACACCCCTTCTCACCCCAATTCCTGGGGAAGCCTCTCCTCTTGCACAACGCTGTCCCCATTTTTATACGGACGATCCATGTTGATCTGTCATTTCCCCATCTAATATCTCTCCTAAATCTATAGCCCTTTGGGCAGAGACGTCGTCGTCGCCCCCCCAAATTAGATCTCTCCTCACCCCGCCCTTCCTCGCTAGGTTTTTGTTTTTTTAAAGGGGGGGGCGGCTTGGGGAAAAGTATGGTGCTTTCTTCCGGCGCTGGTTTCCCCCACCGGGGTGGGTGCGAAAAAGCGAGGGAGGGGGGCTTGTTTTTGTTGCTCCGAATCGCCGCCTTCCCCCCCCCCCCGTGCTACCCCAATGCCTGTTCTTGAGAGGCTGGGATTTGGGGGATTCCCCCCCCCCCAAAAAAACCATCCCAGTTATGTGGCAAGAGCCATCCCAGCGTTTGTTTTTCATACGACCTCCCCCCCCCCCGCGCGCCCGGCGCGCTCTCTTTTGCGCGCGTGCGTAAGACACGCGAATCCCTCATTTTGCTTCCGAACCGATCAGAATGGGAAGCGTGTCTTGATTTTCTCTCCCCCCCCCCCACCCTTCAAGTCGGGAATTTTAAATGCCCATCTATAGGCATAATTCCTGACGACCTGTCGGGTAGCCGCCCTTTAATCTGGACTCGAGTGAAAGCGAAGTTCTTCACCAGGCAAAAAAAAAACACAACCCCCCCCCACATGTTGTTGTTGTTGTTGTTTTAAATCCTATGGACCAGAGTCCTCGAAAATGGACGTGGTTCTTGTGTCTGGCTATTCCACGCGTCTTTTCCACATCTCCCGATGCGTAGGATGCGCAGGGAGTCGAGTGGGAGTACAATTAAGGGCATGTGAGGCTGGCAGGTTTGGGTTTAGTGTGTCAAGGAAATCGGTCTGCTTCTTGCAGTTTCTTCCCCAGAGTACTGACTCCACCTTTTAATCAGCATTTTCCTCAGTGGTGAAATGCACTGTGTTTCATATTTTTAAAAGATGGCTTGTTTGGGGTGTGTGTGTTTTAAAACCAGTTTCCTCCTTGGAGGTGGCTCCCAAGACCTGATTGGAAGCGCTGGCATTTTTCCTTTGCCACAAACCTCTCTCTCTCTCTTCTCCCCCCCCCCCTTTTATTTCTGCCTGTGTTTATTCAGCTGATGTTTGCTGTCCAGCCTTTGCTTCTCCGCTATTGGCGGGCAGCTTCCCCTCCCCTTATGTTCTTGACAGAAGGGGCCTCTAGAATTCCTATTGCAAAGGGCTAAGCATCACAGTGGGGTATAAAGGGGGGGGCGATGGACGCTGTCCTCTATTGGGTGCATCTGATTGATCGCCCTGTTTGATGCTGGGCAGCCTGACCCTAATGCATGCTTTTTACTTGCAAGAACATCCCATGGGACTTACTCCCAAGTCAGTGTGCATGGGATCACAGTCTTAGTTCCCTTTCCTCCTCTGTAGGCTTAGGCTGCAGGTTTGTTTGTTGCCCTAAATGCTCCTGGACAGATCTGCTTGCAAAATAATAGAAGTAATAACAATAAACAAATAATACTGTTTGGGGTGTGTATTTTTTTGGTGTGGTTATTTATACTTCTGGACAGTGTAAACGGCATATTTTTCTCTTCATCTCTCTTGACTCTTGGTAAGGTGGGGAGACACACACAGGATTTTCTAAAAGAGGTTGTGGGATGCCAGTTTTTGCCCCAGAAGTTCTGGGACCTCATTGGGCAGGAAGTCCTTGGCACCTGATTTTTTGTCATTTACTGCTTGGTGTGTTGTTTCTTTCTTGTGCTGGTCCTGTGTGTGTCTGTATGTGAACCCTGTGAAGTGTCCGTGGTCTTGACAGAGATTTTTTCTAGATCTAAATTTCAGCCACCTGGAAGGCTACAGATGTTGCTGTGCGTCTCTTTTTTAATGTATTGTGATTACATCCCTTTATAGAATCATAGAGTTGTCGAGTGGGAAGGGACCACAAGGCTCGTCTTGTCCAACCCCCTGCAATGCAGGAATTATTAGCCCCACATGGGGCTCGAACCCATGGACTAAGCTATCCCAGGCCCTTAGTTTAGTTCTATGGAGTGTGTTGATTTGGGGAAAGTAGGGTGCTGGTATGTTTGGTAAGCTTTATGTCCTCTTTTGGACCACTTGAGAGCTCTGCATTCAGCTTGAGTGACCACCTGTTTAGAGAAGCAAAAGTGCCTGGTTTTGAGGATTTAGGCTGCAATAATCCTATGTCTGCATACTTGGGAGCAAGTCCCACTAAACTCAGTAGGTCTTGAGTAAACATACATAGGATTAAGCTGTGTATAAGCGGGGTGAACGCAGCTGGAGTTTCGAAAAGCTTTCCCTGAAGCTTGTATTTGCTGTTTGTGTTATCTATTCTTAATTCATGCTTATTATTTTTCATTTTCTATAAAGTGCTTAGTGGAGTTTGTCTGAAAAGCACTAAAAAAAACCATATTAAATTAACGAATAATACAGTGCTAACTGTTGGTTACTTGAGTAAAGAAAAATGTTGAGAGAGAAAATTCTAAGTCTCTCTATTTGTCTTCCCTTTTCATGTTTCTTTGCTTCCTGTTGATACCTGAAAGGGGTTCAGTTTTTCGTCTTGCACATCTCAGCTCTGTCCCATTTCCCAGGCTTTTTTGACTTGTCCCTGTTAAGGAAAATGGAGGCTGTGATGGCAGTCGCCCAGGAGAGGAGAGGAGTAACTTGGATATGGAATTCTCTTGCGGATAAACAAGAGGCAAAACAGAGAAGGCCCCGTGGGGTCAGAGTGTTTAGGTGCGCTAGTTAGCGACAAGATGACTCCAGCTTTCTCCAGGTGTCAGAGGTTACTCTTGTAAAACTAATAAGCAAAATTAGGGGTATTTACTGGGCCTGGTTTCTGGTCTTTTTATAGCCAATGCATTTAAATGGAGGCTATAGATAATGGGGAGGTGCCTCTGTGTATGTGTGCAGTCTCTGTGGGTGGCACTGAGAATGCAAGTCACTTTTACTGGCTCCATCAGCAACAGGCAAGGATTTTGAGTGGTTCGCTATAATCTCTTTATCGTGGGAATGTGCCCCTGTTTGGTTTTGGGACCTTGCCAGCCGTTTAGAGAAAGGAAGAGCTGCTCTTTTCAATACAGTACCACCTTCTTATGGATTTCACATCTACAGAAAGGCCCAGAAGAAAGCTTGAGTTTCGTGTCAACCGGAGCAGGGAGTAGGAGTAACTCAGAAGAAGAGAGATTTTACCAAGGAGAGGTTGTGCTGGCAGGCTCTAGGAGCTATCCTGAAGGAACTGGGGATATTTATCCAAGGCTTTTGGGTGGTGAGGAATGATAAAGAAAATGTAATGTTGACAGTTCTCAGCTATTGAATAACGGATGTCCAGCAAGATAAGATGGTGGAAGGAATTCATAGATCATTGTTTTCCATCGCTGCTCTTTGACTGAGGAAGTCCCTTCCCTTCGAGGTCTAGGAAAGGTCAGCCCAGAATGGTTCCTTGGCTGAACTTAGCTCTGAATGGCTGGGTTAGGGATCAAACAGGTTCAATTTCCCTATTATGTGAAGCAATTGCATTATTATTATTATTATTATTATTAGGAACTTATTGTGTTATAAGCCACCTTGGATTCCAGAAAGAAACTGACTGGAAAGGGGAAATGAAAATAAAGAAATGATTTTGTGTATGAGAAGCAAATGGGTGTGAAATGTAGATGTAGCACAGATAACACAAAAAGGCCTTCCTCCTGTATCCTTAAGAGTTCAGGGAGGTCACTGGTTCATTGACACATGGGTGAGAGACTCCTGGAGTCTCAAACTGGGGGTGGGAAATGTTCCCACGATCAGGAGCTGCTATTTGGGCCATTGAGATTTGTTATTGCTACTGCTAGGATCTGCATAATTCCCCCCCTGGATAGTCGTGTCATTTCTCTTGGACTGTTTAGGATAAAATCAGTTTAACCTTGTGGTTCTCGAACTCTAGGCTGCAAGCCTTTGTGCAAGGCTTTCCTTGAAAACCATGTAACCAAATGCAAGAGTCTAGCAGCATTATTTTATTTTTTTCAAGGAATAAACAAACTAACAATGTTGTGGGGAGAATTGAGGCTGTTATCTTTAATATGGTTGCAGATATCTCACAATACAGTATTCAAGCATAAAGGTGGGTTAAAGCAGGGGTAGGCAACCTAAGGCCCAGGGGCCGGATGCGGCCCAATTGCCTTCTCAATCCAGCCCGCGTATAGTCCAGGAATCAGCGTGTTTTTACATGCGTAGAATGTGTTCTTTTATTTAAAATGCATCTCTGGGTTATTTGTGGGACCAGCCTGGTGTCTTTACATGAGTAGAATGTCTGCTTTTATTTAAAATGTATCTCTGGGTTATTTGTGGGGCATAGGAATTCGTTCATTCCCCCCCACAAAATATAGTCCGGCCCTCCACATGGTCTGAGGGACGGTGGACTGGCCCATGGCTGAAAAAGGTTGCTGACCCCTGGCTTAAAGGGTAGGGTTGAATATGAATGCTTGCATGACCCTCCCCTTCGTGCTTTCTTCCTCCCCGCCTTCCAGTTTAAAGAAACTCAGGCAATACAGTGGACAAGCATTCTTCACACTCATATACACCTCCTTAAAGAGACACCTGACCATTAGGTCCAGTCGTGACCGACTCTGGGGTTGCGGCGCTCATCTCGCTTTATTCACCGAGAGAGACGGCATACTGCTTCTGGGTCATGTGGCCAGCATGACTAAGCCACTTCTGGCAAACCAGAGCAGTGCACGGAAACGCCGTTTACCTTCCTGCCGGAGCGGTACCTATTTATCTACTTGCACTTTGACGTGCTTTCGAACTGCTAGGTTGGCAGGAGCAGGGACCGAGCAACAGGAGCTCACCCCGTCGCGGGGATTCGAACCGCCGACCTTCTGATCGGCAAGTCCTAGGCTCTGTGGTTTAACCCACAGCACCACCCACGTCCCTTATACACCTCCTTAGGGGTGCTTATTCCATCTCCAGGTAGCCATCTTGATGTGCTTCTGGAGTCCAGCTCTCATCATCTCTCACCATGGACCATGCTGGTGGAAACTGATGGGATTTGGAGCCCGCTGGTTCCCCCACCTGTACTAAGACCAATCTGAGTCTCTTCTTGCAGAGTCAGGGATCGGGACCATACAGCGAAAGTATCTGTGTGGCTCTCTGTGTGTAAATCTCACATCCCTAGGTGCCTGCACCATGATTTTTGCTACTAGCTCTGTGGGTTGGTCTCTCAAAAGAGCAGACATCAAGCATGTACGTATGCAAACAAAGACATTTTGACCCGCAAGCAGTTACCTCTTACCCTAGGCGGGTGCGGGCAGGCTGCAGTCAGCTGGCAGTGATGGAAATCTACTCAGAGACGCCTCTGTTATTAAAGCGTATGTCCCAGGACTGGTAATACAGGTCGGCAGGGCTTAAATGAAGGCCTGAGCAAAGGTGGAAAACCGAAAATGGGGATGGTTCATATGGGAGAGCATCATTGATTCCTCTGGGCTTAGAGGAAACGGCCACCCATAATGGAAAGGATTACATTGGACAGCAATGTAAGTCTTGACAATACAGTATCTAGGAAAGCCAAGCCCTGGGTAGGGGAAGAGTCAACGAAGACCTTCCCAAAATCTTGGCTGCTGTCCTCTGAGAGAGAGAGACAGAGAGAGAGAGATAGGTGCCTTCCTGGTTGAAAAATATAACTCAAAACACATTGGGCAACTTGCTAACCAGAAAAGCTCTGTTTTGTTTCTCTGTATATTTATTGATTATGTGTGTGACACTGTGTGTGTGTAATGTAAATGTTGTACAAATCAACACAAAAACAGTAAAATAATACAAAACCAGAAATTAAGTGGTATGGGGTCCAGTCTTGTGGATCAGCTGCCCCCCCCCATTTGAAGTAAATTATTGATGATGTTTCACATGTATGTGTATGTGATACACACACAGAGTGCTTTTGTTGTAAGCCTTGCACCAAGACATAGTGAGCAGCGTTGGTATTCTTGTGTGTGGTTCCTTCCTTTCTGGAAATGGCAGGTTCTCCACCCACCATCTGCCTAACGCTTTTCTTGTTCTCAGAGGCAAAAATTTCCCCAGTGCTATCCCTGACCCCGTTCTCTGTTCTGAGGAAGGCCCCTCTGACATCGGCACCACCCTGCCCACCCTCCATCCTGGCATGGCTACGAGTGGTGCTGCAAGCCTTCCTGAGCTTTTCCTTCCTTCCAGCGAGAGCCAGTGTGGTGTAGTGGTTAAGAGCGGTGGACTCGTAATCTGGTGAACCGGGTTCGCTTCCCCGCTCCTCCACATGCAGCTGCTGGGTGCCCTTGGGCCATTCACACTTCTCTGAAGTCTCTCAGCTCCACTCACCCCACAGAGTGTTTGTTGTGGGGGAGGAAGGGAAAGGAGAATATTAGCTGCTTTGAGACTCCTTTGGATAGTGATAAAGCGGGATATCAAATCCAAACTCTTCTTCTTCTTCTTCTTCTTCTTCTTCCAGCCCCCCTCCACTTCCTTGGCAGGGAATCCAGGGATGTAAGCTCTGTTCCATATAAGACCCCACCCACACCATGGCGGTACCATGCCACTTTAAACATCGACGTCACCCCACTCCATCCTGCCCCAAAGAATCCTGGGAACTGTAGTTTGTGAAGGGTTTGGGGAGCTTAACTCTCATCAGTTGTAGCTTTGATAGACTTGTCCAAACTTGGGTCTCCAGCTATTTTTGGACTACGACTCCCATCATCCCTAGCTAGCAGGACCAGTGGTCAGGGATGAGGGAAACCATAGACCCAAGTTTGGGAAACACAGCTTTATAGTGGTACCTCAGGTTAAGTACTTAATTCGTTCCGCAGGTCCGTACTTAACCTGAAACTGTTCTTAACCTGAAGCACCACTTTAGCTATTGGGGCCGCCTGCCGCCGCCACCATGCAATTTCTGTTCTCATCCTGAAGCAAAGTTCTTAACCTGAGGTACTATTTCTGGGTTAGAGGAGACTGTAACCCGAAGCTTATGTAACTTGAAGCGTCTGTAACCTGAGGTACCACTGTCCTTGATTTTTATTTTTTAAAAGACTTTTGAACAAACTACTTTATCCATGCTTCTGGATTTAAAACATCAGCTCCAATACAATCAGATTTCCTTAGGAATATCCAACAACATAAAAATGTGATGCTTAGGATTCCACGCATACATGCAGGACTGTGCTGGCCAGGTGCCAAAGCATTAGATATCAAAGCCTAGACGTTGGGGGTGGCGAAGGGTTTGTCTGGGTTGTACATATCCATTTCCACTTTCCCTCCCCACCCCCAATCTGTCTAGAAGAGTTTATGCTTTGTATCCTGTGGAAAGCAGAGTAGAGAGAACACATGTTATCATCGGTTGGTAGCAGCAACACAGGTTCATCCCTAATTATTTCCAAAGTTCGTAGTTCTCTACACTTGGTAGCTTGCAGTGTCGCCTGACAAGGGTGGGTACCTTTTTGGGGAGGGGAGAAATGTCGACTTGGAGATTGCTGCACCTTACAGCTTCTTTGGTTGTAGCTCCAGTTATTTCACCTCCACCCTGTTCACATTTGAAGTGAAGTTTTGACTTTCAAAAGCCCCTCGCCAGGAATCGTAAGGCAGTGAGAAGATGGGTGCGCATGCATTGTAACCCTGCGCAAAGCCCATCCCCGCAGGGTGTTTGGAGCGTCTAATGTTCAGCGAGTCCCGCTGAATTCTGCACATGCCCCTAGAACACACACATAATAGCGCTGTACCACAAGGAGCATTCATTCAGTAAAACTGGGATGCGAATCTCTTGTCAATCTCCTCAGTGTCTTTGCACTCATTGGCTGGGAGGTGGGGTTGGGGTTTGCAACTGGATGAACGAGCGTTGCCATATTTCAAAAAGTGAAAATCCGGACAGAAAAGTTGTGAGCTTAAGATGTTGGGCTTTTTTTTTTAGTTTTGCCCAAAGATGTTGAGCTTCTTCGGGGAAATGGCTAAAAAAAATATGACACTTAAAAGCTGTTTTTAATGAAAATAGGCAAAAACGACATTGACATTGTCAGTTGCAATACATCTGGATTTTCCCGGGCATTTAGCTGATTTCTGCCCAGACACTGCTTCCAGCTGCAGTATTCTGAGTATGTCTGTATGGCAACACTAGATAAATACTTTGATCATGTTTCTTCTCCCTTTTATATCCCAAGAGTCGGGGGATAGAGAGAGGGGTGTAGGTATATGCATAGAAACTAGCCAACAATATGAAGCATAAAATTTGCACCCATTGCTCCACCCACTTTTCCCTCTGGCCCTTCCCACCACTGGAACTCAGACCCGAGAAGGCTGAACAGAAGGGAATGTGGTCCCTGACCTAAAAAAGCTTCCCCATCCCTGGACTTGAGACTTGATTTATTTCAAAGGAAGGGCCACAGATGTCCCTGAAGTGGTCAACCTGCCGTGTAAAGACCCTGCCTCCCCCCACCCCCGGTCACAGGGTCACAGCCCTCATATGAAGTGTCACAGCTTGCACAGGAGGGAGCTTGCCCCTCAACTTTCTCAAACTTGGATCTCCAGTTCTTGTTGGACTACAACTCCCATCATCCATAGCTAGCTGGGCCAGCCGTCAGGGCTGATGGGAGTTTGACAACAGCTGGGGACCCAAGTTTAAGAACACTGCTAGACCCTAGGTCCACAGGTATGGCCAAACGAAGCTCTCCCGATGTTTTTTGGGAGTACAATTCCCATCATCCCTGACCACTGGTCCTGTTAGCTAGGGATGATGGGAGTTGTAGTCCCAAAACATCTGGAGGGCCAAGTTTGGCCATGCCTGTCCTAGGTCTAGGACATACTCTCTAGCACTGAACTCCCAATCCCAAGAAGTCCACACAATATCTTGTGCACATTTGAGCTTCACGTGGGATTGTCACTGACTGCCTTGCCGCCCTCCACCCTCTATATCTGTGTGTATCTACCGTATATCTTCTATAAGCAATGGAACAATCTTCTAGCAGAGATTTGGGAGACGCCCTCCTCGCTTTCCATTTTCAGGCGTGTCTTGAAAACCCCAAATATGTATGCAACACAAAATGATTGCCTGATCAAAAGCATAATTGCTACACACCACTTGGTTGTGTTATATGAACTGTCAGTGTATAAATACCTTTTATAAACAAGTAAATATTTCTGCAGTGTACACACTCGTCAAGTGAGAATAATGCTTCATGCATTGAATGAAGTGACCCCTGTTCCAGGTTTATATCGTTAACCCATAAGGTGTCAATAGGTTTGTTTGTTTTGTTTCTGCAAAAGATGTGATTCGGCAACCCCCCCCCCCCCGGAAGTTACTACTGTAAGTTTATGCTCTGTAGACGCTTCCATCTCTCCCTGCCCCTCTCTCTCTGTGTGTCTGCCCCCCTCTTGAAGTGCAAGTGGATTTATATTCTTGTAACTTAACACAACTTTAGTGGACAAATGGGGACTGTGGTCTAAAGCTTGCAAAATCCCAGGTGCACAATATATTGCTTGGCTGCCTAAAAATACGCTGCTGGTGCCTAAGAATTTGAAGAATGTCTGTGTCTTTGATGGGCATGCTTCTACACATCACAGTGACGTAAGTATTCATTTATGTGTCGTTCGCAAGTTCCCAGCGTGCACAGAAATTAAGGATGCGTTACAAACAGTGGAGCGATTTTAAGGCTACTCTTAAGTTCTCATTGCTCAGAAGCTGTCGTGCCAAGGAATAAATAAAACCTGACTGCTGCCCCGTCTTGCATGCCTATGAAACAAGTTGCACACAGGGCCAAATGTGATTTACCATGTTAGGCTGCAGGAGTCAAGGCAGAGGGTGCCACTCTGGCTGGTCTCGCTCAGTCGCTGAACTTATTATTATTATTTTTTTTTTATAAATATTTATTAAGGTTTTTAAATATAAAACATAATAAACAATCTTACTTCTTTCACAACAATTTCATCACTTCTTTGGGCTCCCTCACGTCTCCCGCTCCCATTTACATCGTTAAAAATTTTTTTCCAAACAAATTATCAACTTGTTTACAATCTCATGTCCACTCACACATATAATCTAGCGCTTCTTCCAAAAAGTTTTATATTTTCTTTAGTCTCACTTATCATCAAATTTAAATCTAGTTTAGTGGTGACCAGTTTTTTATAATCTAGCATCCTTCTTAACATTCAACCAAATTACAATGTTTTTGTAAATACATCTTGAATTTCTCCCAGTCTTCCTCCAACTTCTCTTCTCCCAGATCACGGATTCTGCCGGTCATCTGCCGGTTGCATATAGTCCATCAGCTGCATCTGCCACTCTTCCAGTGTGGGTAGATCTTGAGTTTTCCAGTTTTTTGCGATGAGAATCCTTGCTGCCGTTGTTGCATACATGAAAAATGTTCGATCCTTCTTTAACACCTTCTGGCCGACAATGCCCCAGTCGCTGAACTTAGGGGTGGGAGCCAACCAAGTTGTTGTGTGTCCGGAACAAGGTCTGCTTTCCATGCCCCCCCCTTAAAATCTACTCTGGAGGGTTAGAGGAAACCCTCCCCCAACTGATTTAGGGGGTGCACAGAAGTCCCATTGCAGGAGCAAGCCTTGTTCCTCACATGCATACCCCACGATACTATGATGAATTCCACCCTAGACCTAATATCTTAACTACAGTCGTACTGTACAAAACATTCCAAAACCAAAGCGTGGCTTCTGATTGGCTGCAGGAAGCTCCTGCAGCCAATTGAAAGCCGTGCCGGATGTTCAGCTTCCGAAAATTGTTCGAAAACTGGAACACTCACTTCCGGGTTTGCGACGTTCGGGATCCAAAACGTTCAAGAACTAGGCGTTTCAAAAACCAAGGTACAACTGCACTAACCATAAGCTGCATGAGAACATTGGAGCGCAGGCCATCTGGTTCAGCAGTTCTCACAGTGGCCACAAGTGGAAAATACACAAGCAGGACATGTGTAAAAAGCACATGTTCCATTTATGTTCCTCATGCACAATCATTTGATTTTGCACTTTTATGCAAAGCAGGAAGTCCCTATTTCCCTACAGTGTTGATGTTTAATGGTAAAGAATGGCATACATTTCATTTTTTAAAAAAATCCCAACGTTCAGAGCTAAGAGAGTTTTAAAAGCACTACAGAAATGCCCCTGTTATCCCTCCCTTGCAACTAAAAGCACGTTTAACATTTCTTTTTTGGGGGGGGGGGAGATGTCTTGCATCTCTCCTGAAATACGCCTAGGCTCTGACTTTGGCAGACCTCCAAGTTCTCTTCCTAGGAAACTAGCAATTGGTGTTAAGCTGAGGGTGACTGGAAGAAAAGGATTGACTGCTTGCCAGAGTTTGCAGGAGGCAGCTGCTGCATATGGTCCAACTAGAACCAGTTGCACCTTGAGAGGGGTTAGCAAGAGCCACCTGACAAACCTCACTAGCTTTCAGCCAGCAAAACAAAGCCCATCCACCTGCTGCCGCCACAACAGGGTGATGCTGTCTTTGAAGCTGTGTGACATTGGCACGGGGGAGAAACTCCCCTTTCCATTATCACAGAATAATGTAGGTTCTTGTGAATAATGTCAATTATCATGAAGATTCTGCTTCCTTGAAACCTGTAGGGGAAAACAAACAAACCCTGGAGCTGCCTTAGTAGCTTAAGAATGACCATGACTGGCTGTTTAAAAATAAAAGACGTTATGCACAGGCAATGAAGGTTGGAGAGAAGTGAGATGTTGGTGGTAATTATGAATGTATTTCTGGGCTTTTTGTGTCTCTGCTGCCTTTGCTGTGATGCTGGAAATCTTCACAGTGCCCTGATTCAGACGAATATATCTTGGCTTAAGAACAAACGGTTGGTCTGTGCACATGGCTCCTTCGCATCTTCTTTTGCAGTTTGCATGAACACAGGAGTCCCTAATTAACCATTGCTTTGTGTTTTGGGATCCTGGCACATTCTGAAACTGGTAACCATGGTTTCCCAGTTTGGATGAAACAGGAAACTAAGGATAATTGGATGCATCCTGGTTTAATTACATCTTCCACCATAGGCTGCTCGTGGGGGCAAAAGCCTCATTCGTATCTCATTGTTAAGCTGAGCTTTGATCATCCAAACACAGCCAGCCAGAATACATTAGAATGCCCCTGTAAGGTTGCTGGTTCCCTCCTATGGATGGACAATTGAAGTGCTCTGGTTCCAGTTCAGCTACCGTATTTTTTGCTCTATAAGACGCACCAGACCACAAGACGCATCTGGTTTTTGGAGGAGGAAAACAAGAAAAAAAATATTCTGAATCTCAGAAGCCAGAACAGCAAGAGGGATCGCTGCGCAGTGAAAGCAGTGATCCCTCTTGCTGTTCTGGCTTCTGGGATAGCTGTGCAGCCTGCATTCGCTCCATAAGACACACACACATTTCCCCTTACTTTTTAGGAGGGGAAAAGTGAGTCTTATAGAGCAAAAAATACGGTAATTCTTCTGGAGACAGTGGGACACTGTCTGGCAACAACTCCCATCAGCCCCAGCCAACATGGCCCAGTGGTCAGGGGGAAGGGAATAGGAGTTGTAGTCCATCAACATCTGGAGGGCCACAGGTTCTTCAGTCCTGCTGTACACAGTACACTTAATGGGGCTGCTGATTTGTGTGTGTGTGTAATGTGGAATTCCTGTGACAGAAACGTTTCCTTGGTGGCAGACATTTGTGTGAAATGTGGAATTCCTTTGACAGAAACACTTCCTTAGTGGGAGCCAGTGTGGTGTAGTGGTTAAGAGCGGTAGTCTCGTAATCTGGGGAACCAGGTTTGCTTCCCCGCTCCTCCACCTGCAGCTGCTGGGTGACCTTGGGCTAGTCACACTTCTCTGAAGTCTCTCAGCCCCACTCACCTCACAGAGTGTTTGTTGTGGGGGAGGAAGGGAAAGGAGAATATTAGCCGCTTTGAGACTCCTGAAGGGGAGTGAAAGGCGGGATATCAAATCCAAACTCTTCTTCTTCTTCTTGTATTCCGTTCCACACATGATTAATGATCCTGCAGGGGTTTGCACACCAATGGAACAAGATGTCGCAGAATTTGGATCTCCAACTTCTGGTGACCAAGCTTGTTCCATATTGGGTAATGTAGTGCTATATTATTTTGCACGATTTTACGTATCCCGAGGCAGGCTAAAATTCAGAAGATGGACAGATGAACCCAGTGAATGGGAAGACCTCCTCCTGTAATGTTAATGTATACAAAATGGTGCAGAACGTAGGGCTGGGTTCAGATATACATTCTCCTCTCTTGATGGTGGCAGCATCATCCTCATCAAATAATGACTTGCATAAGTGATTGGCCTGTTCTGTGGCTAGTCAGTCTAATGCCTCACAGATGTTATTGGGCTTCTATTCCCGTTAGCCCCAGCCAGCTTGGCCAATGTTCAAGGATCACGGGAGTTTCAGTTCAGCAGTAACTTTAGGGCACCCTCTAGCCACCCTTGGAAGAGGACATTATGGCTACAGCATCACAGAGTTCACCACTGACCAGACCCAGACCAGCTTAACTTCAGCAAGTGTGTGGCCTAGTGTGCCTTCTGGTCACAACCCTGGGGCACGCACAACTTTCATCCAGGGGCTGCATGATGCTCCAAAAGTAGTTTTGTGCTGTAGCTGCTTTTCCAGCTGGAGTTACAGGATTGGATTTAAGGGACCTGCTCCCTAGACCACACTGTTCTTAATTCATTCTGTCCTCTCCTGAAGCTGTTTTTGCCAGAGTGACTCCAGCCACTTGTCTGTGTGATATTTAATACCTCTGCCTGATGACGTGTGGAGGGATCCATGTAGAAATACTAACATTCTTGCCCAGTCTCCCTTTTTTGCATTATGGTTCTGATGCCCTCATAGTGATTTTCAAGTGTGACGTGGGGCACATGGCACCCTACCATTCTCCCCTGTTTTGGCTCTATGGTTTTTTTACCATCTTAGAGATGTCCCCTCAATCTGGACTATTGTCTCATGACATGTGCTATGTTCTCTAGGTTGCATTTAATGGAAGGGGGAACTTGTGATCTTACCTGTGCCATTTGGTTGCTGTGGGTTAAACCACAGAGCCTAGGACTTGCTGATCAGAAGGTTGGCGGTTCGAAGCCCCATGACGGGGTGAGCGCCCATTGCTCGGTCCCAGCTCCTGCCAACCTAGCAGTTTGAAAGCACGTCAAAGTGCAAGTAGATAAATAGGTACCACTCCGGCGGAAAGTTAAACGGCGTTTCCATGCGCTGCTCTGGATCGCCAGAAGCGGCTTAGTCATGCTGGCCACATGACCTGGAAGCTGTAAGCCGGCTCCCTCGGCCAATAAAGCGAGATGAGCGCCGCAACCCCAGAGTCGGCCACGACTGAACCTCATGGTCAGGGGTCCCTTTACCTTTACCTTATCTGAGTCTCTAACACTGGGTTGCAGGCTCCTCACCCCTGCTTTTACAGGTATAGGCTGTTATCCTAAGAAGAGAGTGAGTCTAATTTAGGACCGATTGAGTTCACCAGGTGCATAGGCGGAGAGAACCGTATAGGACTGTGTCTGTAGCCTGTTGTGACACGTTGGTCTGGATTGCATGGGCTGATGTGGCAAGAGGCAGCCGGTGAGGAAACTGTCCCCTGTTGTGTCCTGGAGCTAGAAATTTTGTGACAGCAGTGGGACGTATGGCTGCACCGAGGGAGGAGAAGGAATCCTGTGCGGAAGAACGAAAGCTTAAACACAGTGTCTGCATAATGTGTTGAAAGTGGTGTGCAGTTCCTTAAATAACTTTCAATAAAATTTACAAGCCAAGTGCTTGTCAATCTTGGCCCAGCCCAGACCCTGAAGTTTACAGTGGGGGCGATGGGTCCAGTTGCCGTCTGTCGCCCCAACATCTAGGTTGTTGTGGTGGTGAAAACAGCCCTTTTCTTCTCTGCTTTGTAGAGGAAGGATGGGATAGGAATGTAATAGAATATTTATTCATCTTAAGACCTTTGCACGAGTTGCCAGAGACACCCAGAACTGGTTTAACTTGCTGGGCAACTGAGTCGAAAAGTGCCTGCCTGTTTTCCCTCATGTCTTTTAGGTGAAGAGGCTGGAGGCCTGGGCTAAAACTATTACTGTCGCTTTCCTTATTCTCTCCCTCCCCACCACACACACATATACACATATATATGAGAATAAGAAAATATCCAGATGCAACCTGTAGTAGGTATGTGGGGGTAGAGTTTGCTCAATCCTTTCCCCTCCAGAATGTTGTTGTAAGAGTCGGTTTCTCAGCTCAAAATCACCCTCAGCATGTCGCTTTCTCCCTCCCTTCGTCATCGATGGCGCAAACGAACTGTATAGAATTCCTAATATCATTTCCCCTCCTGTCAATCCTGCAGGTCAAAATGCAGCTTGGCGTGGATGGATGGGGAGGGAGAGATTTTTGTTTTATAATCATAATTTATTATTTATTCCCCGCCCATCTGGCTGGGCCCAGCCACTCTGGGCAGCTTTCAACAATAGTCCTTCAGATATTAAAAGCTTTCCTAAACAGGGCTGCCTTCAGATGTCTCTTAAAAGTCTGGTAGTTGTTTTTTCCTTTGACATCTGGTGGGAGGGCGTTCCACAGGGCGGGTGCCACTACCGAGAAGACCCTCTGCCTGGTTCCCTGTAGCTTGGCTTCCTGCAGTGAGGGAACCACCAGAAGGTGGTCAGCACCAACACTTTAAAGGTCAGCACCAACACTTCGAATTGTGCTCGGAAATGTACTGGGAGCCAATGTAGGTTTTTCAAGACCGGTGTTATGTGGTCTTGGTGGCCGCTCCCAGTCACCAGTCTAGCTGCCGCTTTCTGGATTAGTTGTAGTTTCTGGGTCACCTTCAAAGGTAGCCCCACGTAGAGTGCATTATTTGAGCAGGAAAAAGACTGGGCGCAAGCGCAGGCCCAAAGTTTGGAATCCTGAGACCAAGCAAGATGGCGGTTGACCTGTTTGTCTGCACCCAGATCTGTCCCCTATAAAGCATGAGATGTGGAGCCCATTTTGAAGACCAAAATGGGAGTATAGGGAAGGGCAGTTTTGATTGGCCGCACTTTCAAGTGAGCAAGCAGTATACATGTATCATTAAAGCAATACATAGGTTGCAGAGGAAAGCTTTAAAAAAAATAAAACGATATACCTATGTTAAAGGCTTGGCATTTCAGTCCCTTATTTTTGCTTTGTCATTTTATTTTTCATAATAAAAATAGTTCACTAGGCCAAGGCTTTATTTATTGTGGGTTCATAGTTAGCTTTATTGAGCCATTTTGACTACTGGCTGTTGTTGTTTTTTTGCTGCCGTTGTAGTGTGCCTGTTCTGTGGATTTTTGTATGGTTTCATTGTCATGTACTGGGATTCCCCCCCCCCCCTTTCTGATTTTACGCTCTGCTTGATGTTTTATAAGTTGCTTAGAGACTGTTTATGTAGCAAGCTACTGATAATTTGAACAAATCTTTCCCAGACTGCATCTATATTAAAATTTCATAGAATCGTAGAGTTAGAAGGGACCATGAGAGTCATTTAGTCCAGTCCCTTGCAATGCAGGAATCTTTTGCCCTGGGCTTCTTTGGGAGGAAGGGAAAGATATAAGTTTTATAATAAATAAAGAATAGGTTTGGGTTTACTAAATTCGGGTTTACTAGATTTTGGATGTAGCTGTTCATGTACCTGCATGCAGCCCGAGGGTGAAACTGGCCAAAGCTCTGGGAGAGGGTTAGCTTTGCAGGTAGAGAACTTCGGGTCCAATCTCTGACTTCACCTATTAAAAGATCTAAATGAAAAGAGCCTTAGGAAACGTTTCTGAAACCTGGCTTTAAGGCCTACTGAGAATTATAAGCTAGGTATTTATTTAAAACTATAATGCTTTCCTATTGGGAATATCCAAAGACGCTTACAGCAGCAAACAATTGTGTTAAGTGCAGTAAGAATGTATGACTAAAATCTTCACAAGCAGCCTCTACAATTGTTAAGGAACAATTAGGAGTCGGGTAAAAACTCAGAGATACACAAATTGCCCATTGAAAACCCTTAGAGAGTTTAAAAGGTCTTGGCTTGTCCTCTGAGCAGTACGTCAATGATGGTGTCTTCTCAAACCTGCCAAGTATCTCAAGAGACATGCTTCTACAGTGGCTCCCAAACTCACCCCCCCACCCCCACCTCGCAGACCCAGCTGAAAATTGCTGAGGGTCTTTGTACACCACTGAGATATTTTTCCATCTGTCGTAGCGGTTGCCATGCTAGATGCTGCATGATTCTTAATTGTACCTGCGTTGCTTCTTTAATTTTTTTTATCGTATTTTATTGTGTTACCGTTCAAATTCTGCGGAATTAAAAACTGCGACGCAGTAAAACACAATGTAATAAATAAGACGCCGTAAAACTACAATTCGAAATCAAGATGAATGTTTAATGGAGACAGGCTGCAAACCATCAGGATGAAACAGGTGGAGACCACAGTTTGAGAGTCCCTGCTCAGTGTTAGAAATTTGCCAGGTGCCGTTTTGCTACTGGTGGGTCCAGTTGAGAGCATGTGGAGATCTCTGCATGGCAGGTTGGCAAATGACACATGCATCTTCCTGGAAAGCTTTCTTAAACAGGTAAGCAGAAGAACTAATTTATCGTGTTTATATCCCACCTTTTTCCTCCAAGGAGTGCATAAGTTGTAAACTACATAATTTGAGATTTTCTACCCTTAAAATATAAGGCGGTATAGAAATGAAATTAATGGTCATAATAAGAAAGAAAAGGGCCTAGACATTCCGTTTTGGCGGCTGTAACTCATGTTTAAAGTGTCATTTGGCAATTACCATATTTTTTGCTCTATAAGACTCACTTTTTCCCTCCTAAAAAGTAAGGGGAAATGTGTGTGCGTCTTATGCAGCAAATGCAGGCTGCGCAGCTATCCCAGAAGCCAGAACTGCAAGAGGGATCGCTGCTTTCACTGTGCAGCGGATCTCCCTCTTGCTGTTCTGGCTTCTGAGATTCAGAATATTTTTTTTCTTGTTTTACTCCTCCAAAAACTAGGTGCGTCTTACGGTCTGGTGCGTCTTATAGAGCGAAAAGTACGGTAGCTTCTGTATCTGAGTTTCTAACACTGCCCTTGCGGTACGGTACCATGAGAGGACTAAACAGGAAAATGCAATGGGGGGATTTTGTGAACTCCAAACACTGATCCATGGTGGGTGACTTTTTCCAACGGAGCGGGATTCTGGTATATCTGGGACAGCAGAGAAAACGTCTCTGCTATCAGATGTTTGGGAGACCCTGAGCTAGGTCACTGGTCTCCATGCCTAGACAAAGGAGCTGTTTCTGAGAAACTCACTCTTTTTTTATATCCACCAGGCCGCTCTGCTAACCTCACTTGAGGAATAATCATTCCTTGCTAAGGGCGCTCTGGAATCCATTTCCTGCCTGGTGTAACATTGTATTTTTCTTTACTCTTGTTAAAAATAGGTTGCAAAGGAAACAATCAGTTTGGACACAGTTTGAATGGCCCGAAAGGAAATGTATGGAAGGATTTGCAGCTGTTATTTATTTATTTCACATATTTCTCCTTTCTCTGGTGTATTGCATTTCTAAGGAGGGCTGGAACCTCTGATGACATCATCCAACTTGATTTTATTATTTTTCCTCCTTTCAAAAGGTTTGCATTCATTTTGGTATATGGGGGGTTGCATTTTAGCATATTTTCCCAATACAGCAAAACGTTGCTGCAATTTGCAAATTTTATAAAGAAAATTATGGCATGATTAGCTACAATTCTGTATAATACAAAGCACATGCTGAGTAAGGTCTTTGGAGATCATTCCTTAGTTCATACTGGGTTTTTGCCCATCTTTGCGTTTCCTTTGGGAGATAATTTTTATGATTAAGGAAAACAGGAAGGCTGTGCTCACACTGTCCTGCACTGTGCATTCATTCACTGCATTCCCAGGTCTTTCTCCCTCTTCTAGCTCTGTCTCGCTCTTCTAGCTTGGGGTTAGCTGTGCAAAGCCTCTGCAGGGGCTTCACCCCGCTGCCTTGCAGAGGCTCCAAAGGCTGTCCCCGAAGCCAGAACAGCGAGACGGAGCGCTGCGGAGCACTCCGTTTTGCTGTTCTAGCTTGAGGATGGCTGCGCAAAGCCTCCACAGAGATCCAGAGCGGAGCGGAGGCTCCAAAGGCTGTTCCCGAAGCCTGAAGCCTTTGGAGCGCAGCGGGAACTTGCGCTGCGCTCCAAAGGCTTCAGGGATCTTTGAGGCAGCGCTTCCCCCCACCGCCAGCCCCAAAGAGCAGGTCAAAAGGAACCTGAAGCCTCCGGAGCCCAGAGGGAACTCCCACCGCACTCCAGAGGCTTTGGGTTGCCTTCACTGAAGCCTGGAGAGCGAGAGGGGCCAGTGTGCACCTACCCCTCTCACTCTCCAGGCTTCCAAGGTAGCCGCCTGAAGCCTCCAGAGCGCAGCGGGAACTTGAATGCACCTTGTTTTAGAGGAGGAGAACAAGAAATTTTTTTCCCCTGTTCTCCCCCTCCTATGGTCCAGTGCGTCCTATAGAGCGAAAAATACGGTACTCCTCTCAGCAGCAGACCCCAGTGTCTAAACAAGGAGAAACAGTTTCAGTGCAAACTTGGATTTGGAGGCAGAATGCAGCACATTCTGAAATTTCACAATGTGGAAGCTGCTATTTGGTCTTGAATTCAGAATCCTGTGAATATGTCCTGAAAGCAAACCAAACAAGCTGGTGGTCCCTAAGATGGTAAAGATAAGGTTGAAAACAGTTGGGAAAAGTCTGGAGAAACTTCAGCAGCCACTGTACAGGCGTAGAAGGAATTTTAGAGTAGTGCTTGGCCAGGCTACCTTGCTCTGGCGGGCAGCAAAAAATCTGGGAGGTTTAATAGCCCCCATTGGATTAATAGACTCTGCATGTGGGCTGTGCTTAACTCTGGGAGGTCACAACTTGTTCAGGCCTGATCTGTCCAGCGAGATCCTGACTTTGTTTTCGGTGCAGTGTACCCAATGCATGCCCGAATGTTGCACTGAAAGCAGATGCCGACTTTTCATTCCTCAATCTGCTGCTTCTCCTGTCGTGCTTCAGATACTCAGAGAGGGAACATTCCTGTAAGAGTGCTGTCATTCACTGTGTCACAGAAGCATGATAATGAAGATCTCTGAACTTGCCGATCCTGGAATGAGAAGGACAGGCCTTTAAAACAGTGAATGCTCAAAAGGATACAGATTTTTTTCTTTCCAGATTAGTCTAGCTTAGAATGATCAGAGTTGGAAGGGACCCTGAAAATCATCTAGCCCAACCCCCAGCAATGCAAGGATATGCAGCTGTCCCATACGGGGATCAAACATGTTATCTGCACCATGCCTCTAACCAACTGAGCTCCCAGGGCCTTGTAGCTCAGCCCACGATCCCTGTGTAAACGTTTACCTACTGTTATGTACTGAAGTTCTCACCCTGGGCCAGCAGGAGGATACTGTAGATAGTTCAGGTCCACATATGCAAATAAGGGATCGAAAGTGACGTTCATTGATTGGATAGTTACAGAAAATGGTTACTGTAGCGTTGTAGTGGAGCTCTATATAAGCAGGCTGGCTGAACCCTTCAGTTCAGTTCTGTTCTGGCCTGTGAATAAACAAGAGCTGCTTGAAGAATCGCTGTGTCATCTGATATGTTCACCCACAACTTAACACCTACAATGTGCCTCTAGATCGGGGTCGGCAAACTAAGGCCTAGGGGCTGGATGCAGTCCCCCCGGCTCGTAAATCCAGCCCGCGGACCCTGCCGCCCGCTTGGTCAGTCCCCGCGCTCTGCGGACGCCTTGCTGCATGGACATTGACTTCCAAGATGCTGGCACGGCTTCAGATTGGCTGCAGGAAGTTCCTGCAGCCAATCTGAAACCTCGTTGCCTGCGCGCTGAGGTAAACCCAGCATGGCCATGGATGGAGAGGCCGGTAGGCGGACGGCGGGTCTGGGCCATGCCATGGGCATCATGATGGGCGTGTTGTGGGGCTTCAACTGGAGCTTGGTGTGCCTGATGGCCCTGCGCCTGGCACCCGGCTCGGCGCTGCTGCTGGTGGCGCACTCGGCGGCCGTGCTGGAGCAGCTGAACATGCGCGGTCTGCCCGCCAACCTGCCCTTGGACAATGGGCCACAGCACATGGTGCACACTGCCTGGGAGCTCCGCAGGGACAGGCTGATGGAGTGGCTGCTCCTTGTCAACAACGCTGGTGAGCAGGCGGCGCAGAGACGTGCTTCTGAGTGCGTGCCTTCTCCAGGTCTCAAGGCAGCTGCGGGACCAGCTTGCGGGATATTTATATTTTTCAAAATATGGTCTGGGCCCCCCACAAGGTCTGAGGGACAGTGGACCGGCCCCCTGATGAAAACGTTTGCTGTCCCCTGCTCTAGATGTATAGGTTTCTGGTTCCCCCCATAAATATTTGCTGCTGTGCTTTGAAGATCCAAAAGGCTGGGAGAAGATGTGGACTTGTTTTCAGGTGAGGACAACATTTAATTTCTAACCACCTTCAGCAATAACCCGGTGGTCTGAAAATCTGCACGTTCCGTATGCCACAACAGCAGCAAGAATACTTATTGCAAAGTACTGGAAGACACAAGATTTACCCACCCAGGAAGAATGGCAGATGAAGGTGATGGACTATATGGAACTGGTGGAAATGACTGGCAGAATCCGAGACCAAGGAGAAGAGTTGGTGGAAGAAGATTGGAAGAAATTTAAAGTTTATCTACAGAAACATTGTAAAATTAAGGAATGCTAGAAGGATGTTGGAATGAAGTAATGTGGTTTTAGCAGAAATGATATAAAGGATTAAGTAAAAATGGATTGTTAATTGGTGAAAGAACAGGACGTTAAATTATAGTATATTAAGATAAATCATTAGGATAGAAATAAAGATGGAAAGGATTTGCTGAAATATCTAATTGAATTAGAATACAAAAAAGGGAGGTGTGAGGAGGTCAAGGAAATAAGCAAAGGAAAGAAAGTTATGGGAAGGATTGATTTTTAAAAAAATTATCTGCATCTTTTTTCTGTTTTTTTTCCCCCTTTGTTTTTTTCTGTTTAAATATGTTATTTATTTTTTCTTTTTGTAACTTTTAAAATCTCAATAAAAATTTATAGGGGAAAAAAAGAAAATCTGCACATTCCTGCCTGCTCAGTGAGTCTTTTGAGCCATCCAGAGAGCCCACAGTGGAGTTTGCCTTCCGTTTTCAGTGACACTGTGGATTCCGGAATATCTACCCATGGTGCACTGCTTTTGAATTGGGACACTGTGGCCCAGTTGAAACATGGCAGCAGTTGTGAACAAAATACAGTACTCGTCCACATAAGCGTTGTCAGATAGCTTCCGCCTCAGTTTCTTGCAAGACTTTTCCCCCCTGAGAAAGTTAAATTTCTCTTTCTCTGCACTCACACGTGTTGCTGGAATTAATGCTTGTGAGGTTCTAACTGGGAAGGTGCTTATGAGGCAAGTGGGGCGTCAAGGGGAAAATGAGGACTTGGCGAAAAACTCAGCCTCCAAAAATTGCAGCTTACCAACAAGAACAGCAACAAGTTTGTAGCCTTCTGGGCTGTAAAGGGGGCTACCCCACAGAACTCTTTGATCATTGGGAGACTTGCCGATATAAGCATCTATATTACGCACATGATTTTCCACCGTGAGTCAAAGCAGGATAGTCTTTGTGCTGATTCTTAGGGCTGCCATATTTCAAACAGTGAAAATTCAGGCAGAAAAGTTGAGCCTTTTGGGGGGGCAAAGCTTTGCCCAAAGTTGTTGGCAAAATCACAAAGAGCTGTTTTTTAGCTATTTTTATGGGAAATCGACACGGGCTGCCACACGTATGGATTTTCCCGGACATTTGGCCTATCTCTGCATGGACACGGCTGCCGACTGCAGTATTCTGGTTACGTCCGGGAAATGTCTGAACGTACGGCAGCCCTGTGATTCCTCTCCCCTCCCCCCCAGCTTAGTAAGTATACATTGTTGCAGCATATCTCCAATGTGGGAAAATACTTGTGTCCATGAGGTTCTAGGAAGAGGTGGTGTTCAAGACCAGAAGTTCTAGCCCCTCTGTTTGGTGCAGCTGGCAGTTCTGTATATACAGAAATATTTGTCAGAGTATCTGGGACAATAAAAAAATCTCATATAAAGTTGTAGAAGCAGTAGGGTTGTGTGTGTTTGTTGTTGTATTTTAAGGGTGTTTCAGAACAGTGTTGTACAAAAGCAAACTGGCACGTTGTACCATTTTCCTGTAGCCAAAGGCCTTCTCTCCGTTCCAGTTCGCACGTCATAGTGGACCATAGATTAATGGATTACAGTGGCCTTCCTATTTTATCCTAACAACAGCAACAACCTAGAGACGACCAAGAGTGAAAGGCCTGTGGTTACCTGGTGAGCTTCATGGCTAAGTGGAGATGCAGCCCTGGTTCCAATCCAGCACTCTGCTTTCCACATTACCCTGGCTGTGTTAAGTATCCTAAGAAATTTCACAAATTTCTCATTCATTCACAGAGTGCAGTGCCCAACAGTGTGTCTGTGTGCGTATACAAAAATATAAATACAGTGTACACAATAATACGGACCTACTAGGATGGTCTACTCTGACTGTTGTTGTTTAGTCGTTTAGTCCAGCTCTCACTTCCATACATCACTACTGGGAAAACCATGGCTTTAACTATATGGACCTTTGTTGGCAAGGTGATGTCTCTGCTTTTTAAGATGCTGTCTAGGTTTGTCATTGCTTTTCTCCCAAGAAGCAGGCATCTTTTAATTTTGTGGCTGCTGTCACCATCTGCAGTGATCATGGAGCCCAAGAAAGTAAAATCTCTTACTGCCTCCATTTCTTCCCCTTCTATTTGCCAGGAGGTGATGGGACCAGTGACCATGATCTTCGCTTTTTTGATGTTGAGCTTCAGACCATATTTTGTTCTCTCCTCTTTCACCCTCAATAAAAGGTTCTTTAATTCCTCCTCACTTTCTGCCATCAAGGTTGTGTCATCTGCATATCTGAGGTTGTTGGTATTTGTTCCGGCAATCTTAATTCCGGCTAGGGATTCATCCAGCCCAGCCTTTCGCATGATGAATTCTGCATATAAGTTAAATAAGCAGGGAGACAATATACAGCCTTGTAGTATTCCTTTCCCAATTTTGAACCAATCAGTTGTTCCATATCCAGTTCTAACTGTAGCTTCTTGTCCCACGTAGAGATTTCTCAGGAGACCCATGAGGTGATCAGGCACTCCCATTTCTTTAAGAACGTGCCATAGTTTGCTACTCTGACTAGGCACAGGTTTTCCCCAACTTTGCTACCCAATATCTTTTTTAAAAAAGAGGTCAGGATTGCATTTGGCACATTGTACGTACCAAGCACGTGCTTTTCCTCTGAGCTGCAGCCTCACCCCTCGGCAGACAGGCCTGCACTTGTTTATACCACGGGCGAGGGCTGCGAAAACACTTCTGGCTTGCCTGGTCTGCTCATGCTCACCTGACCCACATGTCCTGGGCAAAGAACACCTGAGAACCGCACATTGTCGCTATGCAAGATTGACAACCGGTTTCAAGATTAAAATGATACCCGTTTCCTCTAGGCTGGGGCTGAGTCTGCATCACAACATTGGCACTGCCAGCAGCAGGGTGAGCAGCTGGGAGATACGAACGGTTGACATTTAAAATTGAGGCTGGCCTTGGGATTGACCCGCTATTGACATACTACTCAGAAAACCAGTGATGATGGAAAAGGGATCAAGCTAGTCTGCTGTGTGAATCCCTCTCTCCGGCAGGTCTGCTCTAAACGGATCCGGGCTCTGTGTTCAAATATCATTCATGGCTTTAACAGTTCCTGATTTTTATTTGGCACGGGATCGTAATGCTGTCTTATTTTGTAGTGTGGCAGTGTTTCGTGTTTTTATATTGCAAGTTGCCTTGAGACTTTAAAAACCTTTTAAAGGTGGTATAAAAATATTTTAAATGATCTTCTATCCGAGGACGTGCTGCTTTCTGCATGCTAAATTTGACTTGGAATGTGGCTTCTGGTGTGTGATCCCAGAGCGAGAGAGTACACCCATAAATCAGTTTTCAGGGCTGGTTCAGACATGCATGCTCTCATTACTTGATGGAAACTGTGATTTGCATGTATGAATGGGAAATCACAGGTCATAGACAGGCTATTCATATCACACTCAGTATAAGGGAGCTTTCTACATTCCTCTAGGATAGGCATGTCCAAATTTCAAGAGATTGACATCTACTCCCATTATAAAAAAAACTGGCAGTGATCTGCCAAAGTTGTTGAGCTTTTTTTTGGGGGGGGGAGCAGCGATCTACCACAGAGCCCTCGCAATCTACCAGTGGATCACGATCTATGTGTTGGCCATCCCTGCTCTAGGACTAGGCAATGAGTGTGATTTCCTATCTGTACAATCTGAGGGGAAACCAGCATGGGGAAAATCTGGTTTGGGGCTTGGCAGCTCACGTGACTTGATGCCAGGGAGCACACCAGGTCAAGGGTGGCATGGCAGGATCATGCCAACCTGCACAGTCAAACAGACCGAGCAGGTTTTGCAGAGAGTCGTTGCAGGGTTTGCCGAGGAGCTCTGAGCACAAACTGCTGACAGCCTGCTTTCACTCTCTCTCAGGTGCCTTCTCCAGGTGGTAGCCCTCCTGGCTAGTGGCAGCTAGTGCCCATTGGGACTGGTAGGGCAGAAAGCAAAGAGGCCAACAGTAGGCAGAGTCAATGACAGGAAGAGTCAGCAAGTTCTGGTTCTGTCAACGTCTTGCTCCCTGCCGAGTTTTCAAAGGACAAAACCGAGGGGAGGAAGATGACAGCCAGGACCACCATTGTTGTGGACTGGCTGGCTGCAAAGGAGTGGTGGGAGGCTGGGAAACCCTGAAAGGAACCGCCAAGGGAAGGAAGCTCAGAGCCAGGGAATTATTGGTGGTAGAACGACAATGAGTGGTCAGAGGAAACATATAAAAGGTAAAGGTAAAGGTAAAGGGACCCCTGACCATTAGGTCCAGTCCTGACCGACTCTGGGGTTGCGGCGCTCATCTTGCTTTATTGGCCGAGGGAGCCGGCGTACAGCTTCCGGGTCATGTGGCCAGCATGACTAAGCCGCTTCTGGTGAACCAGAGCAGCACACGAAAACGCCGTTTACCTTCCCACCAGAGCGGTACCTATTTATCTACTTGCACTTTTATGTGCTTTCTAACTGCTAGGTTGGCAGGAGCTGGGACCGAGCAACAGGAGCTCACCCCGTTGCGGGGATTCGAACCACTGACCTTCTCATCGGCAACTCCTAGGCTCTGTGGTTTAACCCCCAGCGCCACCCGCATCCCTGAGGAAACATATACCAGAAAGTAAATCCTATTGAACTCAGTAGAGTAAAAATGCTTCAGATTGCAACATAAGGCTGCCCAGTCTTTACCCAGTAACCTAGGAGTAAGCTCCATAGAATACAGTGGGGCTTACTTCTGAGCAGACAGTGTAAGGCTCCGTTTACTATAAAGGAATAAACACGCCCCGCATTTCCTAAGAAATGCCTGCTGAAGCATTGCAATGGAAGAATTTAAAGTGGGTTGGTGACACTTTCCTTCAAAATTATAGGAAGGGCTTCATATGCCAACTTCACTATTTCCTTCATTTGGTGCCGGGATTTTAGTTTCAGGATAAACAGGACTCTGTTCCTCACCTGCACGGACACCACTTTTAATTGTTCTCTGAGACGTGGAGGAGAGGAAAAAGGGAAAGCGGGACATTCCGGGATCAAATCAGAAACTGGGATGGCTTCTGTAATTCCAGGACTGTTCCTGGAAAATCAGGATACTTGGAGGAGATGACCATTGGCTCTGGGTGTGATTGGCTCTGACTCCCCCTACGCGGGTGGCGCTGTGGGTAAAACCTCAGCACCTAGGACTTGCTGATCGCATGGTCGGCGGTTCAAATCCCCGCGGCGGGGTGAGCTCCCGTTGTTCGGTCGCAGCTCCTGCCCACCTAGCAGTTCGAAAGCACCCTTAAGTGCAAGTAGATAAATTGGTACCGCTTTATAGCGGGAAAGTAAACGGCGTTTCCGTGTGCTGCGCTGGTGCTGGTTCGCCGGAGCAGCTTCGTCACGCTGGCCACGTGACCCGGAAGTGTCTGCGGACAGCGCTGGCTCCCGGCCTATAGAGTGAGATGAGCGCACAATCCTAGAGTCTGGCAAGACTCGCCCGTACGGGCAGGGGTACCTTTACCTTTACCTTTTACCCCCTACTGTTGGTCCACTTCCTTTCTGCCCTACCAACCCCAAAGAGCACCAACCACCACCAGTATTATGTCGTGTTGCTCTGCTACAGGGTGTCTGTGGTGGCGGAAATCTGGAGAGGAAGCCTCTTCATCTAGAAGCTTCCGTCTCAAAAAACAGATCCTTCAAATTCCGCTGACCCTCAAAATTCCTCCCCTCCCCTATTCAAGTTGGGATTTCCTGAGCCCCACGTTGGCCAGTACAGTAATAATTTGAAAGCGAATGGAGCTTTTTTTTTTAAAAGGACAATATGCCTGCCATCAAAGGCTTGGTCATCTTCCAAGTTCATTAAAATATGTTAATTACGTACAAGTGAAAACACTTAAGTTTGGCCCTTCAACCCTTTTACTGAGTTTGCAAGGCGGCTACCGGTGTTGAACAGATTGCTTGCCCCGAAGCAAAACTTCAACACAATTTATGACCACCCTGTCTCCATGTAGCAACTGCTGTCTTTTCTTGAGCGAGTTGCTTGCTGGGCATTCACTAATTGAGCTGAGCACCCCACTCTCCCCCCCTACCCCCCAGCTGCCGTACGGAGTCCCTTTGTCCTGCTTGGCTTCCCAGCAATGCAAATTCAGAATCGCAGGAGCAGGTTCTTGATACGCTTTGAGCAGCCTCTGCTGTGAACTGGCTTTTGTGAACAAACCTCCGCTTGCGAAAGTAGAATTGGACCACCTTGTAAGACACGCCTCCCCCCTCCGTGTATATGTGTGTTGCATAATGTAGGTTTCCCCCAAAGAATAGTTCTCTTGCTGTTAAATTTATGCACTATGCAGGCATCTGCAGTTAGCATTTCAAGCATCGTCATGTCACTTCATGCAAACCAAAAGAATCCTGGGAACTGTAGTTTAAGGCTGTTGAGAGTTCTTAAGAGACTTCTGTTCCCGTCACAGAACTACAAATCCCAGAGTTCTCCGGGAAGAGAGGTTGAGTGCATACCCTCCAACATTTCTCCGACGGAAATAGGGAGGAAAAGCAGGACAATCTGGGACCAAATCAGAAACCAGGACTGCTTCTGTAAATCCAGGACTGTCCCTGGAAAACGGGGACACTGGGAGGGTCTGTGGTTGTTAAATTTCCTTTGTAAATACCCAGCTTACCAGACCACCTGTGCTTCCCTGTTCTCTTAGTTATCTGGAAGCAGCAGAAAAGCTGCCTGACTCAAAGGCCTGCTTCTTAAACTATGGTTTAGTACTATGTGAACCCTGCCCCACAAACTTAACTATGGCTTGCTTACCATTAACAAACCATGATATAATAATAATAATAATAATAATAATAATAATAATAATAATAATAATAATTTATTTATACCCTGCCCATCTGGCTGAGTTTCCCCAGCCACTCTGGGCGGCTTCCAATCGAGTGTTAAAAACAATACAGCATTAAATATTAAAAACTTCCCTAAACAGGGCTGCCTTCAGATGTCTTTCAAAGATAAGATAGCTACTTATTTCCTTCACATCTGAAGGGAAGGCGTTCCGCAGGGCGGGCACCACTACCAAGAAGGCCCTCTGTCTGGTTCCCTGTAACCTCACTTCTCGCAGGGAGGGAACCACCAGAAGGCCCTTAGCACTGGACCTCAGCGTCCAGGCAGAATAATGGGGGTGGAGACGTTCCTTCAGGTATACTGGACCGAGGCCGTTTAGGGCTTTAAAGGTCAACACCAACACTTTGAATTGTGCTCAGAAACGTACTGGGAGCCAATGCAGTTCTCTCAGGACCAGTGTTATGTATGAAGTTATGGTTTGTTGCTGGCGCACAAACTTTGGTTTGTTTCCGCTGCAGCTTGGTGTCATGTCTGAACCCAGAACCCTTTCTTAGCCATGGTTTGTTTGACCACTCCAAATGCTCATCAAACCACAAAGGCATGAGGTAAGAACAGCTGGGGAGCGAGCCAAACATTAGAGAAACAAATTGTGGTTTCTTTGATCACCTGTGGGAGAACCTGTGGTGTGTTAAACAAACATTGATTTAGGATTATGAGGAAGCCAGCCATTTGTTTGGTGGCCAATGCAATCTCATACACATGCACTGCATGCCTGGCCCCCTCAATCTTGGGTGCAAGTCAGTGCCTCTGATGCAGTAAATGCCATGCTGTTGTTCAGTTGTGGGGGGAAAATGCAAATATGTTCTCCAGCTCTGTGTGTGTGTGTGTGTGTGTGTGTGTGTGTGTTGAGCATGGAAGTCATGCCATGCAATGCAGTGCCCTTGCAACAAATGGTTGCGCTCGTGATTGAGGTGTAGAATGCATTGCTGAATTGGATAATTGACCTAGAATACAAAAAAGAGAGGTGTGAGGAGGTCAAGGAAATAAGCTAATGAAAGATTAGTAATGAGGAGATCTGATGCATTTTTCTTTGCGTTTTTGTTTTTGTTTAATGGGTTTTATTTCTCTGTTTTTTTCTTTTTTTATATTGCGGTGTGTTGTTTTGTTTTTGTTTAATGTGGTATTTTTACTTTTTCTTTCTGGAATTTTGGAAACTTTAATAAATATTATTTAAAAAAAATAAAAATAGAATGCAGCTGCAGGAATATACCAGGCACTTATAACATCCTAAACTCTGGTGCTCCTATTAATGGCTTGGAAATAAAACTCAGCAAAGGGTGTGTAGGTAGACGGAAGGCTCACAGTAGCCTTTGTTGCTGTGTTGTGTGCGCGTAGGGCATAATCTGTGTGGATCGTGAAGCAAGTCCATGCTTTTAGCTCTGTCCTAACTGGGGTCACTGTCTCCTTGCAACAACAGCATGTTGCACGTGCTTGCATGCAGAACACAAGTACCTATGCTCATGTAGGGAGCTGCATGTGATCAGGATACCCACACAGTGCAAGTGGTTGTGCGATTTGTGGCAGTGTTGCCTATTTTGTGATTGGTTCGGGTCCAGTTGTGACCACGTGGAGATCACTGGGTGCCAGGTTGTCAATTGACATCTCCATCTGGCTGGCCCTTCCAGCCTTCATTAGCGGGTCAGCAGAAGAGCTTATTTATTGCATTTATATCCCATCTTTTTCTCCAAGGATGACATGGTTCACCCCTCTCTTCAGTTAATCCCTACAATGACCCTGTGGGGTAGGTTAGGAGGCTGTGACTGGCCCAAGGTCACCCAGTGAGCTTCAGGACAGAGTGGGAATTTGAACCCTGATCTCCCAGGTCCTAGTCCAACTCTAACCACTACACCACTCTGTCTTCTTAAGAGTGCTTCTGCTATGGTGCAACTATATAAATTAAGTAGCTAAATAAATATGGGGAAAGCAAAATGTCACTTAGGATCTGATATATTTTCCTTGAAGCGTGAATTTGTTTTATTCTGGGTTGTTTTATTTGAGGTTTTAATGTGTTGAGATTTTTTTTTCTTTAAAATATAAAGTGGAATAGAAATGAAGTGAATAATAATAATAACAATAAACGCTGTTGCAAAAAAAAGGGGGGGCCTAGATATTTCATTGTGATGACCATGGCCTAGATTTAAGGTACAATTTGGAGATCACCTTAAATACCTGAGTTTCCAATACTGCTACTCGGGAGAATGGAACTGTCGATGCACAAGTCACCTGTAGTGCAGTTTGGGATCTTGGGGAAGCAAAAGCTGGCAAACCACAACCATCCTGATGTATTTAATCTAGGTGTTTGCTGAATTAGAACTCCCATAGTCCAGGACCATTCATTGAGCTTGGAGGTCAAGGCTGATGTGAGTTGGAGTCTAACTGTATCATGAAGGCAGCGAGGCAGCCCAGGATGCCCATCTCTGATCTAATGTCACTACAGTGGTACCTCTGGTTAAGAACTTAATTCGTTCTGGAGGTCCGTTCTTAACCTGAAACTATTCTTAATCTGAAGCACCACTTTAGCTAATGGGGCCTCCTGTTGCTGCCACGCCGCCAGAGCACGATTTCTGTTCTCATCCTGAAGCAAAGTTCTTAACCCGAAGTACTGTTTCTGGGTTAGCGGAGTCTGTAACCTGAAGTGTCTGTAACCTGAAGCGTCTGTAACCCAAGGTACCACTGTACTAGCATTAACTACAAAGGAGAAACACATGACATCCTTTCCTGACAGGATAGGGATATGGCGCTGTGCTCTTCCTGAGTCAGTGGAGATGGAAACTTGGGAGCTGTCAAGGAGACTGTGTGTCCCCGGCAACTGTCTGCTCCTTCTAGAGAGAGGTTTGTTGTTCTCCCCTTGAGACCCAATGCTCTACTGGCTTCAGGCAACTGCCTAGGAAGGAGTCCTAGGAAGGAGCCCCTTTGCCCCAAAGATTTGTCATGAAACGGCCAACCAGAAAGACCACAAAGCCTTTGATTCCACCAAAAGCACTAGAAGCAGAGGCTGTGTGTCTCCTACGAGTTCTGTGCAAATGTTAAAGAAAGCATAGAAAGGATGCCCAGCGCTGGGCAAGGAATCTAGCTTTTTATAAAACATCAAGTTTCTAGCTTTCACGGATGAATCGCCCTTAGCCCTTGTGAAATCTAACTTGATTTATTAATTTGACTTTCTTCATGGAGGCAGTGAGAGATTTTCCCTTCTTGGGCTCCATGATCACTGCAGATGGTGACAGCAGCCACGAAATTAAAAGACACCTGCTTCTTGGGAGAAAAGCAATGACAAACCTAGACAGCATCTTAAAAAGCAGAGACATCACCTTGCTGACAAAGGTCCGTATAGTTAAAGCTATGGTTTTCCCAGTAGTGATGTATGGAAGTGAGAGCTGGACCATAAAGAAGGTTGATCGCCAAAGAATTGATGCTTTTGGATTATGGGGCTGGAGGAGACTCTTGAGAGTCCCATGGACTGCAAGAAGATCAAACCTCTCCATTCTTCAGGAAATCAGCCCTGAGTGCTCACTGGAAGGACAGATCTGAAGCTGAGGCTCCAATACTTTGGCCACCTCATGAGAAGAGAAGACTCCCTCGAAAAGACCCTGATGTTGGGAAAGATGGAGGGCACAAGGAGAAGGGGACGACAGAGGACGAGATGGTTGGATAGTGTTCTCAAAGCTACCAGCATGAGTTTGACCAAACTGCGGGAGGCAGTGGAAGACAGGAGGGCCTGGCGTGCTCTGGTCCATGGGGTCACGAAGAGTCGGACATGACTAAACGACTAAACAACAACAACAAGTTGGTGGCCATTACTACTTCTCCCTAGTCTGATGCTCTAACCTCTGTCTCTGTCTCCAGAGAATCTGTAACAGGCATAGCCAGGTGGAAATTCTGCAAAGAAATGGCACATGTACAAATGCCCTTGATCTGTACTGGTTTTGGAATTCCGGTAACCTTTGCAACGGAGTACGCATGACCCCAGTTACCTGGCTGGGAGTGGAGAGAGCAGCTGGATAGCTTTGCCTGAATTGCTGGTGACAAATAGCCTGTTGCTATTAATCCTCCTGCTGGCGTGCTGAGTGTTACTTCCCATTCTGCTCTAATGAGCCGAGGATCTTGGCCGCTGCCCCCCTCCACGCTGCAAGAGCCTGCCTCAAGCAGAGTGGTTGGGGCTATGAATGGGGCCAGCCTGTCTGGGCTCCCTAGCCTTCAGCTTCGGCTTGGCTTGGAGATTCCTGCTTGCCCGCTAGCTATGATATCTCCAGCAGATGTCTCTCAGCTGTTCCTGGCAGCTGGCGGGGAGATGCAAAGGCAAGGAGCAGGGAGGTGGCGGCGGCGGAGGAGGAGGAGGAGGAGGAGGAAGTGAAGGCATTCCTTCGGTACTTCCAGCTGCTGTTGCGAAATAGACCTCTGAGACCTTTTCTTTTAAACTCCAGGGAGAAAGATTACTGAAGGCAAGAAAAATTATGTGAAATGGTGTTTATGGGGGTGGGAAGAAGGGCGAAGTTGGTTTCAGCAAATCCCGATACAGCCTTGCCTCCTTTTCAATTTGTTCTGTTTTCAATTTGTGTGCCACCTTCCTAAATTGGGATGTCAGGAAACTGCTTTTATATCGAGTCGGTCCATTGGTCTTGCCAGCTTAGTAATTGAGTGGTGGCAGCTCTCCACTGCTTCAGGTAGGGTCCCCCCTCCCCAATCCTACCTGGAATATACCTGGTACCATCTGCATGCAAGTAGCTGCCCTGGCACTCAGCTGCGGCCCTCCCACCTCCCCAGTTTCTGTACCCAAGGCAGTTAACAACCCACAGAAATGACAAAGCTGCCAATAATAATAATAATAATAATAATAATAATAATAATAATAATAATAAATTTTATTTATACCCCGTCCTCCCCAGCCAAGACTGGGCTTCGGACGGCTAACACCAGGTATAAAAACAATTGCTTAAAATACAACTTAAAAACAAGATTAAAATGCAACATTAAAATGCAGCCTCAAGGAAAATCGCATTGCTTCTCTGTAGCAGTTCAAATGATATCTTAAAGCAAATTAATAAGAGGAATCCAATTTCACACATAGCATTACAAAATGCTAATGGAGTATCACTAAACATTTTAATTTTTTTAAAAAATTAAAACATTAATTTTTTTTTTTTAAGTCACCCCCACTGGTTACCCATTGGTTACAAGAAGTATAATTACAGATGGACAAGATGACAGCAGCAAAAACACAGGGACACAAAATGCGGAAAAAGGAATAACTGAGCAGCTAGATCACATCTTTCCTTCCCTGTCCTGAGAACACGACAGTGCCTTCTCCATAGATTCAGGATCAGGATGAGCTTAAGCTGGCACTGCAAATCTTGGATGCCACAAAATCAGCTTCCCCATTTGGTGTTGATTCTGTGTGTGGGGGGTGGATCTACACCCCCCCCCCCATCTCTGAGCTGAATGATCTGGAATCAGAGCAAAGTTCATTTCAATTCTTTGCAAGCATCTCAAGCAACTAGCAGGTATTTGGTAGGCCAGTGATAACTGAACAATAGGTGGGTTGTGGTTCCACCTACTGCCTTTTCCTCTTCTTCCTCATCACACTGTAGGCTTTTGTTTCTACAGACACCTCCCACCCCCCAATCTCATATCTCATCTCTCCTCTTTCTGCTGCCCCCAGGCCCCTTCTCCCCAATGCAAGGATCTTTGGATTCTCAGTGGAGCAAACTAAAAGTTTGTCATTAACAAAACCCAGAGCTGGAGGGACAGCCCTTGTCCTTAAATGGCCGGCATAAGGTCCAGTTGCCGCCGCCACTTTTGTGTTTGTGTGTGTACCTACGTGCCTCAATGTTGCACAATGACACTGTAAAGCTGGGGCAAAGGCAGGGAATCAAAGAGATGGGATGGACCCTGAGGATCATGCCGTTCAGCTGCCTGCAATATCCTGGTTTTAAGAGCATAAGAGTAAGATTATGGCTGGGGAGGATTTTCCAAACTCAGCGGTAAGGAGCCTTGCACAATATCATAATACACCATTTTGGCATCTCCAGTTAGGGAATTTGAGGACCAGCGTAACTTTCCTTCCAAGACCTTGAATTTCTGTTGCCAGCCAGAGTTCACAATTGACTTTCCAATTCATTGTTGCTTTCTCAAATCTCAGCTTTAATTGTTTGAAGAGAGGGCAAGTTTCTAGTGCTCGTTATGGTAGAGAAGAAACTGGGAAAATGACATATTATTATTATTATTATTATACACGTAGCGCAGGTTTTGCCAACCTGCCGCTTCCCTGTTCTTTTGAACTATGATTCCCGTCAGCCCCAGCCTGCCTGCCCGATGGTCAGGAATGATGGGAGCTATCGTCTAAAACATTGAGTGTGCACCATGCTGAGGAAGAAAGCATTTGTCCAGGTGTGTGAATCTGTGGCTATTCACTTGCTGCTGAATGCAACACCCATCATCCCTGGCCATTGGGCATACTTCCTGAGGCTGATGGGAGTTCTATTTCAGCAACATTTGGAGGGTTCCAGCTTCCCCACAGCTGAGCTAGCCCTTCAGAGCCCCCAAAGCATTTCACCTATGTCAGACTAGAAAAGAGGCTGATTACATGGTTTGCCTAAGGACACCAATTTAAGGCTGGGTTTATCAATGTGGGTGGCACTGTGGGTTAAACCACAGAGCCTAGAACTTGCCGATCAGAAGGTCAGCGGTTCGAATCCCCACAACGGGGTGAGCTTCCATTGCTCAGTCCCAGCTCCTGCCAACCTAGCAGTTCGAAAGCACGTCAAAGTGCAAGTAGATAAATAGGTACCGCTCCGGCGGGAAGGTAAACGGCGTTTCCGTGCGCTGCTCTGGTTCGCCAGAAGTGGCTTAGTCATGCTGGCCACATGACCCAGAAGCTGTATGTTAGCTCCCTCGGCCAATAAAGCGAGATGAGTGCCGCAACCCCAGAGTCGGCCACGACTGGACCTAATGGTAAGGGGTCCCTTTACCTTTTACCTTATCAATGTAGCAGAATTAAGCAGGGATGGAGTAATGCCAAGGTGCAGAATGGGCTGTGCCATGTTCAGGCTGCAAGTGGGGAAAAACACTTTCTACATTAAACACCCACCTCCCTGCTGGTAGAAAACTAGCAAACCAGGGAGAAAAGTGCGAGCTCAGTCCTTTCATGCCTACCGTGTTGTTTTCTATTTGCACGGAGTTATTTTATGCTGGGGAAATAATCAAAACTGTGACCATCTCTCTCAGAGGTTGCCAACTTGTTTAGACCCAGGGGCACATTGGAGAAACTGTTGTGGACTCCCCACCACACATGGGACGTGGGTGGTGCTGTGGTCTAAACCACAGAGCCTAGGGCTTGCCGATCAGAAGGTCGGCAGTTCGAATCCCCACGACAGGGTGAGCTCCTGTTGTTCAGTCCCAGCTCCTGCCAACCTAGCAGTTCAAAAGCACAAAGTGCAAGTAGATAAATAGGTACCGCTCCGGCGGGAAGGTAAACGGCGTTTCCGTGCGCTGCTCTGGTTTGCCAGAAGCGGCTTAGTCATGCTGGCCACATGACCCAGAAAAACTGTCTGCAGACAAACACAGCCTCCCTCGGCCTATAGAGCAAGATGAGCGCACAACTCCAGAGTCGTCCGCTACTGGACCTAACGGTCAGGGGTACCTTCACCTTTAAGGCGCTACTGGAAAGAATTTTTTTATTTTGTTTTGTTCGTGGCAGAGGTGAGGCTATTAAAGTACATGGGCTTGCTGATTCACAGCTCCATCTCTTTGCTGCCATGCTGCTCAGGCTTGTGACCATTTCCAGGGTGACATCTTCCCTCCATGCGAGAGCACTTGGTAGGATGCCTCATGCGGATGAGTGCAACACATGGAAGTATTTCACTGGAACAGGCCATCCCCAGAACTCGCTCGAAAGGCAGGTCCCCTGTGAGTAGCGGCTTGCGTTCCTGGATAGACCCAGCTTAAAGAATTGTCTTCCGTCAAGTTTACACGGGTGATTTGTTCTGACAAAACCTGTCCGTGTGTGGGCACACACTCCAAAGCTCATCCGGCATAGGCAGATTGGTGTCTTGGGATTGGCCCAAGCAAATGCAGGAGCTGCATTGTGCAGCCAGGATGCAGCCATTAGGGACTGGCATGGTGGGGGAGGGGGCTTCTTTCTGCATTGCAACCCCTTGTTCCTTAATGCTGCTTGTCAATGGTTTGTAAATCTCAATTCCTGAGCAGCAGATAATTAGGGAAAAGAATAATCCCAATTTCTGCAGATCTATCCAGGGAGCTGGGTTGGGTGGGAGCGGGGAAGAGTAGGGACATAATTCAATTTTTTTCAAAAAACAAACAACAACTGCAAACTATCCCCACTGCTGAATTCATGATTTCTAATGCAGAATTTTAGGCCCCTTTCAGATGGATTTGTTCCTGTTACACTGCAAGCAAATGCGGGGGGGGGGGGGCATAGCAACAGCACAGAGAAATGCAACCGGCGAAGCCAGTGTTTTTGCATTCCTTTCCCCCACTCCATTTCAGGAAGGACTCGGCTTCCAAGTTTCACTCAAATGGAGTGCTGGAAGAGAATGCAAATTTGTGTCCCTTTTGAAGCTGCTGTACTGTTTCCTGCAGAAGAATCTATTTCAAAACGCTTTGGGAATCTTCTATACTTTTGCTTGCTTGGCTCCACCTATTGCATTTCTCCATCATTCTGGAATGTGACAGGGCTCTGGCAACGGTTGAGCAGGACCCACGGTTTAAATCGAATCCCTTCCATTAATTTGGTAGGTAGCTGTTTGGCAAGCTGATTTTTTCCCCTTTAGCTTTGGAACTGCAATCTGGGGATATTTGTACTGGCTTACATTACAAGGTGTGTGAAGCACTTCTTTAAAAAAAAAACACATGATACGGATGTGAAAAATAATTATTAGCTTCTGTTTGTGTTGGGTGGGCAAGTAGATGGCGCCTTTTCTGAAAACAGTTGATTGCTAAGAGGAGTAATGTTTTGGCATAGTTTATAAACCATGGTTTGCAGGTAAACTATGGTTATTTTTCGTAAACTGCTTAGGGGTTTTATTTACAATTAAGCAGTATGCAAACTTTGCTAAATAAACTCTCTTGTTTTCTGACCCCAATATTTAGCACCAGAAAGGCTGTTAGGCTTATGACAAAGGCATCTAATAAATTCCTATAATGTGGGGGTGACCCATTAATAGTAAATGAGTGCATAGAAGTTTAGTCTGCAGAATTTGCCCCTGCTCCACAAACAGCGTGGAAGTGCAGAACTAGAAAAAACAACAACCGTGCCTTCTGTCAAGTAGGGTTGGCTGGGATGGAGCACAGCTCTCCGTTCCTCCTCCACTGGCGTGCCAGTTTCCAAACTGGTCACGGAGGAAGGGGTTTTCCTTACTCCATATTTAGCATGGAAACCAAGTGGACTGGTGGGGCAGTGTTGCTCCACCACCCTTCTGTTGGGGTGCTGCGGAAAGTGGAGGGCGAAGAGGTTGGGGCTGTGTGAGTGCATCGGCGGAGCCAATCTGGTGCTGCTGCTTTTCCACCTACATGGTTCTTGCTGCCATCCTGCACCACCCTTGCCCATTCCTGTAAACAGAAACACGGCATCGCCCTGCCATGCACGCCCTGCCATGCCCACAGCTCCTGAGACAGAGACGCTTCCTTGATGTATTGTTAGCCCACCCACTCACCTGCATGGAATTCCCTGTTTTAAGAAAGAAAGGAGAAAGCAGAGCAGAAACAGGGAGTGAGATTATCTTCCTCTTCCAGCACCCATGCACGCACCTTCAGGGCCTCCTCCTAGCCCACGGGTCAGCAACCTTTTTCAGCAGGGGGCCGGTCCACCATCCCTCAGACCATGTTGTGGGCCGGACTATATTTTGAAATAAAAATGAACGAATTCCTATGCCCCACAAATAACCCAGAGATGCATTTTAAACAAAAGGACACATTCTCATGTAAAAACATGCTGATTCCCAGACCATCTGCGGGCCGGATTGAGAAGGCGACTGAGCCTCATCCGGCCCCCAGGCCTTAAGGTTGCCTACCGCTGTCCTAGAGGATAAGGAGTTCATATTCTTTTGGCCATTTTTCTGTGAAACTCCTATTCATGCAACTCAGCCGGTTCTGACACACAGAGGAGTCCGTGGCAGAACAGGGAACCTGCCCTGTCTCCCTTGCCTTTCAGATTTATGAGTGTCAATAGGCGCTGGACCCTGTTGATGTAACACAGTGTGTGAGAGCTGCTCTATAAGCTCCTTTATGTCTTTTCACTTTCATGGCAATTCAGCATTATTTGCAGGAGGCAAACCAAAGCATTTTGCTTGGGGCTTTCATCGCAGGCAGAACGAAGCACAGATGACAATACAGAAAGCTCGCTCTCTCTTGTGCACACACCCAATCCATTTCTGTTCTCGCAGCACCTTAAAGACACACAGTTTTCTTATGTATGGCACAAGCTAAGGGTTGCTAACCTGCAGCCACCCAGGTGTTAATGGACCACAACTCCCTTTATCCCTGGGTTCATAGGAGCTAAGAGTCCAAAACCATCTGGAGGCTGCCATGTTGGCTACCCCTGGTTCGAGTTTTCACCAGATCATGGCGTGTAACCCTGAATTGGCAAATAGATATTCATAATGTGGAGTGAGATGGGATGGGGAACATAGATAAGAGAGTTCAGAGGGAAATGAAATGCAAAGAAACAGTCTTCTTTTTTGTAAGTAGTGTTATGAAATCATCTTTTTGGGGATGTGTAAACAGAGCTGGCTTTAGTGCGGTGCAAGAGGTTCCCCCGCAATACATATATTTATATGCGGGGGGCGCTGTGGGTTAAACCACAGAGCCTAGGACTTGCCGATCAGAAGGTTGGCAGTTTGAATCCCCGCAACGGGGTGAGATCCCGTTGCTTGGTCCCTGCTCCTGCCAACCTAGCAGTTCGAAAGCACATCAAAGTGCAAGTAGATGAATAGGTACCACTCTGGCGGGAAGGTAAACGGCGTTTCTGTGCGCTGCTTTGGTTCGCCAGAAGCGGCTTAGTCATGCTGGCCACATGACCCGGAAGCTGTATGCCAGCTCCCTTGACCAATAGTGAGATGAGCGCCGTAACCCCAGAGTCGGCCATGACTGGACCTCATGGTCAGGGGTCCCTTTACCTTACTGAAAATGGTAAATGGCATTTCTGTGTGCTCTAGCACTCATCATGATGTCCTGTTGCACCAGAAGTGGTTTAGTCATGCTGGCCACATTACCCAGAAAAAGCTGTCTGCGGACAAACGCCGGCTCCCTCGGCCTGAAAGCAGAGATGAGCGTCACACCCTATAATCAAATTCGACAGGACGTAACCGTTCGGATGGTCCTTTACCTATTACCGACTGAGAAGCTCCATAAAAAGCAATTGTACCGAAAGGAATTATTGTGAAAAATATTTGTGATGGGGGACACACCAAATTTTGTGCTCGCTCAGGTGCCGTATTACCAAGCTCTGCCCCTGTTGTGTGTATAGGGACTTTCAAACCACTTTTTTTTTTTAAAAAAATGTTTTTTATTAAAGTTTTCTTAGTTTACAAAAATACGTGCATTGTCTCTTTTTTCAAGTTGTGTTTTCTACAGATCAGTTTCATTTGTTGTGAGACATTAGTGTTGCATGCAGTACAGTCATACCTTGGAAGTCGAAAGGAATCTGTTCCAGAAGTCCGTTTGACTTCCAAAACGTTCAGAAACCAAGGTGTGGCTTCTGATTGGCTGCAGGAAGCTCCTGCAGCCAATTGGAAGCCGCGTCAGACATTCGGGTTCCAAAGAATGTTCTCAAACCGCAACACTCACTTCCGGGTTTGCGGCGATCAGGAGCCAAGAAGTTCGAGTCGCAAGGTGTTCATCAACCAAGGTACGACTGTATTAGGTTGGAAAGAAAATAGGGAGAAAGAGGGGAAGGTTGGGTGGGGTGGCAATGCTTCTATTCTTCCGCTTAGTGAATGTGTGGGGTTTTGTGTCAGTGTCACTTGTGTGGGTTCTCTTTCTATTCGCTTTTTATACTTCCTTGGTGGTGAGAGAGGTTGGGGTGGCCTAGGGTGTGGTTAGTTGTCTTTGGTTAGCTGTGGTGAGATTTATTTTTGTGTGAGAGAGGGTGGATTTTTGGGTCAGGTTAGCCATAGGGATGTGGGTGGAGCTGTGGGTTAAACCACAGAGCCTAGGACTTGTCGATCAGAAGGTCAGCGGTTCGAATCCCCGCAACAGGGTGAGCTTCCGTTGCTCGGTCCCTGCTCCTGCCAACCTAGCAGTTCGAAAGCACGTCAAAGTGCAAGTAGATAAATAGGTACCGCTCTGGCGGGAAAGTAAACGGCATTTCTGTGCGCTGCTCTGGTTCGCCAGAAGCAGCTTAGTCATGCTGGCCACATGACCCGGAAGCTGTACGCTGGCTCCCTTGGCCAATAAAGCGAGATGAACGCCGCAACCCCAGAGTCGGTCACAACTGGACCAAATGGTCAGGGGTCCCTTTACCTTTACCTTTTAGCCATATTGATTCTTATGCTGTCAGCAGATTCTTGTTGTTGTCTTTACTTGTAGGCCCAATACCATCGCAAATGTGTTGAGTTATTTGGTTAGGGTGGTTGCTGTGTTTATGGGGTCTGATGTTGTGACCATTAGGTCATCTGCAAAGAGCCCTAATTTGTAGGTTCTGCCTTTTATTTCCACTCCCTTGATGTCTGTGGCTGCTTGGATTTGTGTTGCTAGAGGTTCCAGAGCCAAGGTGAATAGGAAGGGAGACAGTGGCCACCCTTGTTTTTTGCCTCTTTTGATTGCTATGGTATTAGAGTCCATACTATTAGTCCTGCATTTTCCTGAGGCTTGGGAGTAGATTTGTTTGAGGGTTTGTAAGAAGTTGGGCCCAAATTTCATGTTAGTTTGTACTGCTAATAGGTATTTCCACTCTAGGCAATCAAAAGCTTTGAGAATGTCTAGGGACACAATTGTCAGTGGGAGTTTTAGTTGCCTTGCTGTGTTCGATAAGATTCAGTAGCTTCCTTATGAGGTCTGTTATATTGCGACCAGGGATGAAGCCCATCTGGTCTGGGGCTATTAATTTGTGTGGGAATTTTTTTAGGCCAAAATTGATGTGAATATCTTGTAGTCTTGGTTTATTAATGAGATTGGGTAGTATGATTCTACTTTGAGGCTGTTTTTGAGTGGTTTTGGGATAGAGAGTATTTTGGAGGCTGTCCAGGTTTTAGGAATGGTCCCCCCTTTTATGATGTCGTTAAATAGGCAAGTTATGTAAGGCATTAGAGCTTCTTGGAATTTCTTGTAGAATTCGGCTGTAAAGCCTGGGGCTTTGTGTGGTTTCAGGTTTTTGAGGACTGTATGTATTTCCTCCAGGGTGATAGGACTGTCCATGAATTCCTGTTCCTCATCAGTTAAGGTTGGCATGGTCTGTCCTGCTAGGAAATTTCTGATTTCCTCCTCAGGTGGGTTGTGGAAAATGTATAGGTTAGAGTAAAATTCCGCAGATTCTGAGGTTTTCTTTGGGGGAGAATGTTATGTTGCCTTCTTTTTTGGGTGATGCAGTGTATTCTTGTTTTGAGTGATGTTTTCCTATACCTGTTTGCTAATAGTCTGGAGTTTTTCCCTCCATACTCATAGAAGCATTGCTTTGAGTATAGAATGTTGATCATTGTTTGGTTGATTTCTAGAGAATCTAGTTACCTCCTTTTTGTTTAAGGTGTCTTTTAGCTCCTGTTTGTATTGTGATGAGAGGGCCATGATGTCTTCTTCTATTTTGCTAATTTTTGAGGATGCTTTGAAGTAGTTTTGGAGAATTTTTGTGAGACTTTCTCTAATTAGTTTATTTGTGCTTAGCATGAGACTGAAGGACCATGATGGGGTGGTTCGTGTTTCTTCTCCTATTTTAAGTGTAGCTTCTACTGAGGCCTGGTCTGTGATCTTAATGCTACCTAAGTTCATTGAGTCAACCAAGGGATTCAGACCTCGTGTGAGCAGAATGCTATCTAATCTGGACACTGTGCCGTAGCGCCCAGACTGGAATGTGTGGCTGGTGTCTCCTGGGTTTTCTTCACCCCACATGTCATAGAGATCTCTCTTTTTTTAGAATTTTGTAAGAGTCCCTAATTGTTTGGGGTTTCCTTTGGAAGAAGGTTGCCCATCGGGCTGTAGGGTAGATGTCTTTCAGGGAGATACCTCTCATATTTAAGTGAGGTCACCTCCCAGGATTCCTTCCCTATTGGAGAAGGAGAGGAATTTGTTTAGTGTATTCTGGATGAACTCTAGTTGTTTCGAGTTTGGGGCAAATATGGAGCCGATTGTCAGTTTAGTTTTGCCATCTGGTGTCCCTTTAGCGAAGATGAATCTGCCTCTTTTGTCTTTTAGGACTGTTGTGGCTTTGAAGTTCAGGTCTCTACTGAGTAATGTGGCTACTCCGTAGGCCTTTCCTGGGCCAGGCGCAACCCATTGTTGACTGAAGTGGAGATCGCTCAGGAGTTTGCTTCTTTTGGGTGGATTGTGTATTTCTTGTAGGAAGGCAATGTGTGGTTTCATGGTGTTCACATACGAGGCGATGCATTTTCTTTTGATGGGGTTTCCCCAGCCCCTCACGTTTAGTGCAATTGCTTTTAAGCTAGCCATTCTGCTTGTCTACTCTATAGGATGATTCCCTGCTGAGAATCAGTGTGGTGTAGTGGTTAAGAGCAGTGGATTCGTAATCTGGTGAACCGGGTTCGATTCCCTGCTCCTCCACATGCAGCTGCTGGGTGACCTTGGGCCAGTCACACTTCTCTGAAGTCTCTCAGCCCCACTCACCTCACAGAGTGTTTGTTGTGGGGGAGGAAGGGAAAGGAGAATGTTAGCCGCTTTGAGATGCCTTCGGGTAGTGATAAAGTGGGATATCAAATCCAAACTACTACTACTACTACTACTCTTCCTCCTCCTCCTCCTCCTCCTCCTCCTCCTCCTCCTCCTCCTCCTCTTCTTCTTCTTCTTCTTCTTCTTCTTCTTCTTCTTCTTCTCCTCCTCCTCCTCCTCCTCCTCCTCCTCCTCCTCCTCCTCCTCCCCATCTGGGCTGTCCTGTGTCTCTCACCTTATATTGTCTATCAAACCTATTTTGTTGCACTGGCATAAAGTGTGATGGGTGGGGGAAGAGGGGGGTTAGAATTAGATTTGGGTTAAAGAGTGGGGGGGGGTAGATTACAGAAAGTAACCTATATGTAGTTATATAGGTGTTTGTTTGGGAAAATGTGGACTGTCTGCTTCCAACCAGTTGGTACTGGGTCTCAGCTGGCATGGAGGGCCTTGTTTAAGAACAGGCTGTCCTCTCTGTCGTTTGCGATAGGGAATGGTCATTGAAATGGTGTTAAGTGCCTTTGTGACGCCTGTGTTTGGGTATAAGGTTTATAAGCAATGTTGTCAGTGTTGCTAATAACATTATTGGTTTGTTGGCGTGTTAGGGTAGGGATATGGGTATTGGCACGCTCTGGCACAACCGTTGTGCTGGTTGTGTGTCAGATTTTAGCCTGTTTGTTGATTGTTTTATCGAGGTTGGGGGTGTTGTTTTAGTTTGTATGGGTTTCTTTCTTTGTTTTCCTTTTCTTGTACCTACTGATTTCGTTCGTTGCCTTTGTGTGATGAAGGAAGAGCCCGAGAGGTTGGCGGGTGTGTGTGTCTATTTTTGTTTGTGTGGTGGTTCTTTTTGTGCCGCCGGTAGGGTCCTTGGGGTGGGGGGCTGAGATTGTGGGTTGTTGGGATGATTGAGGAGGGGGGAGTGGAGAGGGTGAATTGTTGTCTTCTGAATATTGGGGAGGGGATGGGATTGAGGGGTCTCTATGGAGGGGTGGAGCAGGGGGATAGTGGTGGTGCTGACAATATTAATGGCTTGAGGGGGAGGAGAAAAGGAGGGGGGTCACCAGTCCGTCAATTTGAAGTGATTTCCATATGCTTCATTTGGCTGTGGTGCTTGTTGCAGAGTTGTCAGTCTGTGGTACAGTGGTGCCTCGCAAGACGAAAAGAATCCGTTCCGCGAGTCTCTTCATCTAGCGGTTTTTTCGTCTTGCGAAGCAACCCTATTAGCAGCTTAGCGGCTATTAGCGGTAAAGCGGCTAAGCGGCTATTAGCGGCTTAGAAAAAGGGGGGGGGGGCGGAAAAAAATCGCAAGACTCGCAAGACGTTTTCGTCTTGCGAAGCAAGCCCATAGGGAAATTCGTCTTGCGAAGCGGCTCCAAAACGGAAAACCCTTTCGTCTTGCGAGGCATTCGTCTTGCGGGGCACCACTGTATATGGGTTTAGCTGAGGTTGGTTTGTTGCCTTGTGTTCTATATATTCGGTGGGATGGTTCTATGAGCCCAAGCCTGTTTGGGTTTCACCATCAGCCCGGGGTGAACTGACGATACGCCCTAGAACGCTACTCAACCATCACCTGCAACCATATTTGTCTCACTGCCTTGATTTTATTTAAAATGGTGGAAGATTGCCCACCATTACCAGTCTTTGAATCTAGGATCCCCTCCCAACAAGCTCTTGAGGAATGCCCCTTTCCCCTCTTTTTAAATCAAGTGCTGTAGTCTAACGTTGTGGACAGATGGCAAAATTCCTTCGGAGTGAATGCTCTCTTTTTTGGGGGGGGGGGGCGGAGATAGGTAGCATGTGCCAAGGCCTGCTGTGAAGGCTGAGGAAACTCTGTTCTCTGGGTGGGCTGCTTGCTGGCTCCTTTGAAATTCTCCAGCTTCCTCCCCATGCAGACCTTACAGCTTCCTGCCTCCTCTTTGTTGTTTATCCTATCTGGGTGTTCTGTCTGCCGTGGCTGTGGCCCAAATGCATGTCAAATATGCGCACCCCGTTTCTTGGCAGTTCCCCACCTCCCCAATCCAAGAGGTGTGCTCGTTAGTGTGTTATATGCTATATGTATATATAATCAAGCTCATTATTCCTCCTGACCTCTCCTGGTGGTGGGGGGACCTAGTAGTAAACACCGTAGAATGGTGGGTATAGTTTGTGGGCATGCAGTGCCACCTGCTGGTGGCTCCGTAGCATCACAGACACAAGAGTTCCTCGTTCTTCGTTTTTACACGCTGATGGTTTCGTGCTAACTTACAGGAGGTGCAGCCCCCACACGACCGACTTGTGGAATGCATTTTAATAATACAGGGGGTGGGGAAGATTAGGCATGTTTATGGATGATGGATCTGGAGGGAGGGTACATCATGGTACTATTCATGGGCTAGTTTGTGTGTTTGTATGCAGAATTTGGGAAATACAGCCGTTCTTGAACGTAATCCGTTCCGGAAGTCTGTTCGACTTCTGAAAACGTTCTAAAACCAAGGCACGGCTTCCAATTGGCTTCAGGAGAGTCCTGCACTCAATCGGAAGCCGCGTCGGACGTTCAGCTTCCAAAAAACATTCGCAAACCGGAACACTCACTTCCGGGTTTGCGGCGTTCGGGAACCAAAATGTACAAGTAGCAAGGCGTTCGCAAACCAAGGTGCAACTGTATGGTTTTCTGGAAAGCAGGATTCTCAGCTAAAGCATCCATGATAGATGACCATCCAGCCTCGGCTTAAAAACCTCTACCACCTTCCAAGGTGCGACAGCCCTTTAGGTATTTGAAGATGGCTATCATATCTTCTCTTTTCCCTGATAAACATACCCAACTCCCTCAACCTTTCCTTCTAAGGCTTGGTTTCCTTGATCATCTTGCTTGCCCTCCTCTGCACACTTTCCAGCTTGTCAACATCCTTCTAAAATTGTGGTGCCCGGAATTGGGCACTGTATTCCAGGTGTGGTCTGACCAAGACAGAATAGAATGTACTAGTACTTCATTTGATCTGGACACTGTTTTTAGTCTTTGTTGGAAGCCGCCCAGAGTGGCTGGGGAAACCCAGCCAGATGGGCGGGGTACAAATAATAAATTATTATTATTATTATACTTCTAGAATAGCACTAGCTTTTTTCGCTGCTGCATCACACTGTTGACTCATTCAAAAAACCCCCACAAATCTCTATATGGTTGCAGAACTCCAAGCTGAGGCTTAGAAACTAAACTAGACATTGAGAAGAGCTAGCTACCTGTTGGAAAGCCATCAAGGTCTTCACTGATAGCAGTGATTCCAAATTGTTCCCAGCCTGGGGTTCCTACAACCGTATTTTTTGCTCTATAAGACTCACTTTTCCCCTCCTAAAAAGTAAGGGGAAATGTGTGTGCGTCTTATGGAGCGAATGCAGGCTGCGCAGCTATCCCAGAAGCCAGAACAGCAAGAGGGATTGCTGCTTTCGCTACGCAGCGATCCCTCTTGCTGTTCTGGCTTCTGAGATTCAGAATATTTTTTTTTCTTGTTTTCCTCCTCCAAAAACTAGGTGCGTCTTGTGGTCTGGTGCGTCTTATAGAGCGAAAAATACAGTATCTGTTTAGGGTCAGGGGACATGGCCTGAAGCAAACAGAGAAGGTGACACCCAAGGGCAGCTCTGGCCAGGCTCGTCACTTGTCGTTCTAGCACCAGAGTGAATCCTTTTGGCCACTTTATGTCACCTAATCTGCAGATCTAGCCATCCTTTCTGTAGTCTTGGTGCTAAAGCACAGCAGTTATTAGGCAGCTAGCTCCCTTCTTCCAGCAAACTGCCCCCAGTAGGCTGGAGAGAAAGGCGCCTTTATCTTGCTTTGAGTGAGCTGGTGCCTTACAAATATACAAACTGTCTATACATTTTACTGATGTTTAGCGATGGTTTGATCTTGTCAATGTCAGGGTAGCCTTGGTGTTCTTTTGTCTTTTCTAAGAAATCTTACTATTATAGAATCATAGAATTGGAAGGGACCTCAAGGGTCGTCTAGCCCAACCCCCTGCCGTGCACAAATCTCAACAATCAGTCTCCCATCCAATTTGAAACCAGGCTGGACCCTGCTTAGCTTTGCAAATGTGCCAGCAGTTTTAGCGCTGCACCACTAGGAGGATAAACCACTAGGGAGATAGAAGTTGAACAACAACTTGTAACTTGAAGTGCTTTTTCAACACCTTATTTTAATTATTATTATTTTTTAAATCTCACCTCTTTACCAAATCTAGGGCTTCTTCTTCTTCTTCTTCTTCTTTGGCAATCACTCGTAGCTGAGTAAGATTGCCTTCCATAAACATGGTTTTAACAATGAGTCCGTATGTGACTGTGGAGGCCAGTTCTGGATCCACACATCATTCCACAGAGGGACATTGGTTCCCGGGCAGGAGTTGATCAGAGCAATCATGGCTATGAGCTGCGATGGCCATGCTCCACCTCCACAGTCAGAGGAAGCAATGCTTCTGAACACCAGTTGCTGGAAACCACAGGTGAGGTGAGTGCAATTGCACGCAGGTTCTGCTTGCAAGTTTCCCATAGGCATCTGGCTGCCCACTATGAAAACAGGATGCTGGACTAGGTAGAACTTTGGCCTGATCCAGCAGGTCTCTTTATATATTCTTATGTACCGTACAGTCATGGGATGCGGGTGGTGCTGTGGGTTAAACCACAGAGCCTAGGGCTTGCTGATCAGAAGGTCGGCGGTTTGAATCCCCGCGACGGGGTGAGCTCCCATTGCTCGGTCCCAGCTCCTGCCAACCTAGCAGTTCAAAAGCACGTCAAAGTGCAAGTAGATAAATAGGTACCACTCTGGCGGGAAGGTAAACGGTGTTTCCATTCGCTGCTCTGGTTCGCCAGAAGCGGCTTAGTCATGCTGGACACATGACCCGGAAGCTGTACGCCGGCTCCCTTGGCCAATAAAGCGAGATGAGCGCCGCAACCCCAGAGTCGTCCGCAACTGGACCTAATGGTCAGGGGTCCCTTTACCTTTACCTTTACCTTACCGTACAGTCATACTTCATGTTATGTTTGCTTCAGGTTGCACATTTTCAGGTTGTGTCCCATGGCATCCCGGAAATACCAGAAAGGGTTACTTCCGGGTTTTGCCGCTCGCGCATGTGCAGACGCGCAAAATGAAGTCGCGCGCATGCGCAGAAGCGGCAAATCGTGACCCGCTCGTGCGTAGACCATTGCTCAATAAAGTATGCAGAACAAGAGCAAGCACACTAACTCCATCCATGTGTTAAAACCATAACAAATTGCAGAATTTGAGTCTTAGATTGGTGGTAGAATTTAATGTTTTTAGCATAGAGGAGGTACAGTTCTGACACTGGACGCCAGCTGGGCTGCACTGATGCAACAGTAGTCCTTTGTAGGCGCACAAGGAAAGACAAAGGCAGTTCATCTGGGGCCACTTTGTTCGTTGCAAGCAGAACAAACGATTGCAAGGCCCCCATGGACCCATAGAATATGATAAGATGTTCTGGGCCCAGAGTCTCCCAAGGAAGCAAAACAGACGAGAGGGGAGGGGGAAGAAGGGTCCCATAGCTTGGCAGGAGAGCACATAATTTGTATGTCCTGGGAGAAATCTTTGGGATCTTGGCTTAAAATGACCACTAGTTGTGGGGTCTGCAGATTGCTGGGCCAGACGGTTACTTTTAGTAAGGTAAAGAGACCCCTGACCATTAGGTCCAGTCGCAGACAACTCTGGGGTTGCGGTGCTCATCCCACTTTATTGGCCGAGGGAGCCAGCGTACAGCTTCCGGGTCATGTGGCCAGCATGACTAAGCCGCTTCTGGTGAACCAGAGCAGCGCACGGAAATGCCAATTACCTTCCCGCCGGAGCGGTACCTATTTATCTACTAGCACTTTGTGCTTTTGAACTGCTAGGTTAGCAGGAGCTGGGACCAAGCAACGGGAGCTCACCCCGTCCCGGGGATTCGAACCACCGACCTTCTGATCGGCCAGCCCTAGGCTCTGTGGTTTAACCCACAGCGCCACCCGCATCCCACACACTACTTCTAGTAACACACAGTTAAACCATGGAATTTGCTCCCACAAGATGTGGGTCGTCAACTTGGATGGCTTAAAGGGTTAGATGAATTCACAGAGCATAAGGGTACTCATGGCTACTTAGCCACAATGGCTGTGTTACACCTCTTCTGCATACCAGCTGCTCAGAATCCCACTCAGAGCCTTCTTTCAGGCTTCCCATAGGGATCTGGTTGGCCACTGCAAGTAGCAGGTTGCTGGTTTTGTTAGGCTTTGGCCCACCTGATCCAACAAGGGCGTGTGCTTATGATGGCTTTACACAAATGAAGGCCACAAGGCTATAGTCTTTAGCTCCTTGTAAGGTAAAGCGACCCCTGACCATTAGGTCCAGCCATTAGGCCAATTCTGGGGTGGCGCTTTATTGGCCGAGGGAGCCGGCGTTCAGCTTCCGGGTCATGTGGCCAGCATGACTAAGCCGCTTCTGGCGAACCAGAGCAGTGCACAGAAACGTTGTTTACCTTCCCGCTGGAGTGGTACCTACTTATCTCCTTGCACTTTGACATGCTTTCGAACTGCTAGGTTGGCAGGAGCAGGGACTGAGCAATGGGAGCTCACTCCGTCGCAGGGATTCGAACCGCCGACCTTCTGATCGGCAAGTCCTAGGCTCTGTGGTTTAACCCACAGTGCCACCCACTCAGGTAGCTCCAAATACCTGAGACCAATTGCTAGAACTGGAGCTGAGAAAGCTGGAGCCAGAAATGCAGATGTCAAAGAGATAAACAACTACCTGACATTTAGAAGACATCTGAAGGCAGCCCTGTTCAGGGAAGTTTTTAATGTGTGACAAATAATAAATTAAAATTACAATTACAGTGGGCAGAAGATGCTGCTCTTGTTGACCCCGGCAACAGAAGAAATCAAGTTTCATGAATTTATGCTAGGCCTTGACAATGCAGAAACTTCATGTTGCCTGCCAGTTGCTGGGGGGCAATATGGAACGTCCTGTTTCCTTTGTGTGCTATCTCCTGTCTGGCCTGACCCCAGACTGTACTGATGGTAGACGCCAAAGTGTTCTGTGAGGGTGGGTTCTGGGGGAACGCCCACAGCAAACTGAAACCTCCTCAGGCAGCAGCCATTTTGAGTTCAGCCACTGTCTGTCGCAAGAGTGCCATAGGTGAAATCTACACACACATGAAAAGCGCTGTGAAAATGCTTTTTAAAAAACGTTTTGAAAAATATGTTGGATTTGCCATAGCTCACCATCGCCATCTAATGTCACATTTGTATATTGCACTTTGCAAAGCACTTAAAACGTTTTATTTGCAGTTGTATAGCTGAGTCCATAGCGTTGTTCCGCAGTTCAGTCTTCGGTGGCATCATTTTGTGACGTTTGCAGTAGCTAATGTCGCCCACACAGTTTGGGAGAGCTGTTTTGCTAGGGTCCAGTTGCATGAGATTCCCAGTTCATTTCTCTAGGATGCTGGCAGCCACTCTCCAAGGCTTGAGGCAGAAGTCTGTTTCATCCCTACCTGGAGATGTCAAGGAGATGCCTTCTGCATGCATGGCAGCTACTGTACCTCTGAGCCAGGGCCCTTATCTTAGCAGATTCCTGTTAATTGGACGTTGGTACTCAAAGCAGCGAAGGGACGCGAGTGGCGCTGTGGGTTAAACCACAGAGCCTAGGACTTGCCAATCAGAAGGTCGGCGGTTCAAATCCCTGTGACGGGGTGAGCTCCCGTTGCTCGGTCCCTGCTCCTGCCCACCTAGCAGTTTGAAAGCACGTCAAAGTGCAAGTAGATAAATAGGTACTGCTCCGGCGGGAAGGTAAACGGCGTTTCCATGCGCTGCTCTGGTTCGCCAGAAGCGGCTTAGTCATGCTGGCCACATGACCCGGAAGCTGTACGCTGGCCCTCACAGCCAATAAAGCGAGATGAGCGCCGCAACCCCAGAGTCAGTCACGACTGGACCTAATGGTCAGGGGTCCCTTTACCTTTACCTTACTCAAAGCAGCACACACCTTTCTGTCCTGCACTGGTTTGGAGAACTTGCGTGTCAGTTTTGGGGGCCAGTCAAAAAATGTTCCAGCGAAGAAGCTTTCCTCCTTCACGGGCCACCCCCAGGGTCTCCCAAAGGAGGCATGCTTCAACCTGCCTGAGACCTAATTCACAAACCCTTACCCTGGATGAAGATTTGCCTGCTCCTGTGTTTTGGTCCTGGACGAGTGCCGTGAGATCTAACAAAGTTCTTTTTGTCATTCCCTTCTCAGTCTTGGTGTCCAAGTCCTCCCCGAAGAAGCCTCGCGGCCGGAACATCTTCAAGGCTTTCTTCTGTTGCCTTCGTGCACAGAATGTCGGGCAGTCGGGCTTTGGTGGTGATCATGGCCCACACAAGGAGGAGACCAGCACCATTGCCAAGGTGAGTGGAGGCTGGCGCAGCAATCGCTGAATTACACCCAGAGAGTATAATAGGCAGCTAGAGCTTCTGTTCTCTAGCTTTTTTCTGTATTCTAGCTATCCAGGTTTAGGCTGTGCCCCATTAGGATATCAACTCTGTCCTAGTTCTCCAGCTACCCAAACCCTGAAATTGTCCCTGTCTCTGTGTAAATGATCTCTCTCGCTTGACACTTCCTCTCATCAGCATTTTAAACTTTTTAAACTCCTGGCTGACCAGAGTTCACAAGATGTTAGCCTCTGTTTACATCTGACTGGCTCTCTCCCAGTCAAAAATGGCTTTCAGGAGGAAGCAGTTACAGTACTTTGGATTGGAAGCAAGTGCTTCTACGGCCGTTTCACACATCACAGTGCTGCCGTGTAGGAAATAGCATAAACCCCACACGCATGATCCATGACTATTCTGAATATCAGTATTTCACGGCTTGCTAATGAGCTGGGAAGCCATGGCTAGTCTCTGTGGGAAGACATATAAGTGGACTTCAGCCTATTTTCGATGCAAGGGAGGAAAACTCTTGTACAGTGGTACCTTGGTTCTCAAACGTAATCCGTTTCGGAAGTCTGTTCCCATAGAAAGTAATGCAAAGCAGATTAATCCATTCCAGACTTTTAAAAACAACCCATAAAACAGCAATTTAAGATGAATTTTACTATCTAAAGAGACCATTGAGCCATAAATTGAAAGCAATAATCAATATACTGTACTATAAAATAAATAAGACTGTATTGTAGATGATAAAAATGAAACTTATTATTTTTTCTTACTTGCACTGATGATAGTCATTGTTTGTATGGGGGGCTTTTATCCATTTCTGCAGTCACACAATCAATCAATCAGTAGCTGAACTGAGTTCCACACAGTCACAAAAACAAATTAACCAAAAAAGCCTCAAAAACAAAAACGCGAAATAAATAGCAAAAACAAAAGTGCCAAACTTAATCCATTCCGGAAGTCCGTTTGACTTTTGAAATGTTCGAAAACCAAGGTGCAGCTTCTGATTGGTGCAGGTGCCTCGGAAACAATAACTGACAGCTGCATCAGATGTTCGGCTTCTGAAAAAACATTTGAAAACCGGGACATTTACTTCCGGGTTTTTGATGTTTGGGAACCAAGGTGTTTGAGTATTGCGGAGTTTGAGAACCAAGGTACCACTGTAGATGTTGCTGGTCTCATAGCCCTATCCTTCCTCAAAGCATATGCATTTGACCGCATTGTTACCGCCACCCCATCTATAGATACCCCCCTCCGCTTTAAAAAAGAAATATATATGAAGCTATATATGGGATGCGGGTGGCGCTGTGGGTTAAACCACAGAGCCTAGGACTTGCTGATCAAAAGGGCGGCGGTTTGAATCCCCGTGATGGGGTGAGCTCCCGTTGCTCGGTCCCTGCTCCTGCCAACCTAGCAGTTCGAAAGCACAAAGTGCAAGTAGATAAATAGGTACCACTCCAGCAGGAAGGTAAACAGCATTTCCATGTGCTGCTCTGGTTCGCCAGAAGCAGCTTAGTCATGCTGGCCACATGATGAGCTGTATGCCGGCTCCCTCGGCCAATAAAGCGAAATGAGCGCCGCAACCCCACAGTCGGCCACGACTGGACCTAATGGTCAGGGGTCCCTTTACCCTTTTTATATATGGTAAAGAAAACTACTGCTGATCATATATAGAGAGTGCTTTTCCTCTCAGCACTGAATTTCTGCAGCCTGTTCCCCACACACTTTAGAGTTAAGGAGCTGAGGCTTCCTTCTGGGTCAGTTAGCAAGGCTCCCACACTGTTCTCAGTCAAGAAACCCTTTCTTTGAAGACTTGAGACCCCCCCCCCAGCCTCCATCACAGTCCAAGCTTTTGAGGCTTGTAGGATCACCTGTGTCAACCTGAACCTGCTCGTCCATTACCACCACTCTTTCATTCTAGGTAGAAAATGCAGCCTTTAGGATTCTGCTCCTTAAAAACTTAGTGGGTAAATTCAGAGGCTTTCTGAGATCCCCGATAGTAGTATTACACAGCCTTGCCTTTTTCATGATACCTACATCTCTGCTTTCCTCTTTCCCCTCCCCTTTTAGTCTGATCTGTTGCAGTGTCTTCAATACCAGATTTACCAGGTATGTCTTTGTTCCAAAGGAGATCTGCATCTCCTCTTTAGCCAGGACTGTGTTTACCTTGTGCGCAAGAGTGCAAAAAAACATTCTCCACTGAGAGGAACTTGCGTTTCGATTCTGACGTCAGAATAAATTCAATCTAATCTGCTCATCATTTGGTTGCATTACATACATTTTCCCGCTAGCCATGGGAAGTGGACAAGGAGATATAATCAAAGCCCCACACCCTGATCTCTGCAAGTTCTGCTTTTCATACTCCACACCAACCTTTTGCCCTGCTCTTTCCAGGCAAAGGTCTGTCCTTTAGAAACTCCAAGTCCGAGCTGGGGTTTTTTGCCAGCTCCTTAGTGCTCTTTAGGGACGTGGGTGGCGCTGTGGGTTAAACCACAGAGCCTAGGACTTGCTCATCAAAAGGGCGGCGGTTTGAATCCCCGTGATGGGGTGAGCTCCCGTTGCTCGGTCCCTGCTCCTGCCAACCTAGCAGTTCGAAAGCACGTCAAAGTGCAAGTAGATAAATAGGTACCGCTCCGGCAGGAAGGTAAACGGCGTTTCCGTGCTCTGCTCTGGTTCACCAGAAGTGGCTTAGTCATGCTGGCCACATGACCCGGAAGCTGTACGCCGGCTCCCTCGGCCAATAAAGCAAGATGAGCGCCGCAACCCCAGAGTCGGTCACGACTGGACCTAATGGTCAGGGGTCCCTTTACCTTTACTTTAACTTAATTTTGATTGTTCCTGGCTAGATAATCTCCACAGTAACAAGGGCCAGAAATGTCATTGAGTGAAAGAAGGAAAGAAAGAGAAAAATAGAGTGGTTTTTAAAATTGCCTTCCACATACATCCCTCCAGGCGACGTACGAAATATGCCAAATGATGCTCTAGATACCAAATTCCACTTCTGCATGGCATAATGATGGGCGCGCAATGTACACACAGTCCTGCCTACATACGTGTGTGCGTGTGTGCATGTGGGTCTTTGTGTTTGTGAGTGTGGGAGAAAAGAGACCTTCACTTACTAAGGAAATTTCTTTTCCTGCCCCGCTGCTATCGAGAGAGGCATCGGTCGCAGACCTCATTCGTACAAAGAGCCAGACTTCTTCTGGGGGCAGTAGGAGAAGCGGTCACATGGTTGACTGTTTCGCAATGGGCGGGGACGGGGGACTTCTACACGTACCAGACTACCACATCTGGGAGAAAGCTGGCCTGCAACTCTTCTTGACGGCTCTCTTCCTGTGTGAAGGGACTAATGATCGTATTGCAGTGCAGTTTTCACAAACAGACAGAGTGCTTCTGAATGCAAACTACTGCTGCCTCCTCACTGTAACGCCTCTCTCGGGGCAGGTGCCTCTCCAACGTCAGCCATGTGGAGATTGCTATACGTAGTTCCCTCTGGTGGGTGCCTCCGCATGGAAAGAGCTTCAGGCACGACAATCTTGCCACGCAGTCTAGACAGTTTCCCCCACGATACCGATAACTTCCAAGGGCAAACGAAAATAAAAATGCACCATTGTGGAGAATATTGCTTGCCCTATCGCAGGCATAGGCAAACTCCGGCCCTCCAGATGTTTGGGACTACAATTCCCATCATCCCTAGCTACAGGACCAGTGGTCAGGGATGATGGGAATTGTAGTCCCAAACATCTGGAGGGCCGGAGTTTGCCTATGCCTGCCCTACCGGCATGGTAGGCTTTGGGAAGGGAATGGGATCCCTAGCCACCTGTTGGCTATTTTTATTTATTCAGTTTTTGAATTTGCAGCATGGTTGGCTTTCATTGGGCTCGACCTGGCGCATGCATTTCTGAGGTGCTCAACTCCTTTTGCAGTGGGGTTGGTTTTTGAAAAATCACCCTTCCCATTCAAGAAAGGTCTGTTCGAAGCAAGAGGTAGCCTCTGCAGTGCTGATGTACTGCAGAAATAGGGAACATGTGGCTCTCCAGATGTTGTCGGGTGCACCTCTCATTATTCTTGACCATTTGCCATGTTGGCTAATGGGAGCCTGAGTCCAGCAAGATGTGGGGAGCAACAGGGTCCCCACCTGGCATAGGACCAATTTTTATAAAAATGCCTCCTAGCGCAAAATTGCAGTGATGAAACTGCAAAACAAGGACTTTTTACCTCAGTTAGAACAAAGAGGAGTTAATACAGTGGTACCTTGGTTCTCAAACTTAATCTGTTCCGGAAGTCCATTCCAAAACCAAAGGGTTCCAAAACCAAGGTGCACTTTCCCATAGAGAGTAATGCAAAATGGATTAATCCGTTCCAGACTTTTAAAAACAACCCCTAAAACAGCAATTTAAAATGAATTTTACTATCTAAACGAGACCGTTGATCCATAAAATGAAAGCAGTAAACAATCACACAGTCACACTACCAATCAATCAGTAGCTGAACTGGGTTCCACGCAATCACAAAAACAAAACAAAAAAAAAAGCCATGAAAACGGAAAATAAAAGCAAAAACGGAAGTGTGGCACTCAAATTGGAAGCGTAACGCTCAAAACGGAGCATGTTTGGCTTCTGAAAAAAATTCACAAACCGGAACACTTACCTCTGGGTTTGCAGTGTTTGGGTTCCAAGTTGTGTGAGTACCAAAGTGTTTGAGAACCAAGATACCACGGTATTGAGATTTTTGTTGTTGTTAAAATTTGCAAAGTAAGGGGAGTGTGAAGTTGGGACGACACCAGCTCACCCCACCTTTTAATATGTTGGCTGGTGGGTCTTAAACTGGATGTGGCTAGTCTGGAAAGAAATATTAGGACCACAGTACAGTACAGAGATTGTTAAATATGTCAACTGGGGCTGCTTCCAGGAAGGTGTTCATTGTAAGATTGGTGCTTTGTTATGCATGCAAGTATTTTGCAGCGTTGACATCATGTCAGTGAAATAAAAATGCCAGCCCATATTCTCCCCCCACCTGAAGCACACACACATTATCAGGAAATCTTCAAGAACGTCATGCCATGAGGTCTAGCGATGGCCATTAGCTCAAGTGACTTTTGACGATAACCCGTTTCTTCATTTGGGCCATAGCTGATCAAATGCTCTTTAATGGTTGTATGGAAGAGCAAATAATTCTCAAATCCCTTTCTTCTGTGCAATAGTTGAAGAGTCACAGAAGCCTTATTCTCTATTGCTGCTGGTCAACCTACAAAGCGATGCAAAGCACACATATACACACACTAACCCAAATAACACTTCCCTTTATTCTGATCTGTGCCATTTCAAACTCTAAGCTTTCTTACCAGAGGTTGCCAGTTGCTCTGTAGTCTTAAAACCTCCCTTTAAAAAATAAAAATTGAGAGTTCTAGCAAAAACATGAAAAGATTCATGAGGACCAGAGCCTTAGGCCATTTGAAAGTTTTTGCATAGGGTTTCTACTCCTTGTTGGCATTGCCTGTGCTATTCTCTAAACACAAGATGGGAAAAGTTTCCTAAGTCAGTTTTGAAGGACTTCATATTGGGCTTCCCCAGTGCTTTGAAGCCAGTGTGGTATAGTGGTTAAGAGTGGTAGACTCGTAATCTGGTGAACCGGGTTCGCTTCCCCGCTCCTCCACATGCAGCTGCTGGGTGACCTTGGGCTTGTCACACTTCTCTGAAGTCTCTCAGCCCCACTCACCTCACAGAGTGTTTGTTGTGGAGGAGGAAGGGAAAGGAGAATGTTAGCCGTTTTGAGTCTCCTTCGGGTAGTGATAAAGCGGGATATCAAATCCAAACTCTTCTTCTTCTTCTTCTTCTTCTTGTTAAATATACCTCCAGCAACATGATTCACCATGCCAGTGGTGGCTAAGTTTCCTCTCTTCTTCTAGATTCCTGGGACGTGCCTTCTCCCTGAGGTGACTCTGCAAGACCAGGGCCGAATCTGTGTGGTGATTGATCTGGATGAGACCTTAGTGCACAGCTCCTTCAAGGTGACGTTCTAAGGATGCTCCTCCTTTTCTGAGAAGGGGGTGGGGAGGGGTTGAGGCAGAAAGCATCCTTGGCCCACCAGACGTTGCTGGACTACAAGTCTCATCATCACTGGCCATCTGGTTGGGGCTGATGGGAGTTGTAGTTCGGCAACACCTGGAGGGCCACAGGTTCTCCATTGCTGACAGTGCAGAAGAGGACTAGTTTGGTGCAAGTCAGCTCCCTCTGAGAACAGCTGCAAAGACATATGAAGGGATGAGGGCTTTATGGAATATCGATGTGAAGGATAGGATTGGGGCTCTGGGAGTTAAACAAAAGGACCTCAACTTCATTGTTTTCCTGGTTAGAAGTTTTCTAAACCCAGAGGGTTGTATCCTGTGCAGCCTGTACATCAACAGAATGAATTTCTGCTCATTCAATGAGACTTCCCCTTCCCCTTCTCCCCCCTCAGAGCCACCCACACAGCCCAGCCATGCACCTTCAGATTCTGTTCCAGATGGTTGTGGAATCTTCTGGAGTGGATTTTGATGTTTCTGCAGGAGGCTGCAAGGGGGAAAGAGAGCAAGGTTAAGTCAATGAGGTCCACTTGCATGGTGGTGGATTCTTTGAAGAATCTCCTTGGTTCTCCCATTATTTTAATAAATTAGTTCTGTGTCTACAACCAGTTCCTACTGCATACCAGACACACAATGCTGTTATTCCTGGGAACGGAGAAGGAAGCCTATTTATTCATGGCTGTTTCCATTTCTGCCCTGGGAAGGTGGTTTGAACCCTTCTCACCTCACCCCTACACGTAAACTCTGCCACTGGAAGAAATTTCTAATATTTGCGTCTCTGGTTCTGAGCAGCAAATTCTGAAGAAGCTATCAGGGGACTGAACAGGCAACAGGAGTTAGAAGGACTCAGCGATTGATTCCCTGACAAATCATTTGATTCTCTTATTAGGTGCCTTGTTATTTCAGATAGGAGTGCGGGGGAGCCTTTTTTCAACAGGGCCACATTCCATTGTGGCATACTACCAGGGGCCACATGGCAGAAGCACTTAGAATCACTTAGTTTTCCACACACGCATCCTGGCATTGATTGATGTCTCAAAGGACCAGATATAGAGACTTGGAGGGGCTTCATTCAGCCAGACATCTGAAGGCAGCCCTGTTTAGGGAAGCTTTTAATATTTAACAGACCACTGTATTTTAATATTTTGTTGGAAGCCGCCCAGAGTGGCTGGGGAAACCCAGCCAGATGGGCGGGGTATAAATAATAATAATAAAATCATCATCATCATCATCATCAATGAACTGGAGATTCCCTGCCACTGGTTTGAGTGGACATGACTGTCATTTTAAAAGCAGTTACAGATAGGTAGCCGTGTTGGTCTGCCATGGTCAAAACAAAATAAAAAAAATCCTTCCAGTAGCGCCTTATGCGATGAGCGTCAACAGGCTCATCGCAGCTATCTGCCAGTCACCCATTCCCACCACCCTTCTGAGTAATACCCCTCCCCACCTTCTCACTATATAGAAAGGTCCGGTGACTTCTGTTTCAGTGTATCTGAAGAAGTGTGCATGCACACGAAAGCTCATACCTAGAACTAACTCAGTTGGTCTTTAAGGTGCTACTGGAAGGATTTTTTTTTATTTTAAAAGCATATGGCTCGGTACTGGTAAATCGAGCCAAACCCAGTGAGCATCAGATAGTGTCCTTAGGTGCAGAGATTGGCACGATTTATGGACAGAGTGGGGTAGAATTGTGTTGTGTTACCTTCCAAAAACTAACATGCACCTTTTATAACATTTCTCAGCCAATCAACAATGCTGACTTCATAGTGCCTGTTGAAATAGAGGGGACAACCCACCAGGTAAGGATGCTGCTGCTGGAGGAAAGGTCCCCCCACCCACCCACCCACCTTGCCAACAGTTTTGGGTTCTCATTGGCATCTGTTCTGGAAGTGGGGCAGCCTCCCATTTTGGTGCTGTAAAGAAGAGGAGGAAGACCGTTCTATGAAGGCTTCGGCCTGGTTCAAGTAATCCAGGATAGGCTGTTACCAGGCAACACGGCCTATTCTTGATTACTTGTTTCAGGAGGTAGCTGCTTCCAGCGGATGTTTAAGGAGGAATGGCTTGGATCGACTGCGTGGCAGCGAGAGCTCCGGGAGAGAGAAATGCGACCAGCTGAAAACTGGTGGGGAACCCTTGAGGAATCTTGATGTGCTTTGCAGCATTTATGCTTCTTTGCTGTATTCCGCTCACCACAATGCCTGTTGGCAGCTTGTATTCATTTAAAATGCATTCGGGTTAGTCTAAGCACGCTAAGGGGGACGCGGGTGGCGCTGTGGGTTAAACTACAGAGCCTAGGGCTTACCGATCGGAAGGTCGACGGTTCGAATCCCTGCGACGGGGTGAGTTCCCGTTGCTCGGTCCCTGCTCCTGCCAACCTAGCAGTTCGAAAGCACGTCATAGTGCAAGTAGATAAATAGGTACCACTCTGGCGGGAAGGTAAACGGGATTTCCATGCGCTGCTCTGGTTCGCATGGAAGCTGTACGCCAGCTCCCTCGGCCAGTAAAGCGAGATGAGCACAGCAACCCCAGAGTCATCCGCGACTGGACCTAACGGTCAGGGGTCCCTTTACCTTTACCTTTAAGCATGCTAAAGGGCAGTTGTTTCCCTATCTATCAATAAGGATGCTGGTGACTTGAAGAAGTCAGCTGGTAGTTCGCCACACCTCAAGCAGCAAAACAGCTTCCTCCAGAGTCCCCAGTTAAGGAAAAAGCTCCTCTCCCATACATTTCAAAGTAGCAAAGTGTTCATTATCTACAGGCACAAGACAAAGCTAAACAGCACTGTCTTCTATAGACAACTCTTCTGGTCTCTGAAGTAAAGATGCATATGTACAGAGAATTCCAATAATACTATATCACCATGCTAGCTAACGCTGCTATGTGAAATTCACAGCCTCTTCCCCTGACTCTCACGGATTCAGAGTCAGACAGCAAACAGGACAGGGCATGGACAAGACAAGACAGCATAATGAAAACAATGCCCTAGAGACTGTTATACCCATCTCTACGCACACTTCATATTTCCTGAAGCAATGGGAGGGCAAATGACTCATGCACTCAACCTAGCTGATTTTGCTATGGTGCACCTGGTGCACCTGGTACCCTTATCTCAGAACATCCAGATAAAGGATGTGCTTCTCAAGAAATGAGTCCAAGCACACAGTAATTTAACCCATTGTTCACATTACACCACTAAAGGGGAGGTATTCTTTTACTTGCCTCCATTTTCTTCTTCTTTTTTTAGATAGCCATGTCACACAAAAAGGAGTGGAGCTTATGTCCTGTTCAGTGATAAAGGGTTAACACCGAATGGACTAAAATGGCAAGCCACTGGGAAGTTGTGGGTTTGTGCCGCACTCTCTGAAATGAGAAGTTTCTTTCTTAGCCAATATACATCAGACTATGAAGTGGCTGTTTGGATTCGCTGCCGGTGATCCTAATAGTGCGTCCTGCCTACCTGTCAAAAGTTGGCTCACAAGGCTGGATCCTGTTTGTTATATTGATACTCTGCTTTTCCACAAAGTGGGAGTGAGGAAGCAGGCTGGTGTAAGAGGGAGGTTATGGGAGAAAAGCAATGAGCAGGGGGAATCCTCTCTCTCCCCATCGCTTCTCCCCTAAAAATGTTCCCTGCAGTCATGTGCTTTGGCCAACGCAGCACTGAATCCAGGTCTTTCACAGTAGCATGTTCACTCTAGTTGTAAGGTGGGTTGTAGATAAGTAAAACCAGTAGTCCCTCTGTGTCATTCCTCACCTCTGCTGCTCACTTCTAGGTGTATGTGCTGAAGAGGCCATTTGTCGATGAGTTCCTGAGGCGGATGGGGGAGCTGTTTGAGTGTGTGCTCTTCACTGCCAGCTTGGCGAAGGTGAGGAGGAGGAGGAGGGTTTAGCCTAGACATGGACTTGGGGAATTGCTTGATACTTTCAAAGTTATCAGAAGCTAAGGCAGAAAGGGTGGCAGTGGTGTGCTGTGTTACTTTCAGCTCAGAAGTTAAACTGGAGGTGAATATAGACAATTCGCTCTCCCTGTCTTGCTAGAAGACTGGTTTGGGAGCAGCTTTGACTTGGGCTAAACTTGGAGTATTGCCGAAACTTCAGAGCTGTGTGCATTTTTCAAAACCCAAATGCTGCAGCAAGAAACACTTGGCCTGTTGGTACTTGACTAAATTGTGCAAAATGTCAAGTTTGCATATAGTTGTTTGTTTTTGCTTCTCCTAACTGTGAGGAAGAGTGAAGGACCATGCAGAGTATTCAAATCTCCACCACTAACTGACCACTGGAAGTTCCTCTCATCCCCTTGCTGGCTTCCGAAATTGCATTGGGCATCACTGAGATCTCCAAATCCATAGGGACTTGAAACTTGAATGAATGAATGAATGAATGAATGAGTGAATTCCATGCCAGATTCCAAATTCCATGTTTGCACTATCTGGCCAGAGGTGGGCAAAGCCCTGTATGTTCTCCTGAATCCCCCAGGTTGGGTTTCTTGCTTTCTTATGCTGAGCCCTCGTCTTCACACACTCCTCTTATCACTCTGTTCAGTATGCTGACCCCGTAACTGACCTGCTAGACAAGTGTGGAGTCTTCCGAGCCCGCCTCTTCCGAGAGTCATGCGTGTTCCACCAGGGCTGTTATGTTAAGGACCTCAGCCGTTTGGGGCGTGATCTGCGCAAAACCTTGATCTTGGACAATTCTCCTGCCTCCTACATCTTCCATCCAGAGAATGCGGTGAGCATGCCTTCAGGAGGGGTGGGTGGGTGGGTGGTTAGTCAGTAGTAGCTGGTGTTGACTTTTGACTTAGCTTGGCAGGAAAGCAGCAAAGGCTCTTTAAATCATGTGTAAGACTTGAGTTCTTGATAGGTAGGTAGGTTGGTTGATGGGTTTAAAAATCTTCTGATCTCTTAAATAAAGCATTCCCCTTTGTTTCTCTCCCCTGCCTTTTAAGATGGTCTGACTGCAACACTTGTGTGCTAGGTAGGGCCATTCAAAACATGTTCTCTCTCTCTCTCTCTCTCTCTCTCTCTCTCTCTCTCTCTCACACACACACACACACACACACACACACACACACCCCTGAAGTGGTAAATTCTCAGGAAGGCTGACTGTACCACATCATTTCCCCCTTCAAATCTTCTTTTTTCCTCCCTTTTCTCACTACTCCAGCCAGCTCAACCCCAAAAGTTCTCCAGCGCATGAAATATTCTTCCAAACCTATCCAACAGAGCACATCTACAAGGTTTTCCAGGTGACAATTCATAGCTGTGGCCATAATTGTAGGAGTGAGTGAGCAGTTAGTACTAGTGTGACTAGTTTTGTCTACAACGATTACCTTTCATGCACCCTATTTAAAAACTAAGTCTTGTATTGTCACTGTATTTTGAATATTCGCCCGAATACTTTCCAAAGCTCTTTAAATACATGGAGTTTATATATGTGTACACACACACACACACACACACACACACACACACACACACACTGGTGCCTCGCAAGACAAAATTAATCCGTTCCGTGAGGCTCTTCGTATAGCGGTTTTTTCGTCTTGCGAAGCAAGCCCATTGACAGCTTAGCGGATTAGTGCTATTAGCGGTTTAGCGGCTTTTAGCGGATCAGCTGATAAGCGGCTTACCAGCGGATCAGCTGATAAGCGGCTTAGCGGCTTAGGAAAAGGGGGAAAAAGGGGGGGAAACCCCGCAGGAACTCGCAAGACATTTCGTCTTGCGAAGCAAGCCCATAGGGAAATTCGTTTTGCGAAGCGCCTCCAAAACGGAAAACCCTTTCGTCTAGCGGGTTTTCCGTCTTGCGGGGAACCACTGTATATATATATATTCCATGTATTTTAAAATGTATATATATGGGATGCAGGTGGCGCTGTGGGTTAAACCAGAGAGCCTAGGACTTGCTGATCAGAAAGTCGGCGGTTCGAATCCCTGTGATGGGGTGAGCTCCCGTTGCTCGGTCCCTGCTCCTGCCAACCTAGCAGTTCGAAAGTACGTCAAAGTGCAAGTAGATAAATAGGTACTGCCCCAGCGGGAAGGTAAACGGCGTTTCCGTGTGCTGCTCTGGTTCGCCAGTCCTGCTGGCCACATGACCCGGAAGCTGTACGCCAGCTCCCTCGGCCAATAAAGCGAGATGAGCGCCGCAACCCCAGAGTCGGTCACGACTGGACCTAATGGTCAGGGGTCCCTTTACCTCTCTCTCTATATATGCCTGATTTGAGGGCAAATCTGTTTCTTCTGAGGGGATGTCGCCATGTTTCATATTAATAGCCATGTGATTACTTCAGCGTTTGAATTCGGCTCCCAGGTCTTCCTGAGTCTTCCTGGTTCCTTACAATTTCCCCATAAACATTAGGTCTCTGCTTCCTGTCTACATCCACCGCAGTGCTCCCGACTGACTTCTCCTTGCCCTTTTCGCTTTCCCCGTAGGTGCCAGTCCAGTCCTGGTTTGATGACATGGCCGACACCGAACTGCTGAACCTGATCCCGATCTTTGAGGAGCTGAGCGAAGCGGAGGATGTCTACACCAGCCTTGGCCAGCTGAGGGCACCCTAAGCCCTTCCGATGCCCACAGAGGAACATTTTCACTCAGTGCCTTCAGTCCTGGCCTGGAGGGGAAGGGGGAGCCGTGGGGATGGTTCTCCGCAACCCCACCGCAAGGCGGATGCAAGCACTTTGGAGGCAATAACCTGAAGGGCAGCGCCAGAGCGGTTTCCATCCAGGCTCTGGCGAGATCCCAGAGCCTCTGGCCTTTCCTCCAACAGCAGGGTCACCCAAGACCCCGTCCCCAACAGCGCTCGTATCTATGCACTGCGAGGATACAGGGAGCATCGTGAAGACGCACCATTTCTCCAGGGCTGGGCTTCCTCCATTCGCTGCAGGGTGGTTAGTTCTGGGTGTGGTTTGTGCGGTGTAAGCTGCCGGTTCCTCCTGCCTACCCTCTCCTCTCCTCCTCTAAAGCAATGCCAAATGATTTGGCTGACCCTTTTCCTTTTGTTATTAAAAAAAGCTACCTGCCTCCTCGCTCCTGAGAGTGCTGCTCACCCAGGACGTGGGGCACAGCCATGGGGCCTAGCAGTTTTGCCGCCTTATCTCCCAGGCAAGGCAGGGCAGGGCACTGAGCTGGCTGCCCAATACTTCTGCCCTGGCCAGGTGTCTTTCGGAGGGATCCTCTCCTTCAGCTGCTCAGGCCACTGGATTCCTCGGAGGTGAGGCTTTCCTTACCTTGGATACCTGGTTAGAGAGAGGGGGGAAAGTCTTATTTTTTAATGAGGCCTTTTTCCTTTTTTCCCTATTCCCTTCCAGCGTTTCCCCTTCAGAGCAGTAGTGAACCCGCAGTTTCAGGGGTCTTGGTCCCTAATTATCCTGTTGGCTTTTGGGAAGCCTTTAACTTCTTTTTATACTGTGTCTTGTGGTTTGGGTTCAGCCCCAGAGGGGAAAGAACCCTTTCAGAAACCCTCAAACGTTTTTAAAAAAAAACAGTGGCACGAGCGTAGAAAAGGACTGAGGCTAAGTCAGCCGGCCCATTCCCACAAACTCCACATTGGCTGAGGACCGATGCTGCAGAGATTGCCATATTGCTTCGCTCTGGCCTATTTTTGCTTCTTGGGTGGGGTGTGGGGGGGACACAGACCACGTCACAGGGTTACCATAAACCTGCCTCAGCACTGTCAGTTCTCCCACCCTCCTTCAGTGCAAATTGCTAGCCTTGAAGGACAGGAGGGTGCTGACGTTTTGCTCGCAGGTGGCTTTCTGGGGCGGGTGCCGCAGAGGCACCCTGCCTTTCCCACTCAGGACTCGTTCTAGGCTCCATCGTCGTAACTTGAAAAGCCCGGCCCCTCGGGTGGCCTCAGGGAATCATGGACTAGCGTGTTAGAAGCTGGGGGTGGGCAGGGGACGGCCTGCTCCATTGCCTTGCCGTGTTCGTTGGGAGAGCGAGGAGGAACGTCGCTGCGACCTCTGCGCATGAACAGACAGCGCCTCTCTCTTCTGCCAGGCTTCCTTAGGAAACGGGCCCCAGAGAAGCAGCTGGGCCTTTTTGCCACACTCTTCTTCCCCTCAGCATTTTCATGGCAGCGCCAGCTCTCGAGAAACCAAACATAGATGTTGATAGTACTTGGGAGCGGCCGCCGCCCCCTCCCTTTCTCCGCCTCCCCCCAGCAATATGGTACGCTGCCTTTCCTAGTCATGTCTCTTAACGTGCTGTGAACAAGTGCTTTCGAAGTGCCATTGGTGGCAACCAAATACCTTCCGCTCCGCCAGCTTGCTTCTGTCCCCCCCCCCCCGCTCCCATAAGCAATACATTGCAAGTGACTCCATGCTTCGCCGTTGTGGGGGCAGGATGGGGCCATTCAGGGTTCTTTTTGCTTCTTTCTGGTGCTGCCTCCTTGGTTTGGACGCAGGGGGGGGGGGCGCAGGTAGCGTGGGTCACCTCACCACCTGGGGCAGGAAGCTAAAAAACAAAACCAGGGGTGAGGAACCCCTGTGGCCCATCCAGATCTTAGGACTCTCCTCACCCCTGGCAGTTGTCCGTAGTGGCTGACAGGGGTTTGGGGCCCAGCAGGACCAAAGCTTTACAATCTTTGTTGTTGGCTGAGTGAGCAGGCAGCTCTTAGCCTGGCCAAAGTGCTTCTTGAATTTCCGTTGCCGTTTTTTAAGTGTGCTGAATTGGCTGCTCCTTGACCTGTGTGTGTGTGTGTGTGTGTGTGTGCTAGACCTCAAATGGTGCTTGAGACGAGCCTGCAGCTGCTACTTCTCTTTCCTCCTCTTGCTGGCCTTGCTTCCACTATGAGGCGTCACTCTCTTTGTCTCAGCAGCTGTGGAGAGGGTAATGGAGTTGACACACAAGTCCCTAGCTTCGTGGAGGGAAGAGTTTCTTCTCCTCGTAATTCTGTTTTCTCCACGACACACAACAGTGAGAGAGCTTTAAACACTGCAAAGTTAATGTGTGCTAGAAAGAACAAAAACCCTTTGTTTTTCCTTCCTGTTTGAGGCTATCCTCGCAGTTGTGTCTTTGCCCGAGGAGAACTCATCTCCATTTCCCTCTCTCTCCTCCTCATGCAACCTGCCCGCTGTTCTGCCCGCTGTTGTCCTGGCCTTTCCTTTTGCTCAGCTCAGCTCGGAAACCCCTTCACTCGATGGGAAAACATTGCACTCCTGTTTTCTACACTCCTCCACCTCGGCTGATGAAATGTGCTCCAGAATTTCTCCTCCGTCCCAGTCACGGGACTTAAGATTTGGGCAAACGGGTGGAAGTTTCGTCAGTCACAACGTGGTGGGATCTGTGCGGAGCTGGTTTTGGCTAAGGAGGCCGACACATGATAAATTAAACCGAGCACTCCCAGTTTTAACAAGCTGCGAACGCTTGCTTGTTGAAAGTACTGTGGAACTACAGAGACTGCCGAGTGATGGTTGCCATCTGGAACAAGCTTGGCTTTGTGAATTAACTCGAGGGCAGAGTCTGCTGATGCCCGTTCTCATTCTGCATCAGGCTTCCTTGGCCTGGTCAATAGCCATGATGATAACCTGAGTCCAATTGCCAATGTTGGGATTGTGCCTTGATCAAACCCATCAAAGAGGCAGCCCTAATGCTTAATCAGGGGTGTGCCTTTTAGAGGTGCCCTGCATACTCCTACAAAAGCAAACACACACACACACACACACACACACACAGTCTTTTGCTGTACCTCCTGCATCCTTCTTTTCAAACATGCGTAGCTGGTGGCTTTTGAGTAACAGAGCCCAGGGCTTCCCCCTTCTGTCCCCACCTCATAGAAGTATGAAAACATCAGTTGCCTTAGTCATGTGTCCTCACTTCCTGGGTGGTTTTTCTTTTTTTAAATTTTGTTTTAATTGAAAAAAAAAAGATATCCCAAAACTTGAAGCCGGCACTGCTGCCATTTCGATCTCTTTCTATTTTTGGAATCTTTGTATTAACTGCAAATTAAAGAAATAATAAAAGAGAGCAGGTGTGTGTGTGTCTTCTCTTTTTCCTAAGTCTTTGAGCAGAGTGGGTTCTGGAGGCCTAAATGCAATATCCTTTTGAAGCTGGGCAGCAAAATTTCGGGAGGTAAAACTTCCTCCCCCCGGCTGCAGAAAAGAATCTAGCTCTTCAAGCGCCGCAGACAAGGCTGGTTCACACATGAGAACTGGAATGACAGGTGAGAGCTTAGGAGCCACAAAGGGAGTTTAGGAGCATCTCAATGCAATTCTTGTCCTTGGAAAGCAAATTTGCACATTTGCTGCCCTTTACAATATGAGAAATCAAGCGATTCAGGAGCATATCAGAGCTAGAGGGTAGTCAGCATTGGGGGCGGGGAGCTATGGACAATTACATTTCACTGAAGGGATTTGAGTCATTTGTTAAAAGTTACTGAGTGCTATAATCCAAAAACATGAGCAGCAAGAATACTTATCGCAAAATACTGGAAAACAGAAGATCTACCCACCCGGGAAGAATGGCAGACGAAGGTGATGGAATACATGGAATTGGCTGAGATGACTGGCAGAATCTGGGACCAAGGAGAAGAGTCGGTGGAAGAAGATTGGAAAAAATTCAAAGTTTATCTTCAGAAATATTGTAAAATTAAGGAATGTTAGGAAGATGTTGGAAAAAGAAAATTATGTGGTTTTGGCAGAAATGACATAAAGGATTAAGTAAAAATGAATTGATGAAAGAGAGAACGTAAAATTATAGTATATTAAGACAAATTATTAAGATAAAAACAAGGTTGGAAGGATTTGCTGAAATAACAATTTGAATTAGAATACAAAAATGGGAGGTGTGAGGAAGTCAAGGAAATAAGTAAAGGAAAGAAAGCTATGTAAAGGTTTGATTTGGTTTTTTTTTTTAATTGATTGTATTTTTTCTGTCTTTTTTATTTTTCTTTTTTCTCTTTCTTTCTTTTTGTAACCTTTAAAATTTGAATAAATATTATTTAAAAAAATATATAATCCAAAAACATGGATAAGACTACCCTGGGGGAAGTAAAGGGGGGGGTGGAGAGAAGCAGAAAGCATTTTAATTTTTAGAATTCAGAGGAGGGGTAAGTGATGGGAACGGGATCTAGCAGCTTCATCTATGAACTGTGAAGGTTTGCTCTCCCCTGACTTCATCCCTTGATTTTTCGCTTACCGTATTTTTCACTCCAAAAGATGCACCTGACCATAAGATGCACCTAGTTTTTAGAGGAGGAAAGGGGGAAAGCCTCGTTTTTGGGGGATCAGCTCAAAGTTGTTGAGCTTAGTTTGCAAAGGGAAAAAAATCCTGTTTTCATGGGGCTCAACTCATAGTTCTTTAGCTTCTAGACAGATAATCTAATCAGCCAGTCACATGTCACTGGGGAAAACAGCCTCCCTCTGCAGAACATTCAACAATGGAGGCCTGGGCAAGGGAGTAGGGCCAGAAAGGGAGCCAGCGATCGACCACACATTTACTCCAAAAGACGCACAGACACCTCCCCTTTTTAGGAGGAAAAAAGTGTGTCTTATGGAGCGAAAAACACGGTACCAACCGATGAACTCCATGTGCAAAACCAACTGCAGGACTTGGTTGGGGATCACAAGGCTTGACTGCTCCGGGTTTTATATTTTGGGGGCAGGAGTAGGCCCAGGCAAGACAGCCGCCCTTAACCTGAGAGCAAGGTGGGACATGTGGAATTCTCCCTGCCAGTGGTCCTTTTGTCTTCTGGACTGACTGCCCCACTCTCTGAGGCCAGCCTTGCCTTGGAGAAGCTCATTTGATGCCCCAAAGCCATCCCCCCCCACTTGATATCCAGTGCACCATTTAAAGATTTGCTGGAGACCTCAGAAGTATCGAGATTATCCCTAGCGGACAGCGGCGTAGCGTGGGTTGTCAGCACCCGGGGCAAGGCAAGTAATTTGCGCCCCCTAACCCGGGGCAAGGCAAGTAATTTGCGCCCCTAACCTGCCGCCGCTGCCAGCTTCTTGCTGCTGCCTGGGCTGGGGTATTTACGGTAAGGTAGCCACGGCGGCAGCGGCGGGTCCGTGTCAGGTGATCTGAGGCGAGTTGCCGCTGGCGCTGCCGCCCAAACGATGCCGCTTGCCCGGCGGAGGAGGGCAGAGAGGCGAGGAAAATGCAACATGGCCCAGCAGCTGCGGCGGCGGGGCTGTGAGGAGGGGCTGCCTGGCGTGCCCTCCGTGGTCCTGACGCGTGGGGACCGCGGCGAGCGCTGAGAGCCGCTGCCTACCGGACGCCTTCAGCCCGGACGCGCGCACAGCTCGTCGGTTCCGCGAGACATGGGGCTCTGCTACAGCCTGCGCCCGAGGCTCTTCGGCGACTCCGGAGGCGGCGAGCGCGCCCCCCGCAGATGTTGCGCCCGGTGCGGCCGGCCCCCCCTGCACCCCCACGCTACGCCACTGCTGGCGGACAACCCTTCTCTCTGAAGGGCAAAGCCATTGCCTTCTCCCCCCAGCCTTCCTCCTCCTCCTCGGTTCCAAGCAAGCCACTCTAATGTGGTTAGATTCCCCATCTCCTGCCTCCATTTCTTTGCATTATTGATGCAGCGCTGCACTTTAGACAAATCAATGGGAAATGGGTGGAGTGGACATGGGTGGAGTGCATGCGGAGAAGGGAAAACAGACTTGGGAGGTCTCCTTTTGTCAGAAACAAATAAAATATATTTTCCCTAAACTAATCCATGCTGCTGGGCTAGGCCAGCACTGATTGGCCCAGGCAGCTGATATAAAGGCAAGATGCAAATGCAGTCAAATCTTAGCGAAGGAGCCTGGATCGTTCCTCTGGACTGACTGTGCTACTCGGAGCTGGAGCAACCCTGAACAGCTTGTGCTCCTCAGCCCTGGGCCTTGCAGCACAGAGGAGTCAGCAGCAGACCCAGGTGAGTGCTGCTTGATTTATGGGTGGTCAAACCAAGAGGAGGGAGGGAGGGAGGACCATCCCAGGCACGGCTTGAAATAAGGGGTGGTTGTCAAGAGGACCTGATTGATCTAGGTTTTCTGGAAAGGCCTCAGGAGAAAAATCAGATTCTGTTAGCGGGAAGTCAAAGACACGAGAGGGACTCTGAAACACAACTGCTTAGCTTACAGAATATCCGTTCAGAAGCAAGCACCCCTAAGTTACTCCCAGTTGCGCATGGGATTTCAACCCCAGATTTCTGAAATTTATTTGGACCTGTAAGAAAACGGCTGAGCTGAAGAGAATTTTATTTGTATCTTGGCCTTCATCCAGGGAGCATAAGGTGACAGAGACAACTCATCTTCTCACAACTGCCCTGTCAGGTAGATGAGAAAGCTTTCCAGCTGAGCAGAGGTTTTTTTTTTTAAAAAATAATTATTATTTATACAGGTCATGTCTGCCAGACAAGACAGGTGGGGCTGGTTGCGGTTCCTTGGTGGTAATCGAAAGGCACTCTGTACATACTCAGAAGTCACATTTCGCATATTCCAGGACCAGGCAATGAAGTCGTTTTCCTTGGGCAAAGCTTGTCTCCCCTGTTTCGTGTTCATGTCTGGCTACCTGGTATGAGTCAGTGACTCTGGGCATCCATTAGGTGACATCACAGGCAGCAGATTGTAAGTTAAGTCAATTAGTGGTTCTATTACAGCTGCCAAGACTATTGCTGCATTTTGGAATAAAGTGAATGTTCTCGGATGAGGGCTGGCTGATTGTGTTCTGGCCCAAAACAAAACACACACACACAAACAAACAAACATATAACGGTATATATTCCAATGACAAGGAAACTCAAATTCTGCATTTGCTCTATGTTTATTCTGATTACAGTATGGACATTTTACAGACTGCAGAATATTTAAACAAACAGCTATAGGAAGGAAGGGAGGAAGGAAGGAAGGAAGGAAGGAAGGAAGGAAGGAAGGAAGGGCTACTGTGAGCACACTAAAGGGTTAGGAGCTACAGCACTGGGCATTTCGACATGGTTCTCTGCAGGGAATTTTTCTGGAGTGGGGAGCTGCCTACCGTATTGGCCTGAATATAGGCCACACTCCCCACCCACCCCAATTCAAATTGTGAAAAGTTAAAGTGCTGCTTATATTTGCAACCTTATGCTGCCAGCGAAGCAGCCCGGGAGCGTGGGGCAATGGCGCCCGTCCCATCCACGGCTCCCAAACCTCCCCCAAGCCACCAAGTTTTAAAGGTGCGGCTTATTTGTGGGTGAGGCCTATATTCGGGCCAATACGGTAGTTTCTCCCAAAGGACTCGGCTATACAGCTGCAAATATAACGCTTTAGGTACATTTCAAGTGCATTATGCAAATCTGACACTAGATGGTGATGGTGAGCTTATGGCAAATGCAATATATTTTTCAAAAGGCTTCTTATAAAAGCATTTGGCAACATTTTTTTAATGTGTGTCTAGATTCCACCAAACAAAAAAGAAATGAGGTTAATTGTGGCTGTACATTTTGCAATGTATATCAGGTGGTAGAAATAAAAAAAGAAAGAAAGATGTCTGGAGAGTATGGTTCACTGGGGGAGAGGCAACAAATGCCCCCCTCCTCTGTTTCGTTCCCATGGATATCCGTGTTCCCTGATAACCAGATGCCACACCCAAGACTTCTTAAACCATTCTAAAACTTTTCTGCAGAAGAGTGACAACAAACTTACTTTGAAAAAGAAGGTTGAGTCCAAAATCGCTTGGATTAGCTGCCTATTATTTTTATTATTAAGGGACGCGGGTGGCGCTGTGGGTTAAACCACAGAGCCTAGGACTTGCCAATCAGAAGGTCAGTGGTTCGAATCCCCACGACGGGGTGAGCTCCTGTTGCTCGGTCCCTGCTCCTGCCAACCTAGCAGTTCGAAAGCATGTCAAAGTGCAAGTAGATAAATAGGTACCGCTCTGGTGGGAAGGTAAACAGCGTTTCCATGTGCTGCTTTGGTTCGCCAGAAGCGGCTTAGTCATGCTGGCCACATGACCTGGAAGCTGTACGCTGGCCCCCACAGCCAATAAAGCGAGATGAGCGCCGCAACCCCAGAGTCAGTCACGACTAGACCTAATGGTCAGGGGTCCCTTTACCTATTATTATTATTAAAATATTCTCTGTAAGATACCTTTAACAACACTTCACCTTTCAGACCATACAGTAATGCTTCTTTGCTTGCCTGGATAGGAGATGAAAGAAGGGTGTGTGAGTTTGTGTAAAAGCTAGTACAGTAGTACCTCGGTTTAAGAGCAGTCCAGTTTAAGAACGATACAAACTCCGCAAAACTGGAAATAGTGTCCCAGTTTGAGAACTTTACCTCCGTCTAAGAACGGAATCCGAACAGTGGAAGGGCACTGGCGGCGGGAGGCCTCATTAGGGAAAGCGCGCTTCGGTTTAAGAATGGTTTTGGTTTAAGAACGGACTTCCGGAACGGATTAAGTCCGTAAACCAAGGTACCACTGTATGTTGTTGCAGCCATTGCTCCTCCAAATTTTGCCTCTGGCCCCACCCACCTCTTACCTTTGACACCCACCCAGCCCACAAAACATTTGTCCAGAAGAGACGGTGGATGAGGAAGCTAATATTTACTACCCCTACCATAATGAGGCATCTGATCAAGGCCTGTATTTTAAAATGAGCTTAAAGATTTGCAAATGTTTCATGCCATGCAGAAAACCAGCTGGCTAAGGACTTTGGCAGTTGTTTATCCTCCTGGACAAGGGCCCCCCTGATTTATAGTAGTAGCAGGAGACAGGTTTCTCAAGGTTGTAAAAGGGAAATACAGGCTGGGAGCAAAGGTTACATTGACCCTACATATTACAGAATATAATCAAGCTGCAAAAACACTAATTAAGAGTTGGTAAATAGTAAGATCTCTGTTTAGATAGAACTTAATACCACGAGCCATCTGTTTTAGCCATTTGTTTTGGAATGCAGGGGCAACAGGGGCAAAAGGTGATCTGGTAATTAAGGTGCCTTGACGAGGCAAATGTAAGATATATGGCTACTTGTCTGCCATTTATGGATAGAAGGAAATATAGCTCTTTGTCTCCCATAAAAGGTAATAGGAAATGGGTGTATCTTTTATGATTGGTTCTAGCAAACAGCCAATAGGAATTTCAACCAGGCTGATTGGACAGAGGCAGCCAAAGGAGGAGCAAGGGGGCTGGGCTGAGGAAATATAAGTGCTGGCCATCAGGGCTGGAGGGCAGGCAGAGCTTTGGTAACCATATACCGCTGTGCCTATCATTTATTTGTCTGACAAATAAATTATTATTTTAATTTCTCTATTGCTGCGTTGAATATTTCATTCCAGCTAAGCGTTAACCACAAGCCGGGTGCTACAATAAAACTATGAAGTCCTGGTTCTAAGCTGCACCATTGAAACTGGGATGGTATATTGTAACGGAGGAATACCAGTGCTATTGATTAAAGATTGCTTTTGAGGGGGAAACAATTTTAAACAAATTAGAGGCATCGGGATGCAAAGTATCCTCAACGATCCCTTTTGCATTGTGAGATATAAGAGCATGCATTACAATCTGCATATCAATGCAGGAAGGAATATGTATCTTACACAGTTTCAGGAGTGAAGCCTAGGCTGAAGGGTCTTTGACCCTCCCCCCATAAAATATTTGAGGGGGCCAGGCCCCCCACAAAGTTGATGGGCATTGCCGTGCAAATGGCGTGTGCATGCCGTGCCTTGTGACCCATGGCTTACCTGCCCCCCCCCAATATTTTATTCAAGTTGGCACCCCTGGCATGAACTATATCTGGGTAGAGTCATTATGTAACTCTGTTATATGAATTACCGTATTGGCCCGAATATAAGCTGCACCCGAATATAAGCCGCTCCCTTAAAATTCCGCCAGCACTCACACATGTTTTCCATTTTACAGTATGTCTTTTTCAGCAGCGATACCGCAAAAGCCAATTTTTGTAAGGTTGTGAGTTTAAGCCACACTTTAACTTTTCAGGGTCAGAATTTTGAAAAAAAAAGTGAGGCTTCTATTCAGGCCAATATGGTATATGTTATATGAATGCAATCTATAACCGGGCTGAACTGGCAAATCATGAAAAACATGCGATCCTATGATCCCTGGTGTCACAACTTGACTATGATGGTTACTCTTGACACTGCTAGGAATAGCTGGCATAGTTCAAGGCTACAGAGTGGTTCTGTATTAGACAAACCTGGCCTGGAAATAAGGCTGCAGAGTTAACTGTGTTGGAGAGGACACCTAGACTGCAGTCCTTCTCTGTGGCTGGTAATCACAGTTAGTGAAGATTTTCACCCACACCAGCCATTGCATCCATAAAGTTTGATGGAACCCAGAAGGAGTTAGTTCTGATGTGACGTGAAATTATATTTCTGTATTGAGTTTACTGGGATGACTGCACCAGAACGGTTTTTTTTTAGTTGTTATGCAAGAATGGCAAATCCCACAAATATTCTGTAGGAATGATCCACAAACAGGAAGCAAGGAGACTCTGAATTTCCTACTTTTCTGCAGAATCCACATGGAGGATTTCCCACTCTGATGCAAAAATTTCCATGTGCGTTTCGCTACAGGAATCACTCCAGACATTGCCCATGGAGTGAAAGGTTTATAGTGGAGCCACCCACTATATCTGTGTTGGTCCCCTATAGTTTTTACACAAAGCAAAGGCAGATTCCTCAGCTTTCAGAAGTGGTGGTGGTAGGGAGACCTGAACCACAGACCTCTGTGCCAAAAGGAGGAGAGGGCCAGACAGTTCTTTCCAGAGCAAATGGCTGCCCTGTTTCTCTGGAACTTGAGCTGGCTCAGCCCTGCATGTTTCTGGCTAATCAATCCCAGCCTCTGGGATGCCTCCAAGGCCCCAAACGAGAGTCTGTAGGACTGGTCTACTCCCCTTGTTAAATCCCACCATCTGCTTTCAATGACTGAGCAATTGGGGGTTATGGAAAAGGGGGAGGAGGGTGTAGTCTGCCGCTGTGGGTTCAGCCGCTCTGATCCTGCCCGCCCTTGCATCTCCCAGAATGCTTTACTGGTCTTTTTGAGTGTGCCTCTCCCTGCCGCATTCAGGAGGAACTAGGACAGAGCATCTACTGCCTCACAGTTATTTGTAAGTATCTGCGTGCCACTCTCCTGTCCTCTATAAGTGTGACTTGAGCCCCAGCTGTAAGGATGAGAAGAGAGGCTCACATGTGCCCATAGAGAACAGGCTTTTAACTACTGGGGCAAAATTGTGTGCAATCCAGCCTAGGAGATCCTTGCCAGAGAAGCTCTACTCTCTGTCTCTCATTTAACTGGCTTGGCTGTGATTACTCGGAGTCGAAGGAAAGGAAGTAGGGACACGCTCAGCACCGCTCTTGCTCTTCCTTCCTGTCTTCTAGCACAGAGATTGGGGACCTGCTGGGCTCCAGGTGCAGGATTCCAGCTCCCGTCAGCCCCAGCCAGCATTGGCCGGTGGTCAAGAATGACGGGGGTTGCAGTCCAACAACATCTGGAAGTCCGTGCTGGCAAACGCTAGGCATTAAAAGCTGGTCCTGGCTGTGGAGCAAGGCAGGGCAAGGGGAAATTGGGGCGTAAATTATGTCGCTTAAAAATGTGGCGTGGCACGGTGCATGGTGTGGACACCATTCTTGTGTGGCAGGTCCCCCTCCCCCCTTGTGAAATAAAGACACAGGACACTTTATTTAAGGTTGATGGGTGTAAAAGGCCACAACTTTATTGATTACAGGAATTGAGAGCTATTGGCTTAGGCATTGGTTCCTATCGACTAACTGGCTTCAGCCCAATTGCATGAAGACCGGTGAGGGTTAACCACCAGCGGGGGAAGTCCTGCTGAAGTACGTCAACTAGGACCCCCCGGGTGTCACCGCTCGGGGGCGTGCCTTAGGCCCACACCTCCATAGGCTTCGGACAGGGCAACTCCCCTCGGAATCCTTTACTGGACTCAGTGGCGTAGCGTGGGGGGTGCAGGGGGGGCCGGCCGCACCAGGCGCAACATCTGGGGGTTAGGGTTAGGGGGCGCAAATCCACGGGTTAGGGGGCGCAAATTACTTGCCTTGCCCCGGGTGCTGACAACCCACGCTACGCCACTGACTGGACTGCCCTTTGCTTGGGGAAGATGATGGTGCTTTCTCCCCCCCCCCTTCATTTGCATAACAATACCCCTGCCAATGCCTAACCGCCAATACCGAGGAAGTTGTGACGTTTGCTACGAGGTAGGTGAAAAAACCAAATGGCCGGTGCCAATTCGCCAAGTGGAAAAATTCCTACCAGGCCCCTCAAAGGCGACCAACCGAAGTTGATCAGATGGAGAGGTGAAGAGAGGACAGTCCTCGGGCGCGCCGGGGCATAAATAGCCCGGGCCACGCCTCCCTGTCCAGCCGATTGGCTAGGCAGGGAGCTGACGCGTCCGAGGATTCCCTCATTCTCGCAGAGGCTGTAAGCCAGCCCCCCTGTGTGTGGGGAGGGCGTGGGCCCACAACCCCACCTCCTCTCCAGCTCGGAAGTGGCTTTGTGGCAAAGAAATGGCAGTGCTCTAGCAACCACGCCTGTCTCTGTTTCGATAAGCCCTGCCAACTGGGAAGCTCCCTCCATGCCCAAGAGAGAAGGAAAATGTCAGAAACGCCGTAGCTCAGTGGCAGAGCATCCAATTTGCATGCAGAAGGTCCAGGGTTCAATTCTCAGCGTCTCCAGGTTGGGTTGGAAGAGACCCCATCTGCCTTTTCTTCAAGGAGCGCAAGTCAAAGTACATGATTGTTGTTGTTGTTATTTATCTGCCCTTCACGCAGGTGGCGCTGTGGGTTAAACCACAGAGCCTAGGACTTGCCGATCAGAAGGTCGGTGGTTCGAATCCCCGCGGCAGGGTGAGCTCCCGTTGCTTGGCCCCTGCTCCTGCCACCCTAGCAGTTCGAAAGCACGTCAAAGTGTAAGTAGATAAATAGGTACCACTCCGGTGGGAAGGTAAACGGCATTTCCGTGAGCTGCTCTGGTTCGCCAGAAGCAGCTTAGTCATGCTGGCCACATGACCCGGAAGCTGTACGCTGGCTCCCTCAGCTAATAAAGCAAGATGAGCGCTGCAACCCCAGAGTCGGTCACGACTGGACCCAATGGTCAGGGGTCCCTTTACCTTTACCTTTACACCTTAAGGTCCCAGGGTGGGTTACAATATTAGAAACAACTTAAAACTGCAGAAATAAGAAGCTTCCTAAAAACATACATTTCAAGGGTCAAAAGCTAGGATAAAAAAGTTAATCTTCAGCATTTGCCAGAAGCTGCATAATACAAGAAAGTGCCTGACACACTTCGGTGCAGAGGGAGTCCCACAACTTAGGGGGCTGCCACAGAGAAGGCTCTGTCCTGGGAAATCCCCTGGGCTTCTGAGGATGGTGGGACAAGATTTCATTCTTTCAGGTACATGGTGTGTTCCAAAGAGAAAAATAACTACCATCGCTTTTTTCCTTACAGCAACTCTGTGGAAAAAACCTCAGTCTGGCTCAAGTCTGAGCTTCATGGCAAAGTTGCACCCCATATTCTGCCCTTGGTAACTGGCTAACCTCTTTGTTCTTATTTGTCAGGTTTTGCTGAGTATTCCAAAAACTGAAAGCCACCATGGCTCTGACCAGTGCCTTCAAGACTGTTACCAACACACCTGGACTGATCATCTGGAGAATTGAGGTGGGACAATGAAATTTTCTCTGGTCTAAGCCAAAGGTTACCGAACCTGCCATCTAGGTAACTCTTACCTAGCTAGGCAAGGTGGCCATCTTTCTGAAATTCCAAAGGTGGAGATCATTCCTATAATTGTACTTACCTGCTGCTGAAAGCTTCAGTTTGCTTAATTTCTATCCTGCGTGTGCTGGCAACTGATTGGCTGCTGTAACATGCATTATGTGGAGCTGCCCTTGAAGATAGTTCAGAAACTGCAGCTAGTCCAGCTTGGATTTTGTCCAGAGCACATTACACTGAAACTATGGAAACTCCACAAGTTCTGCCTGTAATTCACATCGCTTAAGCCTGAGATACTTATGGGAGCACCTCTTTCCCCCAACAATTAACAGGGGTAGGCAACCTAAGGCCTGTGGGCTGGATGCGGCCCAATCACCTTCTCAATCTGGCCCGCGGACAGCCTGGGAATCAGCGTGTTTTTACAGGAGTAGAATGTGTGCTTTAATTTAAAATACATCTCTGGGTTATTTGTGGGGCATAGGAATTCGTTCATCCCCCCCCCCAAAAAAAATATAGTCCGGCCCACCACATAGTCTGAGGGGCGGTGGACCAGCCCATGGCTGAAAGAGATTGCTGACCCCTGTAGTATAACATAGCAGCAATGGATGGAGATAGAGAAGGTCAAATTTTTTTGTGAGCTGGGTGCTACTGTTAATCAATTTTTTAGCCTTAAGCACTTATTCATACAAGGGACGCGGGTGGCGCTGTGGGTTAAACCACAGAGCCTAGGACATGCCGATCAAAAGGGTGGTGGTTCGAATCCCCGCGATGGGGTGAGCTCCCGTTGCTTGGTCCCAGCTCCTGCCAACCTAGCAGTTCAAAAGCACGTCAAAGTGCAAGTAGATAAATAGGTACCACTCTGGCAGGAAGGTAAACTGAGTTTCTGTGCCCTGCTCTGGTTCGCCAGAAGCGGCTTAATAATGCTGGCCACATGATCCCTCGGCCAATAAAGCGAGATGAGCGCCGCAACCCCAGAGTTGGTCACGACTGGACCTAATGGTCAGGGGTTCCTTTACCTTTACCTTTACTTATTCATATAAGTCTGAAATGTTTTTTTTAAAAGTTTTAAACATTTGTTTTGAATTGAAAGTGTAAATTGAAAGTATTTTATAAGGAAATTGTCTGCGTCACCACAGGATGTCTGAGAGAGGATTGGGGGCATCGATGGTTGGAGGCCGTGTCACTGAGGCCACCAAATTGGGTCAGGGGATTGCTTAATGTACTGTGTTTCTCCTTCCCAGAAAATGGATCTGGTATTGGTGCCTCCGAAAGCCCATGGCAGCTTCTACGAAGGTGATTGCTATGTCCTCCTCTCGGTAAGTGGAGATCCTTGCTTATTGGTTTCCATCACCCCAGTCAGCTCTAGTTTAGCTGCCAAGCCACTCTGAGATGGGCAAAAGGCTCCCCCCCAGCAGCATCCTGCCCAATCCTGTTTCTGGAGATGCCACTCAGCCATATTCCCCATCCGCCTCCAATGGAGGCAGCTGGGAAGCCCAAACGCCATCCTTCAGAGGCCGGGATTTGTTTAGGGTCTGCCAGCTGCTGACCCTTATCTTAGGTCTAAAATAAATTGGGCATGCAGGCTAACAGGAAAGTCCTGCGTGTGCTGGCTGATTTCAGTTGCTTCAGACCGTAACAGGGCAGCTGTGTCCAGGGCAGCTGTTTATCAACTCCACCTGGTACGCAGGCTGAGACCCTACCTGCCCGCAGACTGTCTCGCAAGAGTGGTGCATGCTCTAGTTATCTCTCGCTTGGACTACTGCAATGCGCTCTACATGGGGCTACCTTTGAAGGTGACCCGGAAACTACAACTAATCCAGAATGCGGCAGCTAGACTGGTGACTGGGAACGGCCGCCGAGACCATATAACACCGGTATTGAAAGACCTACACTGGCTCCCAGTACATTTCTGAGCACAATTCAAAGTGCTGATGCTGACATTTAAACGGCCTTGGCCCAGTATACCTGACGGAGCATCTCCACCCCCATTGTTCTGCCCAGACACTGATGTCCAGCTCTGAGGGCCTTCTGGCGGTTCCCTCGCTACAAGAAGCCAAGTTACAGGGAACCAGGCAGAGGGCCTTCTTGGTAGTGGCACCTGTCCTGTGGAACGCCCTCCCACCCGATATCAAAGAGAAAAATAACTACCAAACTTTTAGAAGACTTCTGAAGGCAGCCCTCTTTAGGGAAGCTTTTAATGTTTAATAGGTTATTATATTTTAGTGTTCTGTTGAAAGCTGCCCAGAGTAGCTGGGGAAACCCAGCCAGATGGGCGGAGTATAAATAATAAATTATTATTATTTTAACAAGTGGACTAACCCAGTCCCTGAACATTTTCTCTTCCAGCGCATCATCCCAAGCACTGAAAGGCAACATTTGCATTTGTAAGCTGAAAACCCAAACCCCACATGTATTGGCAGATAGATGCACATGAACAGCAGGGGTGGGGAATCTGGGGGCCACAGCTCCCATCATTCCTAACCACTGGCCATACTGTCAGGGACTGATGGGAGTTGGAGTCAAACAACATCTGTTCTGCTTTGATCAGCAGGGCATCAGGCAAAGGTCTTTACCATCACCTACTAATACATGGTGCCAAGGGTGTTACTTGGAACATTCTACCATCAAAGCACGCACCCTCTCACTGAGTCCTTCCCCTAAGTGTGGGGTAAACATACAAGACTTTTCCTGTTGCCCCCTCACATTGGGGGGGGGGACCAGGATCATTAAATGGGGGGGGGGAGGATAAGTGGAATGCCTAATGTTTGCAATGACATCTGCTGGAGAGAGTGATAAATACATTTAGACACAGCATACTTCATCCTGCACAGCAATAGGACCTCTTCTTTTCATCTGCTAATACACAGTTCTTCAAGCTTGGGTCCCCAGATGCTGTTGGACTACAACTCCCATCATCCCTAGGCAGCTTACCCAATGGTCAGGGAAGATGGAAGCTGTAGCATCTGAGGACCCAAGGTTGAAGAAGGCTGTCCTAGGAGATGAGCTGGGTCACTACAAGCTTCTGTTATGGACAAAAACAATCCCATAGCTAGTGGCTGCAGACAGTGATGCGCTGTGAAGGTTGAAGAGCAGTGGTGGGCCTTAGGGTGGAATGGCTCCAGAGCAAAGTTTTCCAAACCTGGATTTTCAGCTGTCGTTGGACTATATTTCTCATCACCCCTAACCACTAGCTAGGGATGATGGGAGTTGTAGTCCAAAAAACAGCTGGAGACCCAAGTTTAGGAAACCATGCTGTTGGGATTCTAAGCTGGGAGCAAACTCAGTGCTCAGTCATTCAGAGACTTTGGTTATTATTAGTATGCCCTGCAGAGGACTTTAAGGTCCACAAATAACAACACTTTGGAGGTCCAAAGGCTCAAGGAGGTTAGATTGGTTTCAACTAGGGCCAGGGCCTTTTCAGCACTGGCCCCGATGTGGTGGAACACTGTCACAAGAGACTAGGGCCCTGTGGGACTTGACATCTTTCCTCAGGGCCTGCAAGACAGAGCTGTTCCGCCTGGCCTTTGGTTTGGACTCGGTCTGACCTGTATGTTTCCCTCCCCTTATGGTCTTGATTTATCGGCTACTTTAAAATGAGGCTGCATTTTAACCTGTATTTTAAATTGGTTTCCCCCTCTCTCTTCCCCCCCTATTATGTTTTTACTGTGATTTTATTGGTGTTAGCCGCCCTGAGCCTGGCTCTGGCCGGGGAGGGTGGGGTATAAATAAAATTGTTGTTGTTGTTGTTGTTGTTGTTGTGTGCAAGTCAGGGTTTCCGGGCCCTATGACTGCACTTATCTATCCCAATGACGTTTGTCCCTCCTGCAGACCCGTAAATTGGGCAGCGCCCTGTCCTATGACATCCACTACTGGATTGGCAAACGTTCCTCACTGGACGAGCAGGGCTGTGCTGCCATCTATACCACCCAGCTGGACGACTACCTCGGTGGGGTTCCCGTGCAGCACCGTGAGGTGCAGGGCCACGAGTCTGAGCTCTTCAAGGGCTACTTCAAGCAAGGTCTCATGTGAGTAAGGGGTCGTGATGGGAATGGCAACATCTCAGCAGGCAGCCCTTTTCTTGGCAATGCAGGCCGGCCCAAGATGTTTTGCTGCCTGAGCCTCCCAACCTCAGTTTCATCACATATATCGCATTAATTGGGGGGGGGAGTGCTCATGAAATGAAAGCATTTGACTGCACATTTCTCTTTTGTATGCTGATTTGCCTAATATACATATTCGGTCAAATTAGCTTTCCCCCCTGAATAATGCCCCTCTGTATGTCGTTTTGATTAAGATGTGCATTTTTGCATAGGTAAAGGTAAAGGGACCCCCTGACTGTTAGGTCCAGTCACAAACGACTCTGGGGTTGCGGTGCTCATCTCGCTTTATTGGCCGAGGGAGCCGGCGTACAGCTTCCGGGTCATGTGGCCAGCATGACTAAGCCGCTTCTGGCGAACCAGAGCAGCACACGGAAACGCCGTTTACCTTCCTGCCAGAGCGGTACCTATTTATCTACTTGGACTTTGACTGCTTTCAAAATGCTAGGTTGGCAGGAGCTGGGACTGAGCAACGGGAGCTCACCCCGTCGCGGAGATTCGAACCGTCCACCTTCTGATTGGCAATCCCTTTGCTCTGTGGTTTAGACCACAGCACCACCCGCGTCCCGCATTTTCGTATACTTTGGCCCAATTTAATGCATTTTCGTACATGCTTTTCATTGGAGAACTGCATCGTTTTATTCAGAGAGCTGCCAATTTCAAGGATCGCTGTGTTTCAACACACATTTTGAGAAGCATTTGTCTTCCCCATCCCTCAAATCCTCTGGGGTTCTTGGCAGACATATCTACAGGGAAATGATGTTCTCAACCTTTAAAACCTGGAGAAAGTGGTCACTTCTTGTGCAAGGCTTTAAAAACAAAGGGGTGTTATATTTGCAGGTAATAGTATCTACAAATCATACAATGAAATTTGCATTTCTGAATAAAGTTATGCCAGAGGGTGGATAAAGAAGATGGTTGTTTCCTATCATTTAGCAAACAACATGTTGTTTGTTTAGGCAAATGCACCTGCAAACCATTTTACTATTCTGTCTCCTGGTGGTGCTCAGCCACATGACCCACGAGTATTCTTAAGCAAGGAGTGAGATCCATTCTCTGATGCTACTTGTTCCCAGAATCTGGTTACATCTTATTCGAAGCAGCCTCCTCCTGATGTGGATGTTGTGCTTCCGACGATATTTCCACATGGAAGAGATGGTTGTGTAAGAGACTCTCAGGCTTTTGACAACTTGCAGTAGCGTGGCAGATGTGGAGGCAATTCTGACAACCACCTCTGTCATGATTTGATTTCCAACTCTTTGTGACCCCATGGACCAGAGCACACCAGGCACTCCTGTCTTCCACTGCTTCACGCAGTTTGGTCAAACTCATGTTAATAGCTTCGAGAACACTGTCGAACCATCTCATCCTCTGTTGTCCCCTTCTCCTTGTTCTCTTTCCCAACATCAGGGTCTTTTCCAGGGAGTCTTCTCTTCTCATGAGGTGGCCAAAGTATTGGAGCCTCAGCTTCAGGATCTGTCCTTCCAGTGAGCACTCAGGGCTGATTTCCTTCAGAATGGATCAGTTCGATCTTCTTGCAGTCCATGGGACTCTCAAAAGTCTCCTCCAAGCACCATAATTCAAAAGCATCCATTCTTCGGCGATCAGCCTTCTTTATAGTCCAGTTCTCACTTCCATACATCTTTTATATAGTGCTTGCTTTATATACACCTTTTCAGGCAGACCTCACAAAGCTGTTTACATACCATTATTAAGAAGCATCAACAGAAAATCAAAGAGCCCATGGGTTGTGTTCAACTTATTTGCAAAGACAGTAGGACTGGCTTGTTACTTCAGTTTATGTGAAGCCATCACCATTTAGGGAGTTCCCCCACCCTGTAAAACTATTAAGTTCAGACTCTAAGATTACCTAACCACTGCAGTTTCCTTGTACCTATCCCGCATCAACCACCGTCTCTATACAGTGGTACCTCGGGCTACATACGCTTCAGGTTACATACGCTTCAGGTTACAGACTCCGCTAACCCAGAAATAGTGCTTCAGGTTAAGAACTTTGCTTCAGGATGAGAGCAGAAATCGTGCTCTGGTGGCACAGCGGCAGCAGGAGGCCCCCATTAGCTAAAGTGGTGCTTCAGGTTAAGAACAGTTTCAGGTTAAGAACAGACCTCCGGAACGAATTAAGTACTTAACCCGAGGTACCACTGTATTGGCCTTGTATTGGGATTTGGGGGGAGTTGCCTTGTTAATGTTCTGCTAATATAGTTTGCAAGAACTATAATTCTCCTAGGATCAGCCCCCTTAGTGGAATATTTCTTAGTGAGCATATGCACATAAGTGCATGAGCCCGAAGTGCCGGTGTGGGGCAAACTCTGGCATCTCATGTTCTGCAGCTGCTGATGTGCATCTTCTCAGTGAAAGCTGATGGGCTTTGCTTTCTCACTGTGGCTGACAAAGTACAACCATTAGCAGAAGCAGTGGCGGAGCCACATGCTGTAGCCCCCGGAGCGGAGAACAGGCGTGGGCGTGGCTGATGTGCGTTCCGAGGGTGTGGCGCATCACCTGTGGGGGCGTGGGGCATGGTGCATCGCTCACAGGGGCGTGGTGTGCGTTTGGGGGGGCAGCCGCGATGGCACCCTTTCCCCAAATGGTACCCGGTGCGCTGCATTCCCCCGCGCCCCCCCTTCGTACGCCAGTGAGCGGAAGGATTTCCATTTGCCCAGTGAGCTTCTCCTTCCTCTCCTCCCCCCATGTGTCCCCTCCTCAAATCTACTTCTTGAAGTAAGTGCCCCCCTGCTTAAAATGTTGAGCCCCCACTCTGCCAAGAAGAAGCTCACTGGGTGACCTCGGGCCAGTCACTGTCTCTCAGGTTTGTTGTGATGACACAGCGGGGAGGCGAGAACCATGTTACACCACCTTGAGCTCCTTGGATGAAAAGGTGGCATATAAGTGTAATAAAGTTGGTATATAAATGTAATAAAGAAAGAAATACAGTGGTACCTTGGGTTAAGTACTCAATTTGTTCTGGAGGTCCGTTCTTAACCTGAAACTGTTCTTTGTGGGGTTTTTTAGTTTTTTTAGTTTTTAGTTTTTTTAATTCAAAATTATAACAAGACATATTATCCAAAAACATGTCATCCTTGTTTTCCCCCCAATTTTTCCTCCCCCCCCCCACAAAACCCACCCACCCCCCAACTTCCCTCAGTTCCAGTCTTTGGTTTCTCTAAGAATGCTGTTTTCTGCATGTTACAAAGTTGTATAGATCCTCAAACTATTTAGCTGATTATTATCAATAAAAAGTTTGTGAATGTTTATTCAAAACCTGCCAAGGAGTCCAGTTCGCTTTCTTGCATCTGAAACTGTTCTTAACCTGAAGCACCACTTTAGCTAATGGGGCTTCCCGCTGCCGCCGCACTGCCAGAGCACAATTTCTCTTCTCATCCTGAAGCAAAGTTCTTAACCCAAGGTACTATTTCTGGGTTAGCAGAGTCTGTAACCTGAAGCGTATGTAACCCGAGGTACCACGGTAGTCTGGGAAGGGCTGAGCACCAAGAACTCTGCATTACCTATTATATCCACTAGATAGGGATAAAGCGCCAAGTCTCTGCGGGGCTGAAATTCCTACCTACTGAAAAGTGCCATATATTTGCTTCATGTTGCCGCGGAAATTTCCCCAACCCTTCTTGCTTTTTAAAGAAAATCCTTTTGTATGAGCCAAAACTGAAGCATCCTTAAAATCCCCGTCATTTAACTTGCTGCCTCAACCATTTTCCATGGACCTTGCCTTTAGGCGGGTTACCGCAGCAGCAGGAATCTTATAAAGACGTCTTAAATTGTTTAAAGGCAAAGGGTAAAGCGACCCCTGACTGTTAAGTCCAGTCGTGAACGACTCTGGGGTTGCGGCGCTCATCTCGCTTTACTGGCCGAGGGAGCCAGCATACAGCTTCCAGGTCATGTGGCCAGCATGACTAAGCCGCTTCTGGCGAACCAGAGCAGCGCATGGAAACGCCGTTTATCTTCCCGCCAGAGTGGTACCTTTTTATCTACTTGCACTATGACATGCTTTCGAACTCCTAGGTTGGCAGGAGCAGGGACTGAGCAACGGGAGCTCACCCCTTCACGGGGATTCAAACCACTGACCTTCTGATCGGCAAGCCCTAGGCTCTGTGGTTTAACCCACAGCACCACCCGCATCCCCTTAAATTGTTTACTCATGGGGGGGAGGAAATAACTGGGTTGACAGTGCAACCCTATGCTTTCTTACTCAGAAAGAAGACCCAGTGATGCTTGCTCTCGGGAGAACAGGCTTAGGATTGGAGCCTAAATCTGCATATGAACAAAATAATAGTTTCGAAGCGGGGAGGGAAGCCCCCCTTTTTTGTTTGAGATGTTGCATGGATGTGTCACAGAAGCCACGGTCTTGGCATAGGCACGTTCCCTCCTGTGTCTTCCAAGATGGCACCCGGCAACCACGGTTCTTATAAGTATATTAAAAATAGCCAAGTTTTTAAGCGTGTTGTATGATTAATTGACCAACCTAGCAGATCGAAAGCACATCAAAGTGCGAGTAGATAAATAGATACCACTCTGGTGGGAAGGTAAACGGTGTTTCTGTGTGCTGCTCTGGTTCGCCAGAAGCAGCTTAGTCATGCTGGCAACATGACCCGGAAGCTGTACGCCGGCTCCCTTGGCCAATAAAGCGAGATGAGCGCCACAACCCCAGAGTTGGTCATGACTGGACCGAGTGGTCAGGGGTCCCTTTACCTTTACCTCATGATTAATTGGGGTCATAGGAGCCAACTCCAGGGGGCCATGGGTGCTTGGGCACCCACAATAATATAACTGTGGGGGCCAGGCACCCACAAAGTCAACGAGGAAAGCCAGAGAGAGGCAGCCAGTCAGCCTCTGTGCACTGCATCCAAGAGAGAAGCATCCTCTGCAGCCAGCAGGTAAGGATCTTTTTCCAGATTTATTTTTTTTTGTGGGGGCTCAGATGCAGAGAAAGAGGCTCTCTGCCTCCACATCTGAGCTCCTCCCCACGGAGTTGTGTTTTTGGAAGAGCCTTCATTACGGTGATGGGCACCCACAATTCTGAGGGCGAGATGGCATCTCTGATTGGTGTTACAGTGGTACCTCGGTTTTCGAACGTAGAAGAAGAAGAAGAAGAAGAAGAAGAAGAAGAAGAAGAAGAAGAGGAGGAGGAGGAGTTTGGATTTGATATCCCGCCTTTAACTCCCTTTAAGGAGTCTCAAAGCGGCAAACATTCTCCTTTCCCTTCCTCCCCCACAACAAACACTCTGTGAGGTGAGTGGGGCTGAGAGACTTCAGAGAAGTGTGACTGGCCCAAGGTCACCCAGCAGCTGCATGTGGAGGAGCGGAGACACGAACCTGGTTCCCCAGATTACGAGACTACCGCTCTTAACCACTACAACACACTGGCTCTACATTCCAGAAGACCGTTCAGCTTCCAAAACGTTTGAAAACAGAGGCGCAAAGGGCGCTCTGCAAATTCAATGGAGAAAATTAAAAAAACTCAGCAGAAGCTGTTCGACTTGCATGGTGCGTTTGAAAATGGAAGCGTTTACTTCCAGGTTTTCAGTGTTCGCAAACCAAAACGTTCGGCTTCCAAGATGCTCGAAAACCGAGGTACCACTGTATCTCTCTCTCTCTCTCTCTCTCTCTCTCTCTCTCTCTCTCTCACACACACACACACACACACACACACACACACTTAAAATCAATACATCTAACTGATTGATTAAAATCTGAAGCCACAGTGAAATGATTACCACAGCATTGGTTGGATATTTCTCTGCTCATCATTTGCTAGTTCTTCCGTAGCCGGAAGTCACAAATGATCATTCCTAATTCTCTGGAGCAGGTTGTTACCCAGCCTGCACAGTTCTCACACTCCTCTCCCCCAAACAGCTACAAGAAAGGGGGTGTTGCGTCTGGGCTGAACCACGTGGAGACCAATGTCTACAACGTCAAGCGTCTGTTGCACGTCAAGGGCAAGAGGAATGTGATAGCTGCAGAAGTGAGTTGTCCCTGCCCCCCCCCATCTGAAAGTGCCCGCAGCTTCTAGTTGCCTTGCTCTAACTCACCGCTTCCCTCTCTTCCTTGCCCCTGTCTCCTGCCTTCAACACTTGCAGGTGGAGATGAGCTGGGACAGCTTCAACGTCGGCGACGTTTTCCTACTGGACCTTGGCAAAGTCATTGTGCAATGGAATGGGCCACAGAGCAACAAGCAGGAGCGCATGAAGGTGTGAGCTCTAGCAGGAGGCGCTGTCTTGAGTTTATACTTCCTTGAGGTTATGACTGAGGGCCAAACTACATGTTAAAGTGGGCACACCAGGTTTGGAGGTGTTGTTTTTTAACAGTCTAAAACAGTCTTAATAATAATAATACTAATAATACTAATACTACTAATAATAATAATTTATTTATACCCCACCCATCTGGCTGGGCTTCCCCAGCCACTCTGGGCAGCTTCCAAAAAAATATTAAAATACTGTAATACATCAAACATTAAAAGCTTCCCTAAACAGGGCTGCCTTCAGATGTCTTCTAAAAGTCTGGTAGTTGTTGTTCTCTTTGACATCTGGTGGGAGGGCGTTCCACAGGGAGGGCGCCACTACCGAGAAGGCCCTCTTCCTGGTTCCCTGTAAGTTGGCTTCTCACAAAGAGGGAACCGCCAGAAGGCCCTCGACACTGGACCTCAGTGTCCAGGCTGAACGATGGGAGTGGAGACGCTTCTTCAGATATACTGGACCAAGGCTGTTTAGGGCTTTAAAGGTCAGCACCAACAATTTGAATTGTGCTTGGAAACATACTGGGAGCCAATGTATGTCTTTCAAGACCGGTGTTATGTGGTCTCTGCGGCCGCTCCCAATCACCAGTCTAGCGGCCGCATTCTGGATTAGTTGTAGTTTCCGGGTCACCTTCAAAGGTAGCCCCACATAGAGTGCATGGCAGTAGTCCAAGCGGGAGATAACCAGAGCATGCACCACTCTGGCGAGGCAGTCCGCAGGCAGATAGGGTCTCAGCCTACTTACCAGATGGAGCTGGTAAACAGCTGCCCTGGACACAGAATTAACCTGCGCGTCCATGGACAGCTGTGAGTCCAAAATGACTCCCAGGCTGTGCACCTGGTCCTTCAGGGGCACAGTTACCCCATTCAGGACCAGGGAATCCTCCACACCCGCCCATCTCCTGTCCCCCCAAAACAGTACTTCTATCTTGTCAGGATTCAACCTCAATCTGTTAGCCACCATCCAACCATCCAACCTTCTTAACCTTGGTTCTCCAGATGTTTCTCGACTACAACTCTCATCATCCCTGCCCACTGGTCCTGTTAGCCAGGGATGATGGGAGCTGTAGTCCAGCAACATCTGGAGACCCAAGTTTGGGAAACTCTGGTGTAGACCGAGCCACAGAGAGGTTGAGAAAGGCTGGTCTAAAGCTTTTACTGATCACCATAGTCCGCACCATCAACATCAAGCTGCAATTACTGTACTCATGGAGGGAAAACATGCAGGCTTACATTTATTTTTGATGCTTTAAGAGTTTCTTTGCTGAGAGGAAGGCAAAGTAGGAGCAGGGAAAAGAAGAAGGCTGGCAGCATTTGTTTGTTGTCGGCTGCTCAGTTTGAATAGTATTAATAAATAATAAATTTTTATTTATACCCCGCCCTTCCCAGTTCAAAAACCAGGCTCAGGGCGGCTAGCAACAAATCTAAAACACTTAATTGTAAAAACAGCATAAAATACAGTATAAAAACATGAATAACAATAAAATTCAAAATTCAGAAATCAATTTAGGGGAAATCCAGCTAATAAGCATTAGATAATCACCAGGGCTAGCTGGCTGAATTTGTCCTACTTGGGCCAGTGAGGAGGCCAGGGGAGAATTAGCTGTGGGGTCTCAGAACAGGTAATCTTCATAAAAGGGGAGGGGGAGGGAAGAAAAGAAAAGGGAAAGAAGAGATCAGGCTGAATTCAGGCAGAATAGCTCTGTCTTACAGGCCCAATGGAAGGGGGATAAATCCTGAAGGGCCCTAGTCTCACAGGACAGAGCATTCCACCAGGTCGGAGCCATCACTGAAAAGGCCCTGGTGGAGGATAGTCTGACATCCTTAGGGCCTGGGACCTCTAAACTATGGTCATTCATGGACCTTAAGGTCCTCTGCGGGGCATACCAGGAGAGGCAGTCCCATAAATACGAGGGCCCTAAGTCACAAAGGGCTTTAAAGGTCAAGACCAGCACCTTGAACCTGACCCTATACTCCACCAGGAATAATAGTAATTATTTGCTGACAACAATAACAACTCCTCAATTCTACTGCATGTGCAGATTAGATCCTATAGAGTCAACAGTGTAAACTAGGGTTTCCCAGACTTGGGTCTTGGACTACAACTCCCATCATCCCTGACCTGACTGGTCCTGTAGCTAAGGATGATGGGAGTTGTAGTCCAACAACAGCTGGAGTTTGGGAAAGTCTGGTGTAAACCGAGCCACAGAGCGTTTAAAACTTCTAAAACTAAGTTTACATGTATAGACATGAGTAGTGTGGAAGGGCCGTGCATTTCAGAAGGCCCCCTGAGTTCAATCTCTGACATCTCCAGCATGGGCAAGACTGAGTTAGATGGACTACGTCGTCTGATTTGGTCATGGGCTGTTTCCTGTGCTCCTTAGGCGATGCTTCTGGCCAAAGATATCCGCGACCGAGAGCGTGGGGGCCGGGCTGAGATCGGGGTGGTGGAGGGTGAGGTGGAAGAAGCCAGTCCAGACTTGATGAAGGTGATGGAGAACGAGCTTGGGGAGAGGTTGCAGGAAATCCAGCCTGCCATTCCTGATGAGGTGGTGGACCAGCAGCGGAAGACAAACGTCTCACTCTATCGGTAGGTCAATAAGACTTTCCTTTTGCATGCGAAGCTCAGTGGTAGTTGTCACTGATGCAGCAGGGGAGTGAAAGAGGTACTGTATTTTTTGCTCTATAAGACTCACTTTTTCCCTCCTAAAAAGTAAGGGGAAATGTGTGTGCATCTTATGGAGCGAATGCAGGCTGCGCAGCTATCCCAGAAACCAGAACAGTAAGAGGGATTGCTGCTTTCGCTGCACAGCGATCCCTCTTGCTGTTCTGGCTTCTGAGATTCAGAACATTTTTTTTCTTGTTTTCCTCCTCCAAAAACTAGGTGTGTCTTGTGGTCTGGTGCGTCTTATAGAGCGAAAAATACGGTATTTAGTGCTTATAGAATAGACTGAAAGAAGGAAAATAAGGTTGCCCCTTTTGCTTTCAAAATCCTGCCTGCTAGCAGAGCTAGGATAAGGGGACATTTTGGAAGCTGCGGGGTCATGCACAGAGGAAGGGGGGGAGGAAAGAGGTGGGCAGCCCCCCCCCCCAGAAGCGACAAGAAGAGGCAAAGCCTCAACATGGTACTGAGATCAGTATTTATGAATAGTAATAGTCTCGATGTGATCTGGTTGACCGAAGCAAATAAGTGATGGTTCCCTTGGGTGATGGCAAATCTTTGGGTGGATTCACGCAAACATGTTCATCACTCAATGATTTGACCATTCCATGATTTGCAGCAGAATGTGTGAAAAAGCATTGTGATGTGGAGGTGTGATATTTGATGTGATGGCTGTCCTTCACATATGTGCCATCAGTTGGCATTACAGCTATTGAATGATGAACATGAAAACATGAATTCACTTGAGGAGGGACAGGGACTTGAAAATTTTAGGGGGACTTTAGAGGAAATGTTTGGGGGAGTTGGCCAATCTGTTGAACGCAGAAGCGAAAGAGCAGACAAATCTCTCTTCCTCCCTCCCTCTTGTCTCTCTTCTAGTGTCTCGGACTCCGAAGGGAAAATGCAAGTCACAGAAGAGGCCAAACGGCCCCTCATGCAGGATATGCTGAGCCATGACGTAAGTCCGAAATGGGGTGCAGGTTCTTCAGGGGCCTCAGTGTGGTGTGGTGATTAAGAGCGGTAGTCTCATAATCTGGGGAACCGGGTTCGCTTCCCCGCTCCTCCACATGCAGCTGCTGGGTGACCTTGGGCTGGTCACAGTTCTCTGAAGTCTCTCAGCCCCACTCACCTCACAGAGTGTTTGTTGTGGGGGAGGAAGGGAAAGGAGAATGTTAGCCACTTTGAGACTCCTTCTGGTAGTGATAAAGTGGGATATCAAATCCAAACTCTTCTTCTTCTAATGCCCATGTTAAAAACCGAGCCTGTAGCTGTTAGGGGTGTTTGAGAAATCAGAAACAGAAATGGAAATTGCTTTGATTCATGTGTTCCTTGGAGGTTAGGAACAGAAACCATGCAAGCAAAAACGAGTGGTTTCGCTGCAGGTTTTTTTAGCCTGCAAACATTACATAAACAACTGTGTTGTTTTCTGTATTTCCCTTCCACTGAAATTAATTTGGTTAAGCAATGTAGGTTATAGCAGAAGCCAAGCTGTAGCCCAACTGAAACAGTGCTGGTCGCAATAAACTCAGGATGGAAGAGAAATCGCTGCCTCTTTGCACCCCTAGCAGCTGCAATCCACAAACCGTTTACACTGAGATTGCTGTAATTCTATGGAATAAATCACTTGTGGTTGCAACCTTGTACAGGCAACTTCCCATTCACGCATGGGTTGCGTTCCAGGTCATTGGTGGGTTGCGCATACGCCTGCCCCATCCTGTCCCTGCCCCTGCACCTTCCAGGACCGAAAACAGTGTGAGTGTCAGCGGTCACACATGCCTTGAATGTGTGCAAAATGGGAGCTGCCTGTACTCAATGCTGAGTACAGTGGTGCCCCGCAAGACGAACGCCTCGCAAGATGGAAAACCCACTAGACGAAAGGGTTTTCTGTTTTGGAGGCGCTTCGCAAAACGAATTTCCCTATGGGCTTGCTTCGCAAGACGAAAATGTCTTGCGAGTTCCTGCAGGGTTTTTTCCCTTTTCCCCCCCTTTTCCTAAGCCCTAAGCCGCTTATCAGCTGATCCGCTAAAAGCTGCTAAACTGCTAATAGCGCTAATCCGCTAAGCTGTCAATGGGCTTGCTTCGCAAGACGAAAAAACCGCTATACGAAGAGCCTCACGGAACGGATTAATTTCGTCTTGCGAGGCACCACTGTACATGTTCTTGGAAACATTTCCTGAAACCCATAAATGGCTCTCACACACCACAATTCTTTCCCTCAAAGAATTCTGGCCACTGTAGTTCATTAATGATTGCTGGAAATTGCCATTTGTAAACTGCAGTGCCCAGAATTAACAGAAAGAATGTCTTTTGAGTGTGCTTTCATAGTGTGTGCACAGCCCCAGTATACTCTACTACCAAAGAGGGCCAGATTTGATGAAGTGAAGGGCCGTGAGGGCCGACCAAAGTTGTTGACCTTTTTTTTAAGATTGAAGTTGTTGAACTTTTTATGATTTTACCCCAAACTTGTTGTTGCTTTTTTTAGGATTGGATTTGTGATTTGTTTAGCTTTTTTTAGGATTTTACCCCAGGAAATAAACCAACCCCAGGAAATAAACTGACCGACCAAACAGGCTTTGGACATGCCTGCTCTACTATCAGACAACATGTAAATCTGCCACATGTGTTTCTTCTACTTTCCCCTCCTGCTGGCCATAAGACGTGGCTGGCATTCAGAAGCCACATGTGAATTGACTAGCCAGCAACCTGAGACAGCTGGTCTAGAGTGGCAGCTGGTGGCCATTGTCAGAAGCATAAGATTGCCTCTCCCAACATTTTTTTTTTTAAAATCTTGTCTCGATTCTCTTCCCCTGTCATCAGCCTCAGGTTGAGACATTCCTCTTGCCTGTTTACGTAAGAGGTGGGTGGGGAACCAAGGATTTATAGTTTTCGCCCATTTTACACAGAAACACACGAAACCAATCGAGGAGCTGCGAGAAATTCTTCCTGTGCTAATCATAAACTTCTCATTTGTGCCTTAGGACTGCTACATTCTGGATCACGGCGGGATGAAAATCTACGTCTGGAAAGGCAAAGGAGCCTCTAAGATGGAGAAGCAAACAGCCATGTCTAAGGCCTTGGTATGGCACGAGAATTCAGCTAAGCTGCAATTTTGTTATAATTTTAAATGCCCCAGTTGTCTGCAGATGGGAAATGCAGAGACAGAAAGATGTGTATATAAAATTCTTTTTAAAAACGCAAGGTTGGAAGGTGAACCAGTTTTGCATGTTCCAATTTACCAGGGACTGCCTCTGTTTTCTAGTATTTGTCACTATCCTTATTTAGCCTTTCGGAGGATATGTGGAAGATGCCTTTAAGGAGCTTTTGTTAGGGTGCGCTAACTTCCCTTCCAGCTGCCCCCTCCTCTTGCTGCTGCCAGTAATTGCTTAACATGGTTGTCAAACCACTATAAAACACACAGCCTGACTGCAGTTGCTGTGGCTTATTTCAGGCCTGTTGGCAGAAACGGAAGATTTACTGGGATTGTTATTCTTCCCCCAAGCTCAGTTTTTAATAAGCTGTAGAAGCACATTTAGCGGGCAGTCCTGAGTTTCACTGTCCCTGCTGTAAATCTATTTTTCACTTTTATGTCCCCACCTTTACATTTATGTCCAAGGAATTCAGTGTGGCACGGGTGCTTCTCTCGCTCCCAATTTTATCCTCACAACAACACTGTGAGGAGATGAATTAGGCTGAGAGATGGTGACTGGGGATTTGGAGCCTGGTCTCCCAGTTCCTGGGGACGCGGGTGGCGCTGTGGGTTAAACCACAGAGCTTAGGACTTGCCAATCAGAAGGTTGGCAGTTCAAATCCCCGTGATGAGGTGAGCCCCCGTTGCTCGGTCCCTGCTCCTGCCAACCTAGCAGTTCGAAAGCACATCAAAGTGCAAGTAGATAAATAGGTACCGCTCCAGCGGGAAGGTAAACGGCGTTTCTGTGCGCTGCTCTGGTTCACCAGAAGCGGCTTAGTCATGCTGGCCACATGATCCAGAAGCTGTACGCCGGCTCTCTTGGCCAATAAAGCGAGATGAGCGCCGCAACCCCAGAGTCGGTCACGACTGGACCTAATGGTCAGGGGTCCCTTTACCTTTACCTTTACCTTTACCTCCCAGTTCCGAGTCCAACACCACACGGGCTTTCTTTCAGTAGCAACATGCTGAAAACTGCAGAGGAAACCTGCGCTAGAGGCAGGACCCAAAGCCTATCCTTCCTTCCTTGCTTGTTACAGGAATTTGTTCAGATGAAAGGCTACCCTCCAAGCACTAACCTGGAGACGGTTCATGACGGGGCAGAGTCAGCCATGTTCAAGCAGATGTTCCAGAAATGGACAGTCCAGGACCAGACTGTGGGGCTAGGAAGAACCTACAACGTTGGCAAAATTGGTAAGGATGTGCAGAGACATGCCTCGGATCCTTTGGGCAATTGGCAAGGAGCTGCATAGACACCTCCCTCTTCATCCCTGGTTCAGGCCAATTCTGGTTTGCATTCCCAGTTACCATTGTCTGGAGGTGCAGGTCAATTCTGTGTCCAGGGGAGCTGTCTACCAGCTCCATCTGGTACGCAGGCTGAGACCCTTCCTGCCCACCGACTGCCTTGCCAGAGTGGTGCATGCTCTAGTTATCTTCCGCTTGGACTACTGCAATGTGCTCTACGTGGGGCTAGCTTTGAAGGTGACCCAGAAAATACAATTAATCCAGAATGCGGAAGCTAGAGTGGTGACTGGGCCTGAAAGACCTACATTGGCTCCCAGTACGTTTCCAAGCACAATTCAAAGTGTTGGTGCTGACCTTTAAAGCCCTAAACCAGGCTCCCTCAAACTTGGCCCTCCAGATGTTTTGAGACACAGTTCCCATCATCCCTGACCACTGGTCCTGCTATCTAGGGATCGTGGGAATTGTAGGCCAACAACATCTGGAGGGCCAAGTTTGAGGAAGCCTGCCCTAAATGGCCTTGGCCCTGTATACCTGAAGGAGCGTCTCCACCCCCATCGTTCTGCCTGGACATTGAGGTCCAGCTTTGAGGGCCTTCTGGCAGTTCCCTGACTGTGAGAAGTGAGGTTACAGGGAACCAGGCAGAGGGCCTTCTGGGTAGTGGCGCCCACCCTGAGGAACACCCTCCCATCAGATGTCCAGGAAATAAACAACTATCTGACTTTTAGAAGAGATTTGAAAGCAGCCCTGCTTAGGGAAGTTTTTAATGTTTGATCTTTTATCGTGTTTTTAATGTTCTGTTGGGAAACGCCCAGGGTGGCTGGGGAAACCCAGCCGGATGGGCAGAGTATAAATAACAAATTAATATCATCATTATTATTATGATTAGCATCTTTAGGTTTTCAGCAATTTTGGCCAAGAGGTTGCAATTTCTCCTAGCCTTGTTGCGACCCTTGTACTTGTCTCCAGGCCCAAGGGATCATGCACTCCACTTGGCAAAACCTCGCTCTGATGGATGCCAGCTGCTTCCTCCCTTTGACAGATGTTTCCTTTCCAGCTAAGGTCGCCCAAGAGAAATTTGATGCCACCCTCTTGCACGCCCGACCAGAGTTGGCAGCCCAGGAGAGAATGGTAGATAGCGGGGAAGGAAAAGTGGAGGTAAGAGTTATGAGCCCAATCCCAGAATGGAAGCTCGATTTCTTGTTGGCTCTCTAGTGAGTACGGTGGAAGAAGAAGAGTTTGGATTTGGTATCCCGCTTTATCACTACCCAAAGGAGTCTCAAAGCGGCTAACATTCTCCTTTCCCTTCCTCCCCCACAACAAACACTCTGTGAGGTGAGTGGGGCTGAGAGACTTCAGAGAAGTGTGACTGGCCCGAGGTCACCCAGCAGCTGCATGTGGAGGAGCGGGGAAGCGAACCCGGTTCACCAGATTACGAGTCCGCCACTCTTAACCACTACACCACACTGCCTCTTGGTACCTCAGGTTACAAATTTAATTCATTCCAGAGGGCCATTTTTTATTATTAATTAAATTTTATTTAACATAATTATCACAAAATGCAAGCAAAATACATACAAATACATGCATACATATATTTTTCAGATAAGTGCACATATATAAAAACGAACAAAAAAGAAAAAAGGAAGAAAAGAAAAAGAAAAAATAAGAAGAAAAATTGGAAGAAGAAGAAAAATTGGAAGAATTTCTTTCCAATTTATTCTACAAATATCCCGGAGGTCCATTCTTAACTCACAACTGTTCTTAACCTGAGGCGCGCTTTCGCTAATGGGGCCTCCTGCTGCCGCCGTGCCACCGGCATGAGATTTTCGTTCTCATCCTGGGGCAAAGTTTGTAACCCGAGGTACTACCTCTGGGTTAGCGGAGTTTGAACCCAAGGTGTTTGTAACCCGAGGTACCACTGTACAAGTGCCCCACATTTGCATACACTATTTTTCTCTTCTTTTATATTTCCAAAATAACATCCTAGCACAGAGGTGATTGATATGCTCCAGTAGTGAATGATTGTGGCACTCTGATACTGGAAGTGAGGTTGGGCGAGTCACAGTCACCTTGGCTGCCATTGGCTTAGCGCAGGCATAGGCAAACTCCGGCCCTCCAGATGTTTGGGACTACAATTCCCATCATCCCTGACCAGTGGTCCTGTTAGCTAAGGATGATGGGAATTGTAGTCCCAAACATCTGGAGGGCCGGAGTTTGCCTATGCCTGGCTTAGCTGCTGTGATGTCACACAGAGGGGTCTGGCAGCCTAAGGCTTAGCAACCAGAGGGGAGGGGATTTGCAAAGCCTTAGAAGCCATTAGCAACAAACTGCTGAAAACTTGCTGTTTAGGAATGCGAATAGCATTCATCTGTAATGTTTCTACCATATTGCTTTTGCACCCTTCCCCCAAGTTTCTACAAAAGGTTTTTTAAAATAAATAATAACTGCCATTTCGTGGCAGGAAAAGGCAATTTCAATGAAGCCAGAAATGATCAGAGTAGGAAAAACTGCATTGTTGTCTTAATTGGCACCATATAATCAGGGTACAGAATGTGATTGTTTAGCTCTTAGGAGTTGATGTTCCTTGGAATTTATTTTGTGTTCATTCACAAGTCACAAGAGCTGAGATGTTGGAAGTGTGAAATCTACAGTAAAAGGTAAAGGCAAAGGGACCCCTGACCATTAGGTCCAGTTGTGGCCGACTCTGGGGTTGCGGCGCTCATCTTGCTTTATTGGCCAAGGGAGCCGGCATACAGCTTCTGGGTCATGTGGCCAGCATGACTAAGACGCTTCTGGAGAACCAGAGCAGTGCATGGAAACGCCGTTTACCTTCCCGCCAGAGCGGTACCTGTTTATCTACTTGCACTTTGACGTGCTTTCGAACTGCTAGGTTGGCAGGAGCAGGGACTGAGCAACGGGAGCTCACCCCATCGCAGGGATTCGAACTGCCACCCTTCTGATCGGCAAGTCCTAGGCTCTGTGGTTTAGACCACAGCGCCACCCGAAATTTACAGTATGCTTGCTCAAAAGTATCTTTGCGTGCAGCAGTAGATGTAACGAAGGAAACACAGGGATCCCAATCCTGCGCTTAACTTGTCCAGTGTTTTTGGTAAGAATTGGTGGGCAGAAGAAGAGGTGCTTATCCTTATCCCTGCTCACTGATTCTGCTTTGCAAGTGCCACTGTCAGCTATTTTTAATTCCCCCACTGCCACTGCCCACTGCCATGTCAGCTTGTGAAACTAGGAGCGAGCCTGGCTGGAAAAGCAGCCCTGAGGATGTTTTTTTTTTTTGGGGGGGGGGGAGATCAGTGATGTGCCAGCACCAGAGGGATAATGTGTTGCTTCTACCTGCTCACCTGCCAGTCTAACCCTGTATGAGTCCCCTTGCCCTACATTTCAATTAATCTCAGCAGAACAAGTGTTAAGGTAGCAATGAAAGGATCTGTCAGTTGTGGTTCTCTGGGCTTCCCTTTTTTCCAGTCTTAAATTCAGTTCCTCACATTTAATGCAGCAATTTGCATTTTTTAAAAAAAAAACTCATGAAAATTCATCAGCATTTTAGTGCAAATTTCTCCCAATAAATAATTTTTTGTATGCCGCTTTTACTGTTGTCCATATTGTCGCAAGCGTTTCCTCCCTAATTCTATGCACTTTTGCCTGCCACCGTCACTAATCATTTTTATTATGTGTATTTGAATCTATCGTCTTTGATAAAATGCGTGCTGCAATATGAATTTTCGTGCAGTTTTCTTTTTTAAAAAGCAGATAAATGCCCAAACATGGGCCAGAAATAGGTTGATTAACCTAGGTTATGACTGCACATTTGCTGAGATAACATCTAGTTCCACCCTCTGTTTTGTTATCTCTAGGTCTGGAGGGTTGAGAACCTGGAGCTGGTGCCAGTGGACCATCGATGGCATGGATTCTTCTACGGCGGAGACTGCTACTTAGTCCTGTACACCTATGAGGTCAACAGGAAACCCCATTACATCTTGTACATTTGGCAGGTAAGTGAACAGCTTCAGATGAGGAAGGCCCTGTTTCTGTTGACTTCCCAAAGGAGTTGGCTTCAGAAGTCTTAGGTGCTGCTACCAAATGTTCCTTTCAATTGCCCATGGTGTACAGGTAATGGTGGCTGTAAACTATGGTTAGGGAAATTGGCTGGTACACAAACTGCATGTGGTGCACACAGTCCCTGCGCTCTGCTCCGTCCCACCATAAAGCTTGACATGCATAGATTTTACTTGTGTTACCCCCAGGACACAACCCTTTTGGATGGATGAGACTGAGAGAGGTTGACTGGCTAAGAGTTGCCCAATAACTTTCAGGGCTCCGTGGGGATTTGTACTTAAGTCTCTTAAATCCAATATGGCTGATGAGAGCCTACATTGGAGACCCTCACTCAGTGTGGCTGTAATGTGCAGCTATACTCACCGCATGCTAGATCTCCCTGTGCTTCAGGGGCTGTTGAATATATGGGTAGTGAAAGCGCAGCTAAGAAGGTCAAATCATATATATGACTGACACCCTTCTTTGGAAATTAAACCAATGTCCAGACTCTAACATTCAAAAACTTTACTTGCAGAAACTGTTAATTGTAGATGAATTAAAACATAATATTTACAGTTGCATGCTCATCCAAGCATGGGCCTACATTTATTTATTTTTTACATTGTGGCCGTTGTTTTAATTTCATTTTTGTATTATTCCCTTGTATTCATGGATGCATATTTCTATTTAACTTCACACTGATTTGAAGCCACTTTGTGTCCTTCCTAAAAGAGGCTCCTGGGAGGCTGGAGGGACATTGCTGGAACAACTCTTGGGTTGGGGCAACTGGCTAAAAGGTTTTAAAATGTTTTAAACGGTTCTAATTTTGGTTCCTTTTTTGTTTTGGTCAGGTTGATGTTGGTTAAATGTTTAGTTGGGGTTGGCAGTTATTTTAATTTGGGTATAACTGTAAACTGATTATTATTGCTGTTGTTGTTTTCTATTGATTTATTGGCTTGTTTGTTGCTCATATAGGATATTTTGTTTTTTAATGTTTGATGCTTTGTTGTATTTTAAGCCACCCAGAGTGGCTTGCGAAACCCAGCAAGATGGGCAGGATATAAATTTAAAAATTATTATTATTACAGTCTCTTCTTCTAACTTTCAATCAGCTGTATTTTCTTGTCTTTCCAGAGCTCAGCACTCAGCCTTCTGTCTCTCAGTTAGGCCATGCCTCGCAGCTCCTATGAGAGATTTACCTTCTCCATTTTACCTGCTCTCTTAAGCAGAGAAGTAGCACTCTAACACTCTATTCAACTGAGCAGTGTTCACAGTGGATTCTAAAACACAGTCATCTTGCTTCCCATAAAATGAAGTCTCTCCTTCACTATTTCCCTCCCATGTGACCAACCTTAACTAATCACATGAGAACCGCTGTTGTTGTTGTTTAGTCATTTAGTCGTGTCCGACTCTTCGTGACCCCATGGACCAGAGCATGACAGGCACTCCTGTCTTCCACTGCCTCCCGCAGTTTGGCCAAACTCATGCTGGTAGCTTCGAGAACACTGTCCAACCATCTCGTCCTCTGTCGTCCCCTTCTCCTTGTGCCCTCCATCTTTCCCAACATCAGGGTCTTTTCCAGGGAGTCTTCTCTTCTCATGAGGTGCCCAAAGTATTGGAGTCTCAGCTTCACAATCTGTCCTTCCAGTGAGCACTCAGGGCTCATTTCCTTCAGAATGGTTTGATCTTCTTGCAGTCCATGGGACTCTCAAGAGTCTCCTCCATCACCATAATTCAAAAGCATCCATTCTTCGGTGATCAGCCTTCTTTATGGTCCAGCTCTCATTTCCATACATCACGACTGGGAAAACCATAGCTTTAACTATACGGACCTTTGTTGGCAAGGTGATGTCTCTGAGAACCACTAGAGAACACTATAGAATTCAGTTACCAACCAATCAAATTTAAACCCATAGCAATGCATACAAGCACTTTCAATTTCAGTGAATTCCATTACTGTACTCAACAGGGACGCCATGCCACGGTGGACGAGCTTGCGGCTTCAGCCTACCATGCAGTGGAGCTGGATCAGCAGTACAACGGGGAGCCTGTGCAGGTGCGGCTGAACATGGGCAAAGAACCGCGCCACTTCTTGGCCATCTTCAAAGGCAAGCTTGTCTTCTTTGAGGTATGGAGGAGGATTAAGGAGCACCATGGAAAATCACAAACTGAATTCCCCAGGCATCAGGCCTGTTACAGCTAAGCGTATTGCTGTAGCTTAGAAGCAAGGAACCTGGGACCCTCCAGATATTGTTGGGACTTCAGATCCCATAATCCTGAGCCCAATGGTTGGGGGTGATGGGACCTGTAGGACCACAGTTTCCCCATCCCTTCTTTCACATCCCATAATCCTGAGCCCAATGGTTGGGGGTGATGGGACCTGTAGGGCCACAGGTTCCCCATCTCTGCTGTACCTGCTCAAGGCCATTATGAGTCACAGCCAGATTCTCCCTGAACACAAACTCTTTGCTCTTCTGGTATATTTTGAGGGGCAAAAATCAGGAGTGAAGGAGGAGACCAGAACGCAGGTTCCCTGACATCTCAGTGGAACAGTCTGTCCTTGGGTCTTATTCTTGCCGCTTACAGCAGCCAAGATGGGAAGGGCATAGAGTGACAACACAGTTCATTCTTTGTTGGAGCTTCCCTTCTTTGAATGAATACGGAAACTTGTCTCTGTCATCCCTGCTGTAAAAAAAGGGAAGAGGGAGGCAGGAAGTCCTAGATACTCGAGAAATCACGTCAACCATGCAGAATCAGGCACCAGGTTTGGCTTTTCGTGTTTTTCCCTTTCTCCCGCCTTTCCTTTAAAAAGGAAAAAAAAAAAAGAGATTATAGTCCTCATTGTACAAGCAATATCTTCTGAAAGTTGAAAAAAACAAATGGAGACTGGATTTCAATGGCTTTGGAATAGGGATTCCCACGATCTCACGGTTTTGGGAGTCCTGACTTTCCTGCCCTTCCCCCACTCCATCTGCTGTTGCCTCTGTTGTTCCTTGTCGTTACCAGATTGCCAAAATATTCCAAATTCTAGTGTTACAGCCACTCTGGCTGACCAATATATTTTTTATTCTGCTCTGGGTGATATATATATATATATATATATATATATATATATATATATATATGCTTTCGTAGATTTTCACGGGTAGATTTTCACGGGTAGATTTTTTTCACGGGTAGATTTTCACGGGTAGATTTTCGTAGATTTTCACGGGATTTTCACACCAAAACCTGCATATATATATATATATATATATATATATATATCTCACACCTGGATAAGGATCAGCTAACCAATTTTTTTGCTGTTGACACCAATTGGGGTAGCTACCCTCTCGTGGGGATCATATGGTCCAGACATTCATTTAATGAGTACCTGGAACTAGGCTTTTAGTGGGGTAGCATCCATGCCTTGAGATATTCTTCACCTCAAAGTTGGATGGTGTCCACAATTTGTTCTTTTAGGTGCCTCCTTAAGCCTTTTTTAAAAAAATCCAATCAGGCATTTTTAAGCCAGCATTGCTGAATATTGTTCTTATTAGTTTTACAGGTTTTACAGATAGTAACTGAATCATGGGTTAGAAAGGCATTTCATTTCCTCCACAAACTGGGAATTAGGACTAAATATGTCACCAGCTGGTATCTGCAGAATCAGTGATGAAGAATCCCATTTATACAAATGAAATCCTTTGATCCAGGCAGGTGTCAGATGTAGCAGAAGATTAAATACTTGTTCTGAGGTTTCCCTGCTAATGATGAATTTATCAATATTCAGAAGTGCGTGGAAAAGGTATCTGAACTCCCAATAGTCTAGTGAGTCTGCCTCCAGGAATATTTGTGCACTTATTTAATAGGATGGGAAAGAGGAAGTGTTTCAATAGGTGTCGGTCAAAGGCAGTGCTTTTTTCTAAGAAAAAAATGTTTAGGGGTACTCTCATTTTCCTACTTATATTGAAATACTGCCTCTCTATGAGGTCAAACATAGATTCACAATATGTTTAGGAGTATGCCTGCCCCCAGAAAAAAAGCATTAATCTCAGGGGTGGTTTCGCCTTTGCCTTAAGTATTTAACTCAAGTCCCAGCTAGAAGCTTCTCGTTGAAAATACTTGTCTGTTGCACAGTTGAGAAGTGATAGTCCCAGACCTTTGCCCCTCCAGCTTCTTTCCCAGTAGATGTGCATTTTGTAAATTTTCACCTGCATAGCCAGTGCGGCCATCAGGGTAGGACTCTGGGGTAGGAGACCAGAGGCCCACTCAGGAGAATGAAGGAATAAATATTACCATCTAATCCAGGGGTAGGCAACCTAAGGCCTGTGGGCTGGATGCGGCCCAATCACCTCTTTAATAAAAAATATAAAATATATATGAGGAATTTGAACAAAACATATTATCTTAAAACATATCAGCCTTAATTCCCCCCCCCCATTTTACCTCCCCCCCCATAAAATGACCCACCCTCCCCTCCCCCCTTGACTTCCCTCAGCTCCAATCCCTGGTTTCTCTACAGATACTATTCTCTGCATGTTACAAAATTGTATAAATCCTTAATTTATCTGACTGGTTATTGTCAATAAAAAGTTTGTGAGTGTTTATTCAAAGCCTGCCAAGGAGTCCAGTTCACTTTGTTGCTTCGCCCAATCACCTTCTCAATTTAAATGCATCTCTGGGTTATTTGTGGGACATAGGAATTAGTTCTTCTTCTCCCCCCCCCCCAAAAAAATATAGTCCACCCCCCCCAAGGTCTGAGGGACGGTGGACCGGCCCCCTGCTGAAAAAGTTTGCTGACCCCTGATCTAATCCATCACCGCTGCTGTAAGGCCGTTAAGGTTACTTAGGTGAACCGTGCCACTGTACACAGTATTGCTCCAGTTGCATCATTAGGTTAGCAGCGATTTTGGTTTGTTGTTCTGCCCTTCCATCACTTGGTCTTTAGGGCGGGACATCAAGGAAAGGCAGGAGCGAAGCGGAACCACCAGTGCGGCTCTTCCAGATCCGTGGAACGGACAGCTCCAACACGAAGGCGGTAGAAGTGCCGTCTGTGGCTGCCTCTCTCAATTCCAACGATGTCTTCTTGGTGAAGACCCAGACGGACCATTACTTGTGGTATGGCAAGGTGAGGCGAGGAAAGGTGGCTCGGAGCAGGGAGGAGGGCAAAGTCAAGCAGGAGGGCGGGTGGGAATCCAGAACCCCACCATCCATTGCATTTCAAACAGGGACATCCCGCCTGAAAGGTTTTTACATGGATGGGTGGGTGTCGGAATTAAGAAAAGAAAAATTGGTGAGACCAAATGTCTGGTATAGAATTTGGATTCCTTGCAGTGGCGGGGGAATCTTCAAATTTCATTAATAACAGCAGAGTAGTCCCAAGTCTGTCTTTCATGGTTGTGAAAGATAACTTTGAAATGTGTCACATTATTATTATTATAATTATTATTATTATTACCCCACCCATCTGGGTTTCCCCAGCCAATCTGGGTGGCTCCCAACAGAATATTAAAAACACAATAAAACATAAATCATTACAAAAATTCTGTAAACAGGGTTGCCTTCAGATGTCTTCTAAAAGTCAGATAGTTGTTTATTTCCTTGACATATGATGGCAGGGCGTTCCACAGGGTGGGTGCCACCACCAAGAAGGCCCTCTCCCTGGTTCCCTGTAACTTCGCTTCTTGCAGTGAGGAAACCGCCAGAAGGCCCTCGGAGCTGGACCTCAGTGTCCGAGCTGAACGATGGGGGTGGAGACGCTCCTTCAGGTATACTGAGTCGAGGCCATTTAGGGCTTTAAAAGTCAGCAGCAACACTTTGAATTGTGCTCGGAAACGTACTAACGTAGGAATAAATTTCAAAAGCATTTCAGCTATGGTATGCTATACAGATTTTGGCACACAATGAGTAGTAGCTTAAAATTAAATAGAGAAAGGAAGTCACAAGCCCCCGTGACTGTAGAGGGCACTTTGAGAAAGTGCACATTGCCAGGAACACAGAACTAGGATTATGACGGAGCAGAGTGCAGCAGTTGCCTAGGGCAGCAAATTCCAGGGGAAGAGCTCCCTCCCTATATCTCAGAGATGATAGAGCACACATTTTGCACGCACAAGGTCCCAGATTCAATCTGTTGCAGCTCCAGGTAGGTTTACAAAAGACTCCTGTCTAAAACCAGCTGCACTGGCTCCCGGTGGAGTACAGGATCAGGTTTAAGGTGTTGGTTTTAACCTTTAAAGCCCTATACGGCCTAGGACCCTCGTACCTACGGGACCGCCTCTCCTGGTATGTCCCACAGAGGAACTTACGGTCTTCAAACAAAAACATCTTGAAGGTCCCAGGCCACAGAGAGGTTAGGCTGGCCTCAACTAGAGCCAGGGCTTTTTCGGCTGTGGCTCCGATCTGGTGGAACGCTCTGTCACAAGAAACTAGGGCCCTGCGGGACTTGACATCTTTCCCCAGGGCCTGCAAGACAGAGCTGTTTCGCCAGGCCTTTGGCCAGGGCACAGCCCGACTCCTTCCTTTGGCAATCTTCACAGAACTCTAGCCCAATGGTTGCTATCAATTTGATTTGAATTAATTTTATAATGAAATGGTTTTAGAATGTTGTATTATTTTATTCTTGTTAGCCGCCCTGAGCCCAGCTTCAGCTGGGGAGGGCGGGATATTAATATTAATAATAATAATAATAATAATAATAATAATAATAATAATAATAACCCCTGGAGAGCCACTGTCATCCAGTTTTGGGTAGCCAATACAGAGCTAGATAGACCAGGGGGCTGACTCTGTATAAGGAAACTTCTTCTATTCCTAGAACATTTCTTTGCAGTGGCTGCATTTGCATTTATGAGGACAACCCATAGCAGCTCTTGGGCTACAATAGAAACATCTCACTTGGAAGCTTTTGCTTCCACTTTAGATTAAATGCTGCTTTGTGTGATGTCACAAGCCAGGCAAACCAGGGTTAATCTTAACTATGGTTTGTCAAAACCGGTCACGTCAGAAGAGGGGGAAGCGCGTGACCCCAATGGCTTGTTCCTATAATGCTGAACCAGGGTTTAGTGTTATGTGCAAACACAGCCTGTGCTGCCCTTTTTATGGGAGTGGGCAAGATTGTTGACTTCTAGCTCCAAGTGCAGAAGTACATAAGGCCTGTATTGCCCAGATAGCTCAGGGGAAAATGTTTGGTGTCTTGTCAAGTAGTAGACCAGTATGAAGTAAGCAGCACATAAGCGGCATACAAAACACTACCAAACCATTCTATGTTCTAAATCTTATATTAAGAATCCAAACACTGAGAGAACAAGGTACAAGATCTACTACAGAAGCCACAAACAGAAAACTCATTCAAATTGTGTCCAAAAGGAAGATTCAGTCTTTAAAGTTCCTTTAGCCAGGCTCCTGTAGATATCAACGAAGCTAAGTTTGATCAAACGAAGTGTCAGCGATGTTACGCACGAGAGTTAGTCAGGGTGCCGGCGTTTGTCACCTGTTTCGCCCATGAAGAGTCTCGGACTTCTTCAGTAAATTCTCTCTCACGGTTTTGATATATTTCTAAACATTCAAGTCCATATGTTATATTCCTTCTTGGCTTAAGCTACAATACTTAATTTCTTTCTTCAGGAAATTCTCCCTCAAGATTTTGGTGCATTTACATACATTCAACTTCATATGCTAAGTTCTTTCTTGACTTAAGAATTTATTCATTGTATTTCCCGTGGTGTCTTGTCAAGGCATGACTGCAGGCGTCCCCTTACACCAAAACCTTTCAAGGTTGTTTCGTAGCCCACCTAGATGTGGGTCAGCAAGCTGCCCTTCCACTTCCACCGCCTTACCTCTGTGGGTTTTCATTCCAGGGTTCCAGTGGCGATGAACGGGAAATGGCCAAGGAGCTGGCCACCACCCTTTGCAACGGGATTCAGGAGATGGTAGCAGAAGGGCAGGAGCCCCCCGAGTTTTGGGAGCTGCTTGGAGGCAAAGCCCCCTATGCAAGTGAGAAAAGGTACTTGCGCCCTGTCCCTAAATTCTAGTACTTGCTTGTGTATCTCGGTGCTTCTAGGCAGGGGGCTTAAATATTGCAAGCAGGTGTTCGGATATCACAAGTATCACTTACCAGATTTCCCCCAGTAAGGGTGAATCTGGATTAAATGGGGCAGGGGGAGGATATGGGTTGGTATTTTGATACTAATGATATCATATGGATGCTGTGAGAAACTTGCATGCATTGATCCCATAATAAACAGCCACTTGGAAGCACCCTCTGTCCCCAACTTTAGCGTCCCAGAATCGTAGAGTTAGAAGGGGCCCCAAAGCGTCATCTAGCAAAATTCCCTGCAATGCAGGAATCACAGATGAAGAATTATCTAGAGAGGTAGACTCAACTAGTGCCTACTTCCAAGAGCTTTTCAACAACCCAGGCTTTAAAGCCAGTGTGGTGTAGTGGTTAAGAGCGGTAGACTCGTAATCTGGTGAACCGGGTTCGCGTCTCCACTCCTCCACATGCAGCTGCTGGGTGACCTTGGGCCAGTCACACTTCTTTGAAGTCTCTCAGCCCCACTCACCTCACAGAGTGTTTGTTGTGGGGAAGGAAGGGAAAGGAGAATGTTTGCCGCTTTGAGACCCCTTCGGGCAGTGATAAAACGGGATATCAAATCCAAACTCTTCTTCTTCTATATATATTATGCTTTTATCCGGCTTTTTAAAAACAAGCAAACTAACACTATTGGGTTGTGATTACTTTTACTGCTATTGTTTTTTTTTATTACAATGCTGAAATACTTTTGCATCATAAAGTTTGTGCATTGATTGCTAATGGCAGACGTAAGTTACCTTGGCAATATGCCAAGGGCAGCAGAGAAGCAAATGAAATTTAAATAATAAATGAAGGGATTAATAACGGGGCCAGCAGATCTTGGTCCATATCTCCAAATCCTTATACAGTGGTACCTCGCAAGACGAATGCCTCTCAAGACGAAAAACGCACAAGACGAAAGAGTTTTCCGTTTTTTGAGTCGTTCCGCAAGACGAATTTCCCTATGGGCTTGCTTCGCAAGACGAAATGTCTTGCGAGTTCTTGCGAGTTTCTTTCCTTTTTCTTAAAGCCGCTAAGCCGTTAATAGCCTTAAGCCGCTAAGCTGCTAATAGCCGTGCTTCGCAAGACGAAAAAACTGCAAGACGAAGAGACTCGCAGAACGGATTCATTTTGTCTTGCGAGGCACCACTGTAAGCACATTGGAAGTGAGACCTAAAAAGGACTTTCTCAAACAGTCTCTGTCTTGCAGGCTACAGGAGGAGGTCCCCGACCACCCTCCACGGCTCTTTGAATGCTCCAACAAGACCGGATGCTTTGTAGCCATCGAGATCACAGACTTTACCCAAGATGACCTCAGTGAAAGTGATGTGATGATGCTGGATACCTGGGACCAGGTGAGGCTGGGGCAGGAGAAGTACTGTCCTGAATTTCTTAGCCTCTCATTCTATGGTGGCTGTGTGATTTAAAGTCTCTGGCTACTTCCTGCAATTCTTTCACTCTATTTGAGTGTTATGGAGTACAAGGCAGCCTTTTGAAGGTATGATTACTCTGCGGAGCAGGGAGCGTGGAGCACTGGAGGCTTGCAGTACCTTAAAAATATCGTGGTTTGGAAAGGCTTAAAAAGGAAAAGTTAAAAGACCCCTGACAATTAAGTCCAGTCGCGAATGACTCTGGGGTTGCGGCGCTCATCTCGCTTTATTGGCTGAGGAAGCCGACATTTGTCTGCAAACAGTTTTTCTGGGTCATGTGGCCAGCATGACTGAGCCGCTTCTGGCAAACCAGAGCAGCGCACAGAAACACTGTTTACCTTCCCACTGGAGTGGTACCTATTTATCTACTTGCACTTTGACATGCTTTTGAACTGCTAGGTTGGCAGGAGCTGGGACTGAGCAGCGGGAGCTCACCTCATCATGGGGATTCGAACTGCTGACCTTCTGATCAGCAAGCCCTAGGCTCTGTGGTTTATACCACAGCGCCACCCACTTAGCAAAAGGCAAAGGCAGTAAGCTTGGTTCTCAGGCAGAATAAATGAGCTCCAAAATACCCCCCCCACACACAAAAGAGCGTATTAAGTTTCTAGAACTAGCAAAGGAACTATATGCAAAAATAGCTTCATGAAGGATGTCTGCTGATGGTTATAAGCCACAATAGCCAGGACTGGTCCTTTTCCCTTAGTGCCACTGATAATATGGAGATAGACAATAGAATGCAGCTCCTGACCCACTTACTTCGCTCCCCTTCAGCATCTAACTGCCCCACTGTTAGGAGTTCTGGGTTTGAAGGAGCCTTTGGACTGCCCCAGTCTGTGGATAATGCCATTATATAGTTTAGTCACTTAACTTACCTGCCTATCGGGATGGAATCATGAGTTTCCTCCATTTGTCCTGGTTTAGCTTCCTTACTGGTGTTCCCCCCAAGCCTTCTGTGACACCTGGGAATATCCTTACGGTCAAAACCAAACTAATGTTTCCCTAGTTTTCTCCCAGGGCAGCTGTATACTACAAGCAATGGGTGACCTTAGACCAGGGGTAGGCAACCTAAGGACCAGGGGCCGGATGCGGCCCAATCGCCTTCTCAATCCGGCCCACAGACGGTCCTGGAATCAGCATGTTTTTACCTGAGTAGAATGTGTGCTTTTATTTAAAATGCATCTCTGGGTTATTGGTGGGGCATAGGAATTCGTTCATTTTTTTTCTTTTTTAAAATGATTTTATTGTTATCATTCACTTTAACACACCAAACAGAAAAGAAAACAAATTTCCATCACCACCAAACAAAAAAAGAAAGGAATCAAATAATAGTCTTCAAACCATAAAATAAAAATGTTTTTTTTCTATCAACCAGACTTCCTGTCTATTCCTTATTACAGATTCTATATTATTTGTTCACTGCCATAACACAACTAGTTTTGTTCAAGTTTAATAACCCTTGGTCCATTCATAGGTTTTACACCATTCTTAAAACTGCTACTGAAATTATTCGAGCGGCCCCCCCACAAGGTCTGCTGAAAAAGTGTGCTGACCCCTGCCTTAGACTAAATCTAGACCTCTGAATGGGGGCAGAGCTTAGTCCCTGCGTGTTCCTTTTATCTACTATGATCAGGACAGATATCGTGTTGTCCTGCACAATCGCTTCAACTTTTGCCGATAAATCACTAGTCTGGTTTCAGAAAAGCTTCCTAGTTCTGACTCCAGGGGTGGCTGTCATTGCACTCTAATTCCCATCTGTCCCAGCCAGCAGGGCCAATGGTCAACTGTCAAGAGTTGCGGCCCAACAACATCTGGAGAACCGCAGGTTACCCCGCTCTAATGCTCCCTGTTGTCCGATGGAGCAACTTCTGAATCATCTCTCTTCTCTTTCCCCAGATTTTCCTATGGATTGGCAAAGAAGCCAACGAGACAGAGAGGAAGGAGGCAGTGACGATGGCTCAGGAATACCTGCAGACCCACCCCAGCGGGAGGGAAACCGACACCCCCATCCTCATAATCAAGCAAGGTTTTGAGCCGCCCAACTTCACAGGCTGGTTCCTGGCTTGGGACCCATATCGGTGGAGTGTAAGTGGAAACCATGAATCAAATCGCCTGAAGTGGAAGCCTGAATCAAATCGCTTTTGTTTTCTAGAGATCTGGGGGTGATTTGCACCGCAGGTGGAATTCAACAAATGAGTTTGGTCAGCAGAGGCCTGTGCAATAACTTCCACTTGCACAATAGGGCTTCTCCCCCCCCCCAAAAAATGCACCCCCTGAAATGGGCTCTGAGGCTGTCAGGAGAACCCACAGAACAGTGTCTGGAAAGCTAAAAGGCTTGCGGGGACAGAATGATTGACAGTGTGATGTTGAATTTCACCCCATGTGCCAAATTGACAGAGAGTGGCACATCCACTTTTTGAAATAAATAAAATAGATATAAGTTGGGTCCTTTGCTGAAACAAATACTGACAAATATTTGAAATCTGCAGGTATGTCCAGTTTTGTCAATTAAGTTTTTGAATGTGGAATTTCTCATATAAATTTTGATTGTGAAATTTTACTGTAACATTCAAAATCCAAGTGCTTTGCAAGCTACTTTGGGGGATCATTTTATTGTTTTGATTTTGGCAGGCATTCAATTTGTACACTGTTGATGATCAGATACATCTGAACCACTGGGATACTGCGTGTCAGCTAAACCTCATGCATAACATCCTGAGTTCCTTTCAGTATATCCAGGCTATAGATGTGGAAGATCAATGCATTGACTGTGCGGTCTTAACCATGCCCACTCTGACTTAAGTTCTACTTAATTCCTGATAAGGACTTTGGTCTTATGCAAGTGGGTCATCTTAGTTCTCCACGTTTTTCAAAAGATTGGTTGCAACTCGATTCAAAACAGGTCTCGGGGAGAAATGCTTGGGAGTAAAACCCTGTTTCTAGCACAGTAAGGTGCTATGGTGCCATAACCCTCTTACAGATAAGTGGTTTTTTTGATCCCTTGCAGGAAGGAAAGACATATGAGCAGCTGAAGAAGGAACTGGGAGATGCCAACAACATTGTCAGAATCACGGCTGTAAGTGTTGACGCTTTGGTTTCTCCAGTGAGAAATGAGGTCAGTGGCTAAGTAGGGGGAGAAATCTGGGTGCATAAGAAGCTAGAAAACTACCAGATCATGTTGTTTGTCCAATCTAACCCTGCATTATCTATTTCATGGGTAGGAAATCATGAAGAAAAAGTGGTTGGGGCAGCAGACATGACTCTTACTTTTCCACAGCAGACAACATCCCAGCTGTGAAAAAGTCAGAGACTTCTATTCTGCACATGAACCTTCTATCTAGGCAAACAGGTTGCAGCCAGCTAAGTTTTACTTAGAGTAGACCCACTGAACTTAATGTGCCCAAGTTAGCCATGTTGGTTAATTTCAATGGAACTACTCCGGGTAAGACTAGCACTGGCTACAACTAGTGTCTCAGGAAGAGAGTATTTCACATTGTCTGTTGGTTAGGAAACAAAAATTAATACCTGGGAATTTCTGCATGCAAGGCAGGAGTTCTCTGTTGGACACAGTCAAAACTGAGCTAAAGTTCTGCCTTCTCCTACTGCACCTCCAGCAACATCGTGGCTGAGGCAAGGAAAACCCATCCCTGCGGCCCTTATTCCTTTGCAATCCCATAATAAACCAGTACTTTTGGTACAGCAGTGGCTTTCTAAAGTAGTGTGCCGTGACCAGAGGATGAGAAATTTATTAAATAATTGAAGGGTTCTCCCAAGCCCAATATTCCCACCCACAGAGGACCCTGCCCACTGTGTGTCTGCAAGATTCACTACTCCTTCCATTCATTCTCCCCACAAATCCAGAGAGAAACAGCCGAGTTACTCATCCTCTCCCGTGCAGCGAATCGCACAAAAACACAGGTGGATTTCTCTGGGGTCAAATAAGTTTCTAATCTTAAAAGTGCTTTCAGTTTTGCTTCCTCATAAGCATAGAATTTATTTATTAATTAAATGCCTCTATTTATTTATTAAATTTCTGTATATAAGAAGTGTGTACAGTCGTACCTTGGCTCCTGGCGAGTCGAACGTTTTGGCTCCCAAACCTGGAAGTGAGTGTTCCAGTCTGCGAGTGTTCTTTGGAACCTGAATGTTCGACGCTGCTTCTGATTGGCTGCAGTGGCTTCCTGCAGCCAATTGGAAGCCGCACCTTGGTTTCTGAACGTTTTGGAAGTTGAATGGACTTCCAGAATGGATTCCGTTGGCCTTCCGAGGTACCACTGTATAGGGACTGCTTCTACAGATGGCATTTTAAAAACCTGCCCTTTTTCTGCTCAGGATCTGAATGGTGCGTCCGTCACTCCAAAGCCTGGGACCTTCAACAGCAGCAACTGCCCTACCTACCCTCTAGAAGTCCTGCTGTCCAGCCAGGATGAGCTACCAGAAGATGTGGATCCTGCTAAGAAGGAGGCAAGTTGTTTGTTTTCTTGCATTTATATCCCAGTTTTCTTCCATCATAGGGACGCGGGTGGCGCTGTGATCTAAACCACAGAGCCTGGGGCTTGCCGATCAGGTCAGCAGTTCGAATCCCCGCTACAGGGTGAGCTCCCATTGCTTGGTCCCTGCTCCTGCCAACCTAGCAGTTCGAAAGCACGTCAAAGTGCAAGTAGATAAATAGATACCACTATGGTGGGAAGGTAAACGGCGTTTCCGTGTGCTGCTCTGGTTCTCCAGAAGCGGCTTAGTCATGCTGGCCACATGACAACCATATGTCAGGAGTGCTCCGATGGTGTTTCCTGTTTGGCAGGGGGTTGGACTCAATGGCCCTTGTGGTCTCTTCCAACTCTATGATTCTATGACCTGGAAGCTGTACGCTGGCTCTCTCGGCCAATAAAGCGAGATGAGCTACCCCAGTTGTCCACGATTGGACCTAACGGTCAGGGGTCCCTTTACCTTTCTTCCACCATGGAACTCAAGATGGCATTCCTGTGGGTTCTAGGCTTTCACCTTTCTAGACTTTTTAGCCTCAAGCGCCTTCAGTCCATAGCATGGCATGAGGTCTGTTCTGCAGTACTTAAGCAGCAAGGCACATGCTTGAGCATGTAGGGATACCCTCTGTTGCTGCTGCTCCTTCCTTTCTTTCCTGGTGTTTTTTTTTAAACGAAGTGGCTGGCAGGCAGCAACAGTGTGAACAAATATGCCTGTCCTCCTTACTGGAGCCTTCCAACAGAAAAAAACCCTAGAACACTAAAGGTCTGTGATACACAGGTTGGGAAACAGTGCTGGGAATAGCAGACTGGAAATTTCATTCATACATGCGTCCTGCTAGGGCTACCAATGATTGTACCACACAAACATACATTTTGGAATTGGGGGCAGAATTCATTGTCTTAAGCTTTAAAAGGTAAGTTCCCAGAGGAGTGGATGAAATTTAAAGACTATTTAGCTATATATGCTAAGATAATTTAAATAGAAATACTTGCAAGTACCAGATTGGCTTAGGATTTAAATATGTGAAGTTACAGAATAACATATCTAAAGTTAAAACGAAAAGAAAGAAAGATGTTAATTGATTAAGTAAATTTTATGAGAAATTAGTTTTGGAAAACTGTTACAATGATATACACAGAAACTCAGCCAGGGGGATTCGAGGAAGTCACCTAACAATGTTAAAAAAGGGGAATTATTATAGTTAGGATTTAAGTTTTGTTTATTTTTTTATGTTTGTTATAAATTTGGAAAATTAATAAAAATTTGGGGGGGGGGAAATAAAAAATAAAAGGTAAGTTCCCAGTCCTCTTGGCTGCAGAGGCAGGCTTCAAATGACTATTCAAATGGGCTATTTTCTTATGCCCGACTGTAACTCAGCCTGTTAAACCACTCCCCTCCATTTCCCATATTTAGTTTTAGATTGTAAGCTGGTTGGGGCAGGGGCCTATTGTTGCACTCCATAAAATGACCATTCACATAAATCACACGGTTGGTAAATAAATAATAAAATTCTATGTGTGGGAAGATCTATAAGTAAATCTACCTCAAACATTCATTTGCTAAAGAGCAGGATTCAGTCCCCTCACCCCAAATACCTGCAGTCTGATGTTCCACATTCAGAAGTAGGTTTTCCACCTCAGCTGATACCTGTGAAGACTACGGCCAAAAGCAATCCATCAGAATTAACTTACTTCCTTGGATTCTCTTGTGCTAACGTGACCAAAGTGGGGCCTCATTGTGTACACTCACTGCTCAAATCCTATCTTTCATTTACTCATCTAGTCACTGTGGTCTTTTCCCCCTCATTCAACAGAATTTCCTGTCAGCGCAAGACTTCCTCCAAGTCTTTGGGATCCCCAGGGAAAAGTTTGCTGCTCTCCCTACTTGGAAGCAACTCAACATGAAGAAAGAGAAGGGGCTTTTCTGAAGAATAAGCATTTCTCGAGGTGGAAAAGATGACACCCACACTCAGTTCCTATTGATTTGGGGGCAGGACCCCTAGCCAGAAGCAGCTGAGCCTGCAAAGGGAGCTGCGTTATGTATCACGTTTGTGCCTAAACTGCGCTTTGAAGGTTGGTTTCGTATCTTTTACTCAAGGCTGCTGCTGTCCAGGAACTTTAAAAACAACAACAACAAAAAAACGGCTTCACCATTGCAAGTCTACAATGGTGAGAAAACCCAACTCAGACGAAGCAGGCAGAACTGAATTTCAGAAGATCCACAGGCTCTTGGCTATTGGCTGCGCTTGATGCAAATTAAGTAGCCACGCTGTGGCAGTTAGAAATCCAAGCCACGCGATGGCTGGCTGTTTTGTGTGAACTGGGCCTTGTAGAGTGCATACCTATATTGCAAACATTAAAAGCCGGCTTCACTGTCCTTAATAACTCATTCCATCCTGCCTGTGACCTCAAGGAATGCTGGGACTTGTAGTTCTGCAATAATTGCTTACGGTCATGTGCAAAAAGCTCTAATTTTGGGGACCAGGTACAGGATTTAAGCACACTAACAGCTACTATATTGATGGGCTGCTTTGCCTTCCCCAACTCCAGCGCCACTGTGGTCTAGTCAACTATTGGGGGATGTGCTGTGTCACTGGTAGAGCCTAACTTCCCACTGCAACTGCTGTTGAGAAAGAGGAGCTAAGAGGAAATATACTGTATTTTTTGCTCTATAAGACTCACTTTTTTCCTCCTAAAAGGTAAGGGGAAATGTGTATGTGTCTTATGGAGCGAATGCAGGCTGCGCAGTTATCCCAGCAGCCAGAGCAGCAAGAGGGATTCCTGCTTTCACTGCGCAGCGATCCCTCTTGCTGTTCTGGCTTCTGAGATTCAGAATATTTTTTTTCTTGTTTTCCTCCTCCAAAAACTAGGTGCATCTTGTGGTCTGGTGCGTCTTATAGAGCGAAAAATACGGTAATAACAATCCAGCATCAAGCAATGTGCCACTAGCACCCTCTCCACCTAGCCACACTGAAAGAGAGGGGCAGGCAACATGCGACCTCCAGATGTTGCTGGACAATTCCCATCATCCCTAGCCCACGGGGGCTGATGGGAGTTGGTCCAACATCTGGAGGGCACCATGTTGGCTATCTCTGCTGTCACAAAACAGGACTTCTGAGCAGCTACTTCATGCTTGGTGTTCAGCCAGCCCAAGCAAGTTGAGGAGCACCACTTTCCTTGCTAGGAGCAATTCCTGTATTCCTTCCTGCCTAAGAGAGTTTGGAGTTTAACACAGCCAGTCCTCAGTTCTCTAGAGCCAAGCGATTCCTTGCTTCTGAAACACATTCTGCGAAACTACAATGGTACCTCTGGTTGCGAACGGGATCCGTTCCGGAGGCCTGTTCACAACATGAAAAGAGCGCAACCCGCAGCACCGCGCCTGCACGGGTTGTGATTCGCCGCTTCTGCGCATGCGGCGAAACCCGGAAGTAACCCTTTCCGGTACTTCCAGGTCTCAACCTGAAAGAACGTAACATGAAGCGGATGTAACATGAGGTATGACCGTATTTTCAATCTGACAAGAGACAGGCCGGCTCTGTTACCTCAAATTAAGTAACACGCTCCTCCACAGATATTCCCATAGAAGCGTCCAACATAGTACTTGTCTGGTACATGCCATATACAACAATTCCACAAAGGAAAGCACAGAAACAGCTATAGCATGCAAAGTTCAGCATCGCAAGAATCTCACTTTCTCCCTAAGACTAGCAAGAGACTTTAAAGCAGGAATGGGAACTGCAGGCCTAGGGTCCAGACGTTGCCCTCCAGGCTTATCTGACCCATAGTGCTACACCCTCCTGGCTACACCTCTTCAAACACATCCCACACCGGCCCTAATCTGCACCTTTCTGGCTGGTATATGTCCTTAAATTCTGGTAATGCCTCTTGGTTTGCCTGGATGAAGGAGAAAGGGGTGTATGTGACTGCAGAAACTAGCCTACTATACGAAGGTAACATTTACATTCATTGCTCCACCTGCTTTGACTCGATCAACTGGCCCTTGGTCAAAAAATGGTTCTGCACCCTTGCTTTTAAAGCATGTGAACCACTCATTCCCAAGAGAATCAGGGTGTGTAGGTGCTGGGGGAGCAGTCTTCTACAGTCAAAGAGTAGACCTCCACCCAAGTTGACTAGTAGCAGAAGAGTTTATGTCATGTATGTGGTGCGCATCTGCAAATATCACAGAATTTGGGCATGTGATCCCAGGAGGTCTGGGCTTACTGCTTAACAGGGGCTGCCAGAATGCAACAGGGAACAATGTGCATACCCCAGTAGCAAGGAAAGTGAAGGAGACACTGCCCTAGTCCAGGAAGATGACTTGCCTGTCCAAGATGCCGCAAGGCATTCAAGACAGGTGTGGATGAATGCAGGCGGGCTGTCCGACAACTTCTGCAACCCGGCCGCAGAAGTCGGCTTGTTTTCAATATGTGTTACAGAACACACAAGCCTTGTTCACTGACTTGCTCGTTGGGTACCACAGTAGCTACACTTGCCACTCATGGCCAACCAAGCATTGCCGGCTACAGCAGAAGTAGCACAGGCTGTTCTACGAAGTTGGACAAGGGAAGCTGTCTGCGGGCAGATCAGATGTCATTCTGGCACATCTCCTAGTGCCCCCTTGCCTATTAATGCTTGGGTGGCTGGGCGGAAGAAAGGAGCAGGTATCTCCAGCAATACAGTAGTACCTCGCAAGACGAAAGTTTTCCATTTTTTGAGTCGTTCCGCAAGACGAATTTCCCTATGGGCTTGCTTCGCAAGACGAAAGGTCTTGCGAGTTCTTGCGAGTTTGTTTCCTTTTTCTTAAAGCCGCTAAGCCGTTAATAGCCGCTAATAGCCGTGCTTCGCAAGACGAAAAAAGCGCAAGACGAAGAGACTCGCCGAACTGATTAATTTCGTCTTGCGAGGCACCACTGTAATTACCAGGGACCTTGGCTTACTAAATGGTGAGGTCTGTTCAGACTTTAAGCCTTTAGACTTTTGCTGCAATAGAAGAGGGTGCCGAGGTCGTGCGTCCCATAAGGAAAAACAAGGCCACCCAAGCTCACCATGAAAACCCTTGACAAGGTGGACCGGGACTACTCATTTCAAGAAGAGAGTGGGGCTCTGATGGGTTTCTAGTAGCCCCCACAGACTTTCTGCATGCTTCAAGAGCTGCCCAGTTACCTCACAGACCTAGCCTAGACCACTGGGGTTCACAACAATTCAACAGACGCACTTGAACCAGCAGACACTGTTCCCCTCCTTGCTGCCAGCTAGTTTTATTTGTAACATTGATAGCTGTCTTCTACACCTGGGCAGAGTCGCTCTGGAGCTTTGAAATGAGATTCCACGATTAGTATTCGGCTTCCATGACCAACCCAACACAGAGTTTAATTCATGACGGGTCAGGTCTGTTAACCATGGCGGGGCCCAAACAGGAACTGGGAACAGTTCACTCACCCCAGCGCCACCAGTACAAAAGTACTGCTTACTCTGATGCTGACAGTTCTATATCCTCTCCGCATTCAAACCGCACAAAGTCTAGTACAGATACACCCGTGGGCTGGATGTACTGTCCCAAGGAAATCGCAGGGTCCAGCAGGAAGGGCTGGGCAAGCATCTTGGTTTCTGAATCATCGCCGGGTTCATCCTCCAGAGAGCCTACAGAGAGGGGGGCCATGCCCACCACATGCTGGCCCAGCCTCCAGCCCAGTTCAGCAAAGTCCGACTTTTCACATGGCTCAGAGGGACAGCAGATGACCAGAGCTCCGTATTTGCCAAACATCATGTTAGAAAGTGAGGGGTTTCCTTCTGGGAGAGCCCCGTGCACGTAAGAGCCGATGAAAAATTTCTCTGGCACCGATATCCACACTGATCTCTTAATGACCATGTTCTCCCCCAGCTTGCCTGGATAGAAAGAGAGAAGGCAAAAAGTAGTATTGACCATTAGAAGCACAAGTGATGTTTTAAGGGCTGAGCTATGCTATGCCTATGGCAATCAGCTGCATTCTGAAAAGGAAGTGGTCCTTGCAGTAAGCATTGCATTCTGGGCAACTTAATCGCCTGGTAAAGGTAAAGGGACCCCTGACCATTAGGTCCAGTCATGGCCGACTCTGGGGTTGTGGCGCTCATCTCGCTTTATTGGCCAAGGGAGCCAGCGTACAGCTTCCGGGTCATGTGGCCAGCATGACTAAGCCGCTTCTGGCGAACTGGAGCAGCGCACGGAAACGCCGTTTACCTTCCTGCTGGAGTGGTTCCTATTTATCTACTTGCACTTTAGATGTGTTTTCGAACTGCTAGGTTGGCAGGAGCAGGGACCGAAAAACAGGAGCTCACCCTGTCGTGGGGATTCGAACCGCCGACCTTCTGATCGGCAAGTCCTAGGCTCTGTGGTTTAACCCACAGCGCCACCCGCGTCCCTGCACCACCTATGTCCCCTGGACACACCTACAAATTAGAGAAAGGGTATTCAGGCAGAAAAGGACTGTTGGCTCAGTAGTACAGCATCTGCCTTGCAGATCCTTCAATCCCTGGCATCTCTAGGTAGGACTCGGAACTGCACCCTCCAAAAACCCTGGAGAGCTGGTGCCCAATAGACAATCCTGGGTGAGATGAACCAAATGGTGTGACTCAGTATAAGGCAGGTTTCTTATGTGCTCCCTGCTTTCGTGGTCTTATTTAGCAATAATCTTTCTATATTGCTTACATAAAAAGAACTATCAAACCGGTTTACAATAGTAAATTGAAACAATGTAAAACAGAGAAACCAAATCACAGACAATTGAAATGTAGCACTAGAACACTCACCAATTGCCAGAGCCAGCTGGTCCACAAGCAAGGAGCCATCAGGTCCTATCCTGAGCTGAGAAAGCTCATTTGAGTTTAAGAAACACTGCAAAATAAGTATATTGTGCATTATAAATCTACAAACTTTTCAAGCACTTTTCTTGATACGCACAGCGAGATTTATAACCTTCACAGTTAATTAGAAAAGGTGTTTAGGCAACTGCTAAAATGGGTTTGGGGGGCCGGGGAGGAGAAGAGTGAGACTTGATCTACAAATGCATCAGTAGCTGCTGGTTTGCCACTCCTAAACACACTCAGTGTGGAGCCTCAAGCCAACCCAGACTTCCGAATATGTGTTTATGTGTAATGCATGTGCATGCAAAAATACCGTATTTTTCGCTCTATGGGACGCACGTTTTCCCCTCCAAAAATTAAGGGGAAATGTGTGTGCGTCCTATAGAGCAAATGCAGGCTGCGTGGCTAAGCCCAAAGCCAGAACAGGGAGATGGAGCGCTCCGTCTCACTCTTCTAGCTTGGGGTTAGCTGCGCAAGCCTCTGCAGGGCAGCGGGGTGCCTTCACCCTGCTGCCCTGCAGAGGCTAGAAAGGCTGTCCCCGAAGCCAGAACAGCGAGACGAAGCGCTGCGGAGCGCGCTGGTCTTTGAGGCTGGCGGTGGGGGAAAGCAGCGCTTTCTTTGAGGCGGCAGTGGGCTTCGGGTTGCCTTCACTGAAGCCTGGAGAGCGAGAGGGGTCAGTGCGCACCAACCCCTCTCGCTCTCCAGGCTTCCAAGGTAGCCGCCTGAAACCTCCAGAGCGCAGCAGGAATTCCTGCTGCGCTCTGGAGGCTTTGGGTGAACGCACCTTGTTTTAGAGGGGGAGAACAAGAAAAAAATTGTTTTCCCTGTTCTCCCCCTCCTATGGTCTGGTGCGTCCTATAGAGCGAAAAATACGGTAAGTTTCCTTCACTTGCTGTTTAAACTATGTTTCCAGCTAAACAACTCATGACAACTGACTGTCAGCAAGCACACAGGAACAGCAACTCACAGTCCTCTTGAAGGGGTGCAGATGAAAAGCCCCAAAGTACTCTTTCCCCAGTTATTTCAATCTAAGGCAAGGCAATCTTCCTCAGAACCCAGATGCACTGGGGTCAGTTTGTGGCAAAGGGACAGCATAGACAGACAGAGAACATCCCTTAAGAGTCCTTTTTACTCCTGCAGAAGCTTCCTGGAAGCATTCGCTTTGTGTGGAGATCAACTTACCAGGTCTGGTAAGAAAAGGTGGAACAAGCCTCTCTATCCCCGCAGCTCTACGATTCTGTGACCTCCCTTTGTATAATTTGCTTATTAAGATTCATTCAGCAGAAAGGTGCACTTTGCACTTAAATGCACAACTCTGATAACTGCTATTAAAATGTGCCAGGAGTTTTAAGCTATGAAGCCTTTTGTGCCACTCTCACCTTGGCGTAGGTGCTCAGCTGGTCCCTGGTCCCCTGATAATGCAGCATCGTTCCAATCGCTGCCTGCTGAATCAGATGCTGGAACTTGACATTTCGGGCCACAAAGTCAGTCTCGCAGTTCACCTGGCAAAGAAGCATAGCTAACTTTCAACTGCCTTGGCCACCAACTTCTATGGTGCTCAAGACGCAGGAATAAAATCAGAAGTGGCAATTAGAGGATGAGATGACATCTTGTTTTCCAAAAGCACAGACGGGGAAGATAAGGCACCCAACTTTTTCATCCAGGCTTTCCCTGAGAGGGGATACAAGCTCTGGTGATGTATTAACCTGATCTAATTATTTGTTATGTATTTTCAATTTGTTTTATGACTGTATTTTTATTATTAATTTTGTACTATCCGCTGCCCTATCCCCCCCCCATACTGTTGGCAGTATAGATATTTTTGAAAATAAAATAAAAATGGCTACAGCTTTGGTTCTGCTCCATTTAACACCCCTCCCACATGGATCCACTTATTATGCTAGGGTGTGCATTTTAATACTAAGATTAGTCTTCATTGATTTTGTCATCCGAGAATGAAAATATCCCTGCAAACCACTCAGGTGCCCTTCTCTACTTCTGTAGATTTGTGTTGTAAAGCATCAAACTACTGATGAACACATGGATATTCCCATTAAGTATATAATTTTACCCATTCATTTTCAGGCAGCATATCAGCATGAAGGCAACATTTTAGCAAGAATCTTTACATTAACATTCAGAGGCTGCTAGGAAATCAAGAAGATCTAGCAGGCAATCTTGATTGCTGTGTGATTTCTGTAAATTAATATGCTGGCGTAGCATAATTTATTCTTAATACATCTATATTGTTTCTTCATATTCACTAGGTGTCCTTCTACAGTTTAATTTTGTCAATACTTTCTCAGGAATGCAAATGAAGCTAACCTCTCTATAATTCTCTGCAGCTTCTTAATCTGCTTGCCTCCATCACATTGTTTTCTTGTCCATAAGAAAATCGACTTCCGGGTTGGCACCATCGTCGAATGGCGGAGTTCCTCCGACTGGAGGAACGGGCTCCGTGAAAATTGGGTCTTCCCACCGCGGCGAAGGTGGGGACCCGCTAGAAACCCCAGGCGGAGGAGCCAGGGGACGTGGGGTTCGGCGGAGCACTGAGAGCGCCTCCCCTACTCGCCGGGAAACCCTTTTTTGGGGCTCCGGAGTGAAGTGGGGTGAGCAGCGTGGTGCAATTGAACCGACTGCTACTTTCACGGAGGGAAGCCGCATAGCCATCGACGGAGAGCGCTGACTTTTTCCTGATGACATTTGGACTCTAAACAAGTACCCGTGAGTAAAAACGGAGGATTGGATTAAGAAAAAAAAATCTTTTTAATTAGATACGAAGCGGGAAGGTATAAAAAGGAAGTCTGCCTCCCGTTTTTGTAAACAGACTGAAGCAAAGATCGTACAAACTAATTAGCCTTGAATTTGATTCAAAGATTGAAATTTCCGGCACTTATGACCGTTAAAACCCCCTTGACGGCAGGAGGAAAGGGGGTAAAAGAATTTTGACTATCTAATCCTGCAGATAGAAAGTAAAGGAATAAATTTCCATTGCCCCCAACCTGGGGACGGGACGTCAGGACAGATTCTTTGAAGGAAACGGACTTGGACAGATAGAAATAAAAGAGAAACAAATAGACTTTAATGTCGCTTTCTGCTTGTGCTTGTTGCAAGGAAACAAAGTATTGGAAAATTGAAAGTAAATTCTCCTTTGTTTGATACATTTTAAAGATGGAGGTTAACAGAAGTTTTGCCCTCTAGAGGGAGTTTGTTAGTTTCTTTGTTGCAGTTTACAAAGAGGCATAACAGCCGTGGAAATCAGCGTGAGACCAGATATCTGACCTTGACTAAAAATGAGCAGGAAGGAAGTTTTTCTTGCTGCCCTTCTTAAAGTGGATGCTATGCTGCAGCAGCTGCAGGAAGATATGAACTTGGTAGATGAGAAACTGGATGCCATGACTGCTGTAGCTAGAAAGTATGGATTGACAGGAGAAGAAGAGAGTGAAACCTTACAACAATTGACCCAGGAAACTGACTTAAAGCAAACCCAAGGGCAGTGGGAGATGGAAGAGATTGCTATTATACCTCAAAAGTCGCAAAAAGAGAGACCTAACATCGTTGAATCCAAAGGGTGTCTGCAAACTTCTGGAGTTAAGGGGACTCTTAGCTCTAGTGGGACTGTGAAACAAGAGAACAAGTACTTTTGGAGCAACTACTGTTTGGATTATAAATTTAACAATGGGGAGTGGAACTGGGGGGAATGGAACAACCTAATAAATGAAAATGGAGACTATGACTGTATGGAACTTCCCAGGGATCCACTCCCCAAGGAGAAGGGGAAGAAAGTACGAAAGACTTCAACAAGGGACAAGAAAGTGTCGTATCACAACCAGGAGCACGAAAATCTGTAGAGGTGGCATGGAAGTGACTTGAGTGCCTCAGACATTAGAACACCGGACTGAACATTAAGATTAAAGGGAAGAAAGGACGGACGCAACCCGAAACCAGGAAGAAAGGGACGATGGACAAAACTAGAATTGAACTTTCTTTTATATATTTGGCTATTTCTGAGTAACATTTGTGAAATAATAGACTGTGGCGGAAAGGAAATAATTGGCTTTAGTAGAAAGATTCGAAGAGAATAAGTATAAATATAATTTAAAGTCTAAATTTAAAGGTATATGGTTTTGAAAGTAAAGATAAAGTTAAAGGTAATATTGATAAATTTGAAATAGATTGTTAAGATAAATTATTCTTTTTTTTGATAAATATGGGAAGAATTTGCTGAAACAATGATTAAATTGGAATACAAAAAAGGGAGGTATGAGGAAGTCTAAGACACAAGATAATGAAATGAAGTTATTTTGAATCTTGTTTACTTTTCTCTCTTTTTTCTTTTTTCTTTTGCCTTTTTCTGTTTTTGTTTGTTTATGCTTTAAATGTTTTTGTATATTGAAAATCTGAATAAATATTATTATTTTTTTAAAAAAAGAAAATCATGGTTTGTTCGCTCTCTAGTCTTTTTCAAAAATATTAGAATGTGAGATACCAGTCCTTTTGCTACCATAAAATTATACATTTTTTCACTCCACAATCTTGGACATGGGACACCCACAGAAATTCAGGGTGCTCCAAATAGTGGTGTGGTTTTTTTTTTTTTTTTTGATTAGGGGACATAAAATCAAAAGCACAATGGTGTAGGGATAATCACGGAGAGGGCTGTGGGGACCGGAGGGAGCACACTCCCCACCAGCAGGCAGCCACAATCTGCCTGCACGCGTGACCCTGGGGTGCAGGGCACCCCCCCCCTCAGACAAGCCACGGCTGTTGGAACATTATTCCCTCTGTTTAACCTTTTGCGGTCTCAGTAGTCTGCGGTGTCCTGTCTGTAACCTTTGTCTCTGAGACCTTTTGTCTCCTTCGTCATACACTGTGCAAAGGGGAAATGACGCGGTGGAAACAGGTGCCAAAATAACTTTGTACCACCCCACGATCTCAGGACGGAAGATGTGTTAAGGTCACAGCCCAAAATGTATCTGCCTAGCTTGCATATTTGTCTCAATAAAAGGAGACTCCACAGGACTGGCCAGCAGCTCGCTTCAGCTCACCTGTGCGCAGCTCACCTGATGATCAATCCCCAGTCTTGTGCCTTCACTTCACAATGGCATGTGAATGGTGTCCATGACTTTCAATGGGATGCACATTAGGACATGCAACCCCATCTTTAAATTCCCAAGAGTCTGCACATCCATATTAACAATTTTCTACTCCCTCCAAAAAAAATTAATTGGGTGGAATCTGAGAGAAGGCAGGCCTGGGACAATTGTCCACACTGGTGAAACAATATCCATGTCCTAAACTGAGCCAGCCAGATGTTATCCCTAAACTATGCGTAGGGAACCTGCAGTCCTCCAGATGCTCTTGTGCTATAACTCCCATCAACCAGCATAAGCAGTGGCCAGGAATGATGGGAGTTGTAGTCCAGCAACACAGGTTTCACACCTAAGCCCTTTCCTAAACCAATTCTAAAATCAAAGCCAGAACAACTAAGTTTTTAAGGCAGCCATAAAAAAAGCTGTCTTTCAATCAAAATAAGTTTTCCCTATGAATGATTTGAACTCTTGTACCCATGTAGTCGCACTAGCAGGTTTACCACTGAAACTACTGCTAGAGGTGCCCCTGGCCCTGTGGGATCTTTCCACTTGATCAGTGACAGCGTGGTATGAAATTACTGCTGAAAAAATCCTGCAATAGTTTCCTCGGGGTTGGGTGTAAGAGACAGTGCAAACACACACTGACAAGAAGGCTGCAAGCTTGGTCCCATTGGGCATGAACTGTTGGGCAGAATATCCTTTGCAAGAGGCAGCAGCACCCTTTGAATCCCTTTTATTTAATGCCAAGATAGCCACAACGGGGGCAAAAGAAATGAAGAATAAACAGCAGCTTAAAACACTTCTGTGAACTGGTGCAAATGGCACAGAAATAAACACATTCCCGCTGTTGGGAGAGAATTACTGCAGGGTTTCCCAGGGGTGGAGAATCAAGGGCTGCTTGCTACATTGCTTTAGGACACAGAAGGAAGCACTTGTGTTTTCAGATCTGCCCTGATCCATCATGGTAAGCCTAAACAACAGGCCTTTTCTCAAGAGCAGGCACTCGCAGGACAAACCCCCAGGGGCACGTCTCCCAAAGAGCCATGTTCGCTCTGAGGAATAATGTGAAACTGTCAGTTCTTAAAAGAAGAGGTCCATGTAGCTATGCTTTTCGTAGAGTCATGTGGGAATTGCACCTGAGCGGCTCAAATACATTCTTTGCTCCAACAGCAACCTGACTTTCTATTATCAAGGAGTTCCGTTTGGACAAAGAATTGATTCTGTATGTATTGTGAGCTGCTAGAATGGTTATCATAAGAAAATAGAAATATTTAGAGGGATCAGAGGAGGATTTATGGTCCATTGCTATGGGTGAAGAATCAACTCAAAAATTAAGATATACTGGAGGGCAAACAAAAAAGATTATCTTCAGCAACATGGCAAAAATTTAATGATGATAACAGTGGTCAAATGCCTTCTGTGAAATATGCTACTATTTAGAATTATTAGCAACTTCTCAGTTTTAAGCAAGAAATGTCGTAAGATTTCCAGGACAATATCCTGATTATTTATTTTAAAAAGTAATCTTTTTAAAAAATTTACTACTCCTCAGCACCAATAATAATAACACATTTTTTTCTAAGGAAAATGAATGATAGAATCCAAATTTATACTTTGCATATATGTGCTATGTTTAATATTACTTTACATTCAGTTGTGTTTCATTGTTGCCGTGTGTTATTAAAGTGTATGTTCTTTTTTAAATAAAAAGTTTTTTTTTATTTTAAAAAAAGTTTTGTCGAAAGGAAAATGCTCACCTCTACCATCACTGCAGAGCTTCCCTCTTGCAGCAGCCCAATAAGCCCTTCTTGTGTCTTCCGTCCTTGAAGTTTGGAAGCTTTGCTCCATCCTTCCTTTTGGGCTTGCTCATGTAGCCAGGCCTCAGCCTTGAAAGACAAATGCAAAGCCATAAACTGAGATACTATTGCCAAGGACAACGCAACAAATCAATTCAAACCCCAAATAAAAGCACAAGTATTCTCCCAGTATTATACTACTGCAGAATCAAAGGGGGGATGTTCAAATATTATTATAAATATGGCCTCATATATTTTATTTTTAAAATGTCTTGCAGATGGAAAGGCGAATATAAGAATATGAAAATATCTGGTCCATTGACATCCTTGTGTGTAAATATAAACTTCAGATCAACCATTAGAAATATGCTGATTAGATCCATTGCAGGTTCTAGAAGACATAGAATCCATATCTACTTCTAACAGGAGACTAAACTAATACTGTTTTGGCACCTCCTCTGGTGCCATTCACAGAGAGTGTTGTTAAGGTATCATCAGTTTACTAAGGTTTCTCTGTCTGACCAAAGATAAGAGTTAGCTGTTTATTTGAAGCAACTCCCACTGACTGAAACACATTTTGAAATGCACAGTGTTTTTATGAATCACAATGCATTTTGTTTTTCCCTGAACTTTTGGGTTCCTTCCCAAGTTCTTCATCACAATAATTCATCTGGCATGGAAACATCTCCTGGTTGTCTTTTCTGGGGCTGGGTGGATAGCAAGAAAAGAGTCCTTACACTGACTGAAGACACACAGGATAAAACATTCTGGCCTCTAAACTCACTTGCAACCACATCTCAATGTGATTTACCCCACTGCCAGTATGCATTGGACGGCAACCGTAACATAACATAAAAAATGCTTACAATACCATTATTTTCCCGAAAGTACTTGAAACACTCAGGCAAAAAACTAAAATTAAACTTGCATTTTACATCACCGAAACATTTGTTCTTACCTCACTGACATCATCAAATTTCTCCAAGGCTTTCTTGCAGTTCACAAACGAGTAGCCAGTTTTCTTTCTGAGCTTCACCAGAGCTTCTTTTGCTGCTAGAACCGGAAGGCCAGCATGAAGGAAACGAACTAGATGCAAGTCAAACTACAAGGGGAGAGCAAGACAAAAATAAGTGAAAAGGATCCAACAACCAAGAAGGAGAGGAAAATTTAAAGAGCAACCCCACGCATACTTACTTGGGTGTCAGCTCACAAGAACCTTTCTCCAAATATATGCATAGAATCAGAATAAGTTCTGATGCAACTACCTTTTTCAAGGGCTATTTTCTGGGGAAGAAGCATTCCCAAGGATCTACACATGCACTTTTGACTCTTAATCGTTTCACAGCAGCAACATCTTGACCACACCCCCTCCTATTAAGATGCTAAATTAAGAACTTTGGGAGGGGGATCAGTAACAGATGTTTATGTGCTGCAATCTCTGACACAGAAAACAAATTTTTGTCTTAAAGATACACTCACACGTGCCTTGCTCATCGGTCTTACATGCACGTCCAGCCCCTTTCTTGACCACTATTTTGCACTGTGCTCCAGCTAGTGGTCTTCAGGAGTCAGGAATCCCAAACCGTACAGGTGCCACATAACTCCCACCCCACACATGAAAGAACCCGATCGCTTAGTGTGTCGGCACCTAAACTTTGGAACTGCTATCAAGCAGGCATTTCATTGAACTCTTTTTAAACTTTTGAAGTCCCCGCTTACTGCTATCAAGCAAAACAAATGCAATGCCTTGTTACGCAGATGCAATAGTTACAACATATAGAGTACAACAGGCTGAATGGTAATGTTTGTAACAAATTTATTTACTGGTTACGTCCTAATATACAAATCAAGTCCAGGGTGCATACCATATACAATCCATAAGCAAGGTATAAAGGTACCCCTGCCCATACGGGGCAGTCTTGACAGACTCTAGGGTTGTGCGCTCATCTCACTCTAGAGGCCGGGAGCCAGCGCTGTCTGCAGACACTTCCGGGTCACGTGGCCAGTGTGACATCGCTGCTCTGGTGAGCCAGCACCAGCGCAGCACATGGAACGCCGTTTACCTTCCCGCTATAAAGCGGTACCTATTTATCTACTTGCACGTTGAGGTGCTTTCGAAATGCTACATGAGCAGGAGCTGGGACCGAAAGACGGGAGCTCACCCCGCCGCGGGGATTCGAACCGCCGACCATGTGATCGGCAAGTCCTAGGCACTGAGGATTTACCCACAGCGCCACCCGCGTCCCACCTATTAATTAAATCCAATGCAGACATATTTCTTTCTTTCTTAATTCATTCTTGTTTGAGTTCATATATTACACATATATTAGCTCGAATGTGGTTGTGCTCTATATGTTGTAACTACTGCTATCAAGCAGGAACTTTCATTGGACTCTTTTTGGCACCTGCTAGAAACCACTTGTTTAGACATTGCCTACCTGGGGTGATCTCCCATTGCTCAGTCCCTGCTCCTGCCAACTAAGCAGTTTGAAAGCACGTCAAAGTGCAAGTAGATAAATAGGTACTGCTCTGGTGGGAAGGTAAACGGCGTTTTTGTGCGCTGCTCTGGTTCACCAGAAGCAGCTTAGTCATGCTGGCCACATGACCAGTAAAGCTGGCCAGTAAAGCGAGATGAGCGCCGCAACCCCAGAGTCAGTCACGACTGGACCTAATGGTCAGGGTTCCCTTTACCTTACCCAGGTGCTGATAAATGCTGGTGTGAATTTAAACCTCTTTTGTAGTATTTTAACTTTTTTTGCGGTTTTTAACTGACTTTTCCCTTCCCCTTTGATTTTATCGTTTTTCCTTTTGCTTTCACGATTTAGAGGAGTATGAAATGTTATTAATTTAAATTAATTTAAAATGCCGACCCCGCGAGCGCCTGAGCTCCATCATCACGCTCCGTGCCCTCCCCGTGCTTGCCCTAGACGACAGAGACGGATCCAAGCAGGGAGAAGCCGAGGGAGCGACGCCCAACGAAAGACTTTCGCACTCACTTGCCCGGCCAGAGAACCCCTTTTCCGCAAGGGCAGCAGCACCCTTGCCAGCGTAACCATCCGCTGCATCTTCAAGGCGCTTGCCATTATGCGTCACTACGCGTGCGACGCGACCTTTTGGCTGAGGCCGCGCACGCGCGGTGCCGCTCGCCACTTCCGCCCATCCGGTCTGCCGGGTTCCAGTTCGCGCAACGCACGCCATTGGCTGTAGTAGCTGGGCGGGGCGGGGGTCAGGGGGCACCGAGGAGAATGAAACTGCTAGAGCAGCGCTCACGTTTCGAGTTCCGGGTTCGCTTCTGACCTCTCGTTTCGCCTTGTGCTAAAAGCAATCCAAGGATATATTTATAATGCAGAGGTGATAAAAAAATAGAACTGCACAAAGGCAGTTCTATTTTTCGATTCCAAGTGAGGGTGGAAGGGCTGAGGCGGCTTCGCAGTGCAACCCTCACCAGGTCTACTCAGAAGTAAGACCCATTGAATTCAATGGGGTCTAGGATCGCAGCCTTATTCTTGCTGCAGCCTGAGTGTTTTTGGTGGAAGCCGTCCTTATATTCCCCCGCTGGCTTCATTTCCACTGCAGCTCCCTTAAGCACCACTGGGGTCATTGTACAACACCCTGGGGTCATTGTACAAAAAGATGGACACCCTGCATCAAATATCCCTAATACCCAGGGCCAGCCCAAGACATTTTGGCACAAAATGGCTCCCCCCTCCCCTGCAGGGGAGAAGGGGTGAGTGAAGATCCACATCAGGAAAAAGGGGTGAGGGTAAAGATCATCTGCCCATGTGGATCCTGCTGCCTGAGGCAGTCGCCTCACCTTGCCCCATGGGTGGGCTGGCAATGCTGATAACACTGAACTACTGGGAAACGTCATTATAAACTGCCCCAGCATCGCTTCAGGTTGGGTTTTCTTTTGGGGGGGGGGGTGATACAAGACTACATTTTGGACTGTGTTCAGCCATCTCTTTGTTGTGGGGGAGGAAGGGAAAGGAGAATGTTAGCCGCTTTGAGACTCCTTAAAGGGAGCGAAAGGCAGGATATCAAATCCAAACTCTTCTTCTTCTTCTCTTAGATGCTGGTTTCTTCCCCAACCTGCAACATAGGTTGTACACAGGCTCGCTCTCTGTGTTTTCATACAGAAGACCTGCTTTTTGAAGACCACCCACTTTTCTCTTTACTTCCACTCCCATCATATATTTTAGCTTGCATTTTCCCCAGCAATTTAACATAACCTGATTGTCTCGCAAGCTTATCAGTACTTCTCTTTGCAGGCTTATCCTGGTTTGGCTGCACTGGTTGTATCCACATATGTGGAAGAGACATCAAGCAAGCTTTTGAGGTTGTGGTTGCTGGAGATGGTTCATTCCACAATTGCTGTTTCATATGCTTTCCCCCTGTACTATTTCTGGACCGCAACAACATCAGGCCCACGGCAACTGAGCAATGTTGCACTTCCCATATCCATGATTAACAGCATGCGAATCTTGTTGTTCAACATGCTCCTTCACTCTCTGCTGTCATAAAGAAAGATCAGGACTTTATTTGCATAATTTGAAAAAAAATGCATTGGAAAGAAAAAAGAAAAATCAGGACTACCGTAAATTTCGCTCTATAACACGCAGATTTTTTCTCCTAAAAAGTAAGGGGAAATGTCTGTGCGTGTTATTGAGCGAATGTGTGGTCCCTGGAGCTGACTCGCCGGAGCGCAGGGGCAAAAATAGGCAAAAATCAGGCAAAAATAAGATCGAGTGGGCGGGCGGAGGGAAGGCGGAAGCTGCTGCTTTCCTGCATTCTGCCTCAGGGTCTTACTGCCCACCCGCTTCTGTTGCTGCATTTGCTCAAACTCAACAAAGAGCAGGGAATCCCCTGCCCTCCTGGCAAGCAGAGGGTTAAGGAAAGGATTGAGTCCTTCCTTCTAATTCTTTCCTAGTCACACTGCGTGCAGGCTCCAGCCCACCACCTCCTCCTCTCCGTGCTCTAGGGACTCGCAGGTGGGAGAGAGAGAGAGAGGGCTGGCTTGGGGGGACCGGGACTTTTGCCTTCCTTTCCTCCCCCCCACCCCGTTAAACTCCTCCCCTGCATTCTTAGCCAGCTGCTTCTCCGCACACCCCTCTTGTGCTTCTTGTCCCTTCTGTGTTTTTCCTTCCCTCCCCATTTAAAACGTGGTGACAAAGCACGGATCCACATGGATCCTCAGGATTTTTGCATTGGGTCACCCCAAATTCACCATCAGATCACATTACATGTCCATGGCTACAGTCTGTACCAAAAAAATCACACACCCACTGTTGCCTGGGGCTGCAATGGTGCAAAAACGTGGCTACAAAGCATGGATCCACAGGGATTCTCAGGATCTTTGCATTGGGTCACCCCAAATTCACCATCAGATCACATAGCATGTCCATGGCTACAGCCTGCAACAAAAAAATCACGCACCCACTGTTGCCTGGGGCTGCAATGGTGCAAAAACGTGGTTACAAAGCATGGATCCACAGGAATTCTCAGGATTTTTGCATTGGGTCACCCCAAATTCACCATCAGATCACATGTCTGTGGCCACAGCATGAAGCCCAAAAATGATACATCCACTGTTTCATTCAGAATGTTTTTCCCCTTGTTTTCCTCCTCTAAAAACGATGTGCGTGTTATGGTCAGGTGCGTGTTATAGAGCGAAAAATACGGTAATCTACTCTACAGGGTCATTGTAAGGACTAATGATGTAATATATGCAAAGTTATGTGATAACTTAAAAAGTACTATACTGTAGTAAGTGTTTAGAAATACAAGCAATTAAATAACGGATAGACAAGAGGAGGGAACCATGTACTGCACAGAAACATTCCTTCAACTAATTATCTATAAATCCTAATGGTCTCAGGGATGCTGGGATGTATTGTCCTGCAATGCAGGTCTGAGACACTTTAAAATATGGTTACCAGATTTTTTTCAAGGAATCCGGGGACACTTTTTTTTTGGAATTTCATGCTTTATTTTAGGAAAGGGTTGCCCAGAGTTCTTGACCTTTTTTTAGGGGGGGGACGCCAAAGTTGTCGGGTGTGCACCTCGACACAAGTCAGGCGGAGAAGCCCATCTACAAACACACAAACGCCCCCCCCCCAAAAAAAAGGTTGGTGGTGGTGGAGAGAGAGAGAGAGATTGAGTAAAGGCACTTGCTGGCCTTGGGAAAACACGCATTAAAACACACACACAAGGCACCGGCTTCCCATAACCGGGAGACTGCTGGAGGGCGAGTGCAGTCTCTATAGAGATTTAACTGGTGGTGGTGGTGTCTCTGTCTCGTAATGCGCCAGAGCTATTTTCTATGCTTCTCTTCTTCACCGCCTCAGCACCTCGCTCGGCCCCCCCCCAACTCGGACGTGCAGAGCCTGCAGAAAAGCGCAGCGGACTCTTCTGCTACAGGCAGCTCTGCGCGATTTCGGGGCGAGCGTTGATCAAGGAAGTGAGTCAGAAAGAAGCTCTCTGGCTCACGCTTCGGTTTAAATAGCCCCCCTCCAGCCAGCGGATTGGCTGGCTGGAACTCTGACGTGGCTGGGACCTCCGGTGTTGCTCGCTGCCATGACGCCCATATGTTGCCTCGCCGGAAGTCCCGAGGCATAAATCCGGGGACATTAATTAAAATCCAGGGATATTCTGGGGACAGATTTGTGAATCCGGGAACTGTCCCGGGAAACTGGGGACGTTTGCTAACCCTACTTTTTTAAAGAAATGCAAACATAGAATATTACTTTAAATAGCTTCTGTAATTCACATGTTGAGTAAAATCTTACCCAGAGCATTTACATGCATAGCTTCCTTAAGATATTATACAAATCAAACTGAAATCAGGGTCCCTAAAAATGCTACCTATTAATAATTTATATAATCAGGAAATTGATAAGGAGATAGTACCTTAGTGCAAAATAGAAATACATACTGCATATGCATGTATGATGTTAAGCCAGCTTTAAAAAGATAACATTATCCTTGTAGAAATGATATATCCACCTTTTTATGCAATCACAAAATTGTTATTTTTAAAAAAGCATCTCTTAAAATGAGAAAAGGCATCTTAGTGTAAAGCACTTGTGTAATGCTTCAGGTCCCTTGTCCTGGAGTTACTAAAATAATATTTTCTTTTTTGAACCAGGATCATTATTAAAGGTAAAAAAAAGTAGTTTTACAAATTTCACTTAGAAAAGAATACCAGAGTGCCAAACACATTAAATCTAAGGGCACACCGAGAACGCATGCCTTCTCTGCTTGGTGCCACAGATGCACACTTGCAAAATATTACACCAAAGGGGCAAAGAAGTAAATGACTCCTGTCAGCCAGATCACATTCTGAAGTGCCTGCTCTCCTGTGCACAGAGCTCCAGATTTATCTCTGCATTTACCTAGGTAAAGGTAAAGGGACCCCTGACCATTAGGTCTAGTCGTGACCGACTCTGGGGTTGCGGCGCTCATCTCGCTTTACTGGCCGAGGGAGCCGGCGTGCAGCTTCCGGGTCATGTGGCCAGCATGACAAAGCCGCTTCTGGCGAACCAGAGCAGCACACAGAAACGCTGTTTACCTTCCCACCACAGCAGTTCCTATTTATCTACTTGCACTTTGATGAGCTTTCGAACTGCTAGGTTGGTAGGAGCAGGGACCGAGCAACGGGAGCTCACCCTGTCGTGGGGATTCGAACCGCCGACCTTCTGATCGGCAAGCCCTAGGCTCTGTGGTTTAACCCACAGCGCCACCTGCGTCCCTCTGCATTTACCTAGGAATGTTTAAAGAATGGAACCATCATGGTAAATCAGAAACAAGCGAATGCTGCCAAGTTGCTCCAATTCTTGTTCCACCATCCCTGGAGCAACAAACTGAAGCTTGGCTTACCATGTTTGCTCCCGGCTTACCAATTGGGATTTGTTTGGCGGAACATGTGCCCGTAAGCCGAGGCGCATGGCTGGGCGCTCCAGGAAGAGTAGAACAATGCAGGAATGGTTCAGTAGCCTTCACTAACATGTCACTTTTTCACAACAAACAATGTGGCCGTGATCAGTGAAGCCTTTTGAAGGCCTTGAGAATCATAGCAGAGGGGATGGCACTGCCCCGACATGGCTAGGTAATAGAATGGAAATGCATGTCACATGAACACTTAGGAAGAGCTTAATGGATCAGAACAAATGCCTGTCTAGGCCATCATTCTGTTCTCACAGGAGCCAACCAGATGTCACCAGAAAGCCCACAACCAGGACATTGCCCTGAGATCAAAACAAAATAAAAAAATTCCTTCCAGTAGCACCTTAAAGACCAACTAAGTTAGTTCTTGGTATGAGCTTTCGTGTGCATGCACACTTCTTCAGATACTAACAAGAACTAACTTAGTTGGTCTTTAATGTCCTACTGGAAGGAATTTTTTTATTTTGTTTTGACTATGGCAGACCAACACGGCTACCTATCTGTAACATTGCCCTGAGATTGAAAGATGTAGGACAGTATGCAAATAATAATAATAATAATAATAATAATAATAATAATAATAATGGCAATAATAATATTAATAATGGCAATACAGTGGTGCCCCGCAAGACGAATGCCTCGCAAGACGGAAAACTCGCTAGACGAAAGAGTTTTCCGTTTTGGAGGTGCTTCGCAAAACGAATTTCCTATGGGCTTGCTTCGCAAGATGAAAATGTATTGCGAGTTCCTGCGGGGTTTTTTTCCTTCCCCCCCCTTTTTCTAAGCCGCTCAGCCGCTGATCCGATAAGCCGCTAAAAGCCGCTAAACCGCTAATAGCGCTAAGCCGTCAATGGGCTTGCTTCGCAAGACGAAAAAAACGCTAGACGAAGAGAATCGCGGAACGGATTCTTTTCGTCTTGCGAGGCACCACTGTAGCTATCTCAGAAAACACTGCCTTTTGAGGGAGCATGACCTCTCACATGTATACAGTGGTACCTCGGGTTAAGTACTTAATTCCTTCCAGAGGTCCGTTCTTAACCTGAAACTCTTCTTAACTTGAAGCATCACTTTAGCTAATGGGGCCTCCTGCTGCCGCTGTGCCGCTGTTCTCATCCTGAACATTTCTGTTCTCATCCTGAAGCAAAGTTCTTAACCCAAGGTAATATTTCTGGGTTAGTGGAGTCTGTAACCTGAAGCGTATGTAACCTGAAGCGTATGTAACCCAAGGTACCACTGTACTGGGATTTTCTTACTGCAACAGTCCAGCAAAAATAAGTTATTACAAATACAGTGGTACCTCGGTTTTCATACGTAGTCTGTTCTGGAAGACCGTTCGAGTTCTGAGCTGTTCAAAAACCGAAAACTCAATACGGAAGCCAGATGGCATGTTCGGCTTCCGAAAAGTGCTTGAAAGTCGAAGCATTTACTTCCAGCTTTACATCGTTCGAAAACCAAAATGTTCGTCAATGGAGATGTTTCGAAAACCGAGGTACTACTGTACAGTGGTACCTCGGGTTAAGTACTTAATTCATTCCGGAGGTCCATACTTAACCTGAAACTGTTCTTAACCTGAAGCACCACTTTAGCTAATGGGGCCTCCCACTGCCGCCGCGCCACCGGAGCACAATTCCTGTTCTCATCCTGAAGCAAAGTTCTTAACCTGAAGCACTATTTCTGGGTTAGCGGAGTCCGTATTACCATTTGCTGATGAATAGAGAATTCTGGATAATAGCTACCGCGGATGAATGCTTAACCCCACCCCAGACTTCTGGATTAAAAACACACTGTTGTTGTTTTTTAAAAAAATTAGGTAAAAGGCAGTGTTTGCTACACTCATTGGTAAACCAAGACACTCACTGTCTGATGTCACTTTTGCAGGTCACTTTGTAGATATTAATATTCTCAACCTCATCTCTAAAGACCAGCTTTGAGGCGAAGTGCACAGGAAGCAGAGTCTCAAAGAACAGCGCTGTACTATGCTCCTGACGCATCTTGGAAGACAAGTAGATGGTAGACTGAGCACCACATAGATGCTGGAGAGTCCTGATCAACAAGGGGTAGGTGTGCTTGAGATAGACAATATCTGCACCCAGGATGAAGTCATAATTTGGGGGGAACTCTTTGTGGTCCACACCCCATGACAGAGCACAAACTCTGGTTCGTGTCGCGCATTCTTCAGGCACGTTCCGGCGGACATTCTCCTCTATCTGCTTCATGGCCACAGGAAGATCTGTGATGGTCACATCACCTCCTGGAAGAATGGAAAGGAAACTGTTAGCAACAAATTCAGTTTGGTACCATATGCATTACTCATAATGTTGCTTGAGGCTCAGGTGGCCTCAGTAGCCCGGAGTGCCTTCCATCAGCTTCGGCTGGTGGCCCAGCTGTACCCCTATCTGGCCAGCCTAACTACTGTTATCTACAAACTGGAACGTGTCCAGAGGAGGGCAACCAAAATGGTCAAAGGCCTGGAAACGATGCCTTATGAGGAACGGCTAAGGGAGCTGGGCATGTTTAGCCTGGAGAAGAGGAGGTTAAGGGGTGATATGATAGCCATGTTCAAATATATAAAAGGATGTCACATAGAGGAGGGAGAAAGGTTGTTTTCTGCTGCTCCAGAGAAGCAGACACGGAGCAATGGCTCCAAACTACAAGAAAGAAGATTCCACCTAAACATTAGGAAGAACTTCCTGACAGTAAGAGCTGTTCGACAGTGGAATTTGCTGCCAAGGAGTGTGGTGGAGTCTCCTTCTTTGGAGGTCTTTAAACAGAGGCTTGACAACCATATGTCAGGAGTGCTCTGGTGGTGTTTCCTGCTTGGCAGGGGGTTGGACTCGATGGCCCTTATGGTCTCTTCCAACTCTAGGATTCTAGGATTCTATGCTCTGGTAACCTCAAGGTTAGATTAGTGCAATGTGTTATATGTAGGGCTGCTTCTGAAGATGGTTTGGAAACTTCAGCTGGTGCAGAATTTAGCAGCCAGGATGCTCATGTGGGAAGACAGTCTGAACATGTGACACTAATCCTGGCCCAACTGCCCTGGCTGCCAAGTAGTTCCCAGGCCCAATTCAAAGTGCTGGTTTTGACCTATGAAACCTTAAACAGCTCAGGACCGCAATACCTCAAGGACTGCCTCTCCGCATATGAACCAAACCAGACCCTGCGATCATCACCTGAGGCCCTTCTTCATGTGCCTCCTCCACGAAGAGGTCCAGAGGGTGGCAACATGAGAAGGGGCCTTTTCTGTGGTGGCTCCCAATTTGTGGGATGCCCACCCCAGCAAGGCTCATATGCCAACATCACTTGTACAACTTTAGACACCATGTAAAAACGCTCCTCTTCAACCAGGCCTTCGGCTGAATAACATTCTATGTTCTTTTAAATGTGTTTTGTGGGAGAGGGGCAGATTATCGGTTGCTTTTGGTTTTGTTTTTATTTCGTGTTGTGACTTTATCTTGCATCTTTATGCTGTGAATCAACCGTGAGATCTTCGGATGAAAGGCAGTATATAAATTTAACAAATAAATAATCAATAAGTGATGCTACATACCAAGAAGGGCTGCAAGGATGCCCACGACGCCCGTCCCAGCACCCAGTTCTATAACCTTCTTGCCCCAGAAATTCAGTTTCTGTGCCTCAAAATACTCGCAGAGGGTTAAAGCCTTAGACATGGGAAGAGAGAGAGAGAATGAAGAGTAAATGAGGAGTGAATTAAAGATCCCAAGGATACATTCAGTATGCCAAGCACATCTATGTAGGTGATGCAAACTTTCCCATTCCACCTTTGACAACAGGACTAGTAGGCCTCGGTCCAGTATACCTGAAGAAGCGTCTCCACCCCCATCGTTCTACCCGGACATTGAGGTCCAGCTCCGAGGGCCTTCTGGCGGCTCTCTCACTGCAAGAAGCCAAGTTACAGGGAACCAGGCAGAGGGCCTTCTCGGTAGTGGCGCCCGCCCTGTGGAACGCCCTCCCACCAGATGTCAAAGAGAACAACAACTACCAGACTTTTAGAAGACATCTGAAGGCAGCCCTGTTTAGGGAAGCTTTTAATGTTTGACGGACTATTGTATTTTAATATTCTGTTGGAAGCTGCCCAGAGTGGCTGGGGAAGCCCAGCCAGATCGGCGGGGTTTAAATAAATTATTATTATTATTATTATTATTATTATTATTATTATTATTATTAGTGTCCCTGCTGATAATGGGATTATTTCACAGCGGCTGACAATGTCTGCAGGGGAGGAGGGGAGAATTATAATTGTTCCTGTGAAGCATTTGACATTCAGGGATTAAAACGCTGCTGTAATGAGGAAGGAAATAATGAAGTTCAACAGCAGAGCAGCCTGCACTGAACACAGGTCCATCTCATGCTCATGTCAAGGGTGGACTTTGGTGATATGGCACTCTTAGCAAAGGCAAAATTGGGCACCTCCCCCCCCCCAAAAAATTCTTATTTTCACAATAATTCGTTTTGATACAGTTGCTATTTATTCAGTTCTTTTAAAATTCTTTTTATTCTGTATCAGTATAGGTTTTTAAAAAATGTTGTTGTTGTTGTTGTTGTTGTTGTTGTTGTTGTTGTTGTTGTTATTTTGTGCCCCCTCAGCTAAGCACCGTGTGGAAGGGAACCACCCACACCTCCCTAAATCTGGCACTGCTTCACAGGACACCAAAAAGCAGTTGCCCTTTTTAGAGGAACTAAAGCAACACTTTCATATTACAGTACAGTGGTACCTCGGGTTAAGTACTTAATTCATTCCGGAGGTCTGTTCTTAACCTGAAACTGTTCTTAACCGGAAGCACCACTTTAGCTAATGGGGCCTCCTGCTGCCGCTGGGCCGCCGGAGCACGATTTCTGTTCTTATCCTGAAGCAAAGTTCTTAACCTGAAGCACTTTTTCTGGGTTAGCGGAGTCTGTAACCTGACGCGTATGTAACCCTAGGTACCACTGTACATACATACACACATACACCAGTCTTTATTTCCTTGCTGGGTTCCCCAAACTTGAACATCTCCAGCTGTTTTTGGGCTACCGTTCCCATCATCCCTGTCCACTGGTCCTGTTAGCCAGGGATGATGGGAACTGTAGTCCATCAACATCTGGAGACCCAAGTTAGGGAAACTGGTGTAGACCGAGCCACAGAGAGGTTGAGAAAGGCTGGTCTAAACCTTTTACTTTGTGCCACAGCCCTGATCACCATAGTTCACACCATCAACATCAAGCAGCAATTACTGTACTCATGGAGGGAAACCTTGCAGGCTTACATTTTTTGATGCTTTAAGAGTTTCTTTGCTAAGAAGAAGGCAAAGTAGGAGCAGGGAGAAGAAGAAGGCTGGGAGCATTTGTTTGTTGTCAGCAGCTCAATTTGAATAGTAATAGTAATTATGTGCTGACAACAATAACAACAACAACAACTCACTTCTACTGCATGTGCAGATTAGATCCTATAGAGTCAAAGGTGTAGACCAGGGTTTCCCCAAATTTGGGTTTTGGACTACAACTCCCATCATCCCTGACCACTGGTCCTGCTAGCTAGGGATGCTGGGAGTTGTAGTCCAAAAACTACTGGAGCCCCAAGTTTGGGAAGCCTTGCCTAGATCTATTTTCAGTGCAGACTGCTTCACCCCTTTTGAAACAGGCACGTTGGGGCAGGCTTGTGCAAGAGATGCGCCGAAAAGTTCCTGCGGAGATCACTGCTTGAGCCTGGATGCAAGCCATAAAAAGCGCAGAGGCTTAGAAAACGTAAATATGCAACGGCAAGATTTCTACCTGGTTTTAAGAAGACTCCTGCACGGATGTGCCAAGATCTCCCTGAAGCAATAGCCCAGCTGCCTGCAACCCTATGCACACTTACCTGGAAGTAAGCCCTGCTCAGCTGACTTCCAAGTAGGCTTACTTCCAAGTAAGCCAAGATCTACCTGAAGCAATAGCCCAGCTGCCTGCAACCCTATGCACACTTACCTGGAAGTAAGCCCTGCTCAACTGACTTCCAAGTAGGCTTACTTCCAAGTAGACACGCACAGGGCTGCGCTACTAAGCCCTTCCTCCCAGCCTCGTGCAAATCTCCGGCCCCGGACGGATCCAGCTGCGCCCGGACTCACCGCCTCCCAAACCGGCGCAGCTACTCCCAGCTGGGCGCCGTGGTGCTGGGCGATGCTCAGCTCGTGCCCGCAGAACCGGTACCGGGCCTCTGCCGGGAAAGCATCCGCAAAGAGCCCCAGTTCCTGCGGGAACACCGACTCCAGCCCAGCCTCCACGTCGGCGGCGATCGCGGCCATCTTTCGTACCTTTCCCGGGGGCGGGACGGAGGAGGCCCTTTTGCAGTTGGGTTGCACGGATCTGCCGCCTCTAGAGGCCGCTGGGCATCACCACCACCACACCATTATTATTATTATTATTATTTCGCTTTATCTCACTCAAGGCAACCCAAAGTTACTTCCAAGCAGGTAGGATGCTGCTGGATGGATCAGGGAGGCCGCGTCTTGCTCACCTGTCCTCCAGGTGGGTTGGTTTGGTGGCGGTCCCACCCGAATGCTTCATAGCAGGGGGTTTTCTTAGTTTTGCCCAAAGTTGTTGAGAGTTTTTTTTTTTTAAAAAAAAAATATTTTTATTAAAGTTTTAAAGGTTACAGAAAAAAGAAAGACAGAAAGAAAAAAGAAAAAATATAAATAAAAAACAGAACAACAACAAAACAATTCATAGAAAATAGACATCATCAAAAAGAGAAAAAAAACCAAACATCATCAAAAAGCATAATAAAAAGCAAATCAAACCTTAACATCACATTGTTTTCATTCGCTTACTTCCTTGACCTCCTCACACCTCCCGTTTTTTGTATTATAGTTCAGTTAGATATTTCAGCAAATCCTTTCCCTTTGTTTTTAACTTGATAATTTATCTTAATATACTATAATTTGCGCTCACTTCTTTCACCAGTTCATTTCCACTTAAACCTTTATATTTTTCCTGCTAAAACCACATAGTTTTTCCCCCAACATCTTTCTAACATTCCTTAATTTTACAATATTTCTGAAGATAAACTTAAAATTTCTTCCAATCTTCTTCCACCGACTCTTCTCCTTGGTCTCGGATTGTTGAGCTTTTTTTTTTTTTTTTTTTTTTTGCAGCATCGGAAAATAGAAATAGAAATATCGAGCTATTTATAAGGAAATTTGCCAAAATCTAGGCTTCCAACATGGGTTGCCATACATACCGATTTCCGCCCAGACACTTTCTGACACCCTTCATCCCAGGATCACAGGGCAGTTTATAACATAAAAACACAGAAATGCATAGTAGCCAGTGCCATTTTTCAAGAAAAATAGGTGCCGGAACTCACCTTGAATACTTGCCTCCTTTTCTTAGAATGGCAACGGCACCCACCTGAGAGGTGTCGGAACTCACCTGAAAACATGCTGGAACCCACCTGAGAGGAACTGAGTTCCTGTGAGTTCCCCTTAGGAAAATGACCAGATGGTAGCAAACAAACAAACAAACAAACAAACAAACAAACAACCCTCCTGTTTTATTATAGTTGGGAAAGGATGCACAAATCAAGCTGTAACAAACATTATTATTATTTATTAAATTTGTATACTGCCCTACAACTGTAAGTCTTAAGGCGGTTCACAACACAAAGTTACAATATACGAAGGACAAAATACATTATAAAAATAATCAGAGCACAAAATACATAATGAGAACAATAAAACATAATAAAAAATAAAAACAATCAAATCACTAATAAACAATACACTCCCCAACAAAAGCCCCTAAACATTACAAAAATCTAAATTAACATGTAACATTTCACAACAGTTTAAAACAATCCCACCCTGCAAATAAAAAATCACCCACCCAAGTTAAAACCCAATTTTTATCCAAGCTAAAATCATTGTGGATTTTCACCTTTACAATTCACACTTTAATGTAAAGACTGTGATTTTGACTGCTGCAAGTCCAAGCCCATCTACTTAAAGGAAGAAACAAAAGGCACAAAATAAAAAATGACATATTGCTGCTTTGGACACCAATGATTAGGCTGTGCAATTCTGATTTCCAAAAGCATTCGCTGGACAACATGGCTTGCTAGTTACGATCAATGGAATACAAAAACTAAGACCAAGCCCAAAGAATCACTGTAATGTTTCTTTTTTTAAAAAATATATTTTTTTATTCAAAATAAAAACAAAACATATTATCCAGAAACATATCATCCTTATTCCCCCCCCCCCATTTTTCCTCCCTCCCCTCCCTCCCCCCACAGAACCCCCCCCCTCAGTTCCAGTCTTTGATTTCTCTAAAAATGCTATTTTCTGCATGTTACACAGTTGTATAGATCCTCAAACTATTTAGCTGATTATTATCAATAAAAAGTTTGTGAATGTTTATTCAAAACCAGCCAAGGAGTCCAGTTCGCTTTGTTGCGTCTTCAAATACTTTGTAAAGGGTTCCCATTCATCTTTAAAGTCACAGTTATCCTTGTCCCATAGCTTGTATGTCAGTTTTGCCAGTTCTGCATAGTCCATCCATTTTTCTTGCCATGATTCTTTAGTTGGGGTTTCTTCACTCTTCCATCCTTGTGCTATTAAAACTCTCGCGGCCGTTGTCACATCACTGTAATGTTTCTAAGCAATTCAAAATCACTGTAATGTAATGTTTCTAAGCAATTCAAAAACATAAAAGATTAGTAAGTATTCATGTAGTATACACTAGAACCAGATCCCTTTACTCCAGATTGGTTAATTTGGAAAAGCTCTCAGTTCTTAAGCCTCAATTTACTTTGAGTGGATATGTCTAGAACTGATTGCAGTTATGAAATTATAATGATTATACCCTCCACACCATTTGTAAGAGCAACCAAAGGAGTTAAAATATGGTGGTACCTCAGGTTACATATGCTTCAGGTTACATACGCTTCAGGTTACAGACTCTGCTAACCCAGAAATATTACCTCGGGTTAAGAACTTTGCTTCAGGATGAGAACAGAAATCGTGCTCCGGTGGCGTGGCGACAGCAGGAGGCCCCATTAGCTAAAGTGGTGCTTCAAGTTAAGAACCGTTTCAGGTTAAGAACGGACCTCCGGAACGAATTAAGTACTTAACCCGAGGTACCACTATAATGTTAACAACAACAATTTTCCCCCTAACTCCTGTTAGTACTGGTGGAACAAGCTGGCCACAACTCAGACTGCAATTCTATACACGTTTACATGGGCTTCAGTCCTGGTGAATTCAGTGAGACTTACGGCTGTGTAGATATAGAAGAATAGAATTGTAGAATTGGAAGGGAGGCTGAGGCTGATCTGGTCTAAAACCCTGTGATACACGCATAGGATTGTGCTGTAAATTTAGTCCCATTGCTTCCAGTGGGATTTACAGCCCAATAAGGAACAGGCCCAACTCCATGTTCGACAGGACCTGGGCAAAGTGTGCTTTCGTGGGTCCGCTCACAGGGCCATAATGCTTGTCAATATGGCAGGTTAGGGTGGATGGGAAAGACTTGCTGATTCCAAATACCCCTGCAAGCCTGTATGCTTGCAGAAACATACTGCATCCTCTGAATGATTCCTATTGGTGACAATGACAGAGCTGTCCAAAATTCAGCAATTTTTCTTGTTGGGATTTACTTCTGTAGAAGAAATGGAAGGGACACTGTGGAGCCAGGCAGAGACTGCCTCACTCCTTTAACAGAGGCTGTGTTCATACTCCAGTTTAATGTGCACTCACTTCACTTTCTAGTGCTGGGTTTTTAATCCTTGTTCACAGGACCTTATCAAAAATGCCTGCATGTAGTGTATGTCGTTCTAAAATACTACTGTTTGATGTGCTGTTTCTCAAAAGAACTACAGATGGATTGGAGTCCTTTGTTGTTGTTTAGTTGTGTCTGACTCTTCGTGACCCCCTGGACCAGAGCACGCCAGGCACTCCTGTCTTCCACTGCCTCCTGCAGTTTGGTCAAACTCATGCTGGTAGCTTCGAGAACACTATCCAACCATCTCGTCCTCTGTCGTCCCCTTCTCCTTGTGCCCTTAATCTTTCCCAACACCAGGGTATTTTCCAGGGAGTCTTCTCTTCTCTTCTTTTAGTGTTGTTAGCCGCCCTGAGCCCGGCTTCGGCTGGAGAGGGCGGGATATAAATAAAAATTATTATTATTATTATTATTATTATTATTATTATTATGAGGTGGCCAAAGTATTGGAGTCTCAGGTTCAGGATCTGTCCTTCCAGTGAGCACTCAGGGCTGCTTTCCTTCAGAATGGAGAGGTTTGATCTTCTTGTAGTTCATGGGACTCTCAAGAGTCTCCTCCAGCCCCATAACTCAAAAGCATCAATTCTTCAGCGATCAGCCTTCTTTATGGTCCAGCTCTCACTTCCATACATCACTACTGGGAAAACCATAGCTTTAACTATACGGACCTTTGTTGGCAAGGTTATATCTCTGCTTTTTAAGATGCTGTCTAGGTTTGTCATTGCTTTTCTCCCAAAAAGCAGGTGTCTTTTAATTTCGCAGCTGCTGTCACCATCTGCAGTGATCATAGAGCCCAAGAAAGTAAAATCTCTCATTGCCTCCATTTCTTCCCCTTCTATTTGCCAGGAGGTGATGTGCCCAGTGGCCATGATCTTCGTTTTTTGATGTTGAGCTTCAAACCATATTTTGCGCTCTCCTCTTTCACCCTCATTAAAAGGTTCTTTAATTCCTCCTCACTTTCTGCCATCAATGTTGTGTCATCTGCATATATGAGGTTGTTGATATTTCTTCCGGCAATCTTAATTAAGCTGTTTCTAATTCATCGCTAGCCATGGTGTGAGCATCTTTGCATTGGGTAAAAACACCCCCTCAATGCCCCTTGGTACACAGACAGAGGTGAATCTGACACTAATGAAGTCGTGCTGATGTGAACAGCTGGTGGATGGGAGAAAGAGCTGTGAATTGCACCCGGGCTGGGAGAGCTTCACTGTGCTCTAAGGCTGGATCCAGACACATCACAGAAGCATTGCAGTTAAACACATTGCAAACTTTTGTATGAGAGATTGGGTTAGCCAGCCATCTGTTGTCACAGTGTTAGAATGCATAAACAACACATACAGTAAGGGGGGAAAGTATTTGATCTCCTGCTAAATTTGCCCGTTTGCCATCTGACGAAGAAATGACCAGTCCATAATATGTATAAAGCGATTTTTCTTTGCCAGTGTAGCTGAGTCCGAAGTAAGGCAGTAATGTGAACACATCCATAGTGCCTGCTAGAAAATATAATCTCAAAACTATTATTTCTTTCATGAAAATTTACGCCCCTTTAATAAATTCACGCATCACCCTCCTTTACTCTATTAGGCAACCTGTATTTAAGCTCTGGCTGTTTGTTCCGCAGTGATTCACAAACAGACACACATCACTAACATCCCTGGCAACGTTAACTATTTGGCTGTGGGTCTTGCAGGCCCTCTCCCCTCTATCGTCATTATGTACGTTTGACTAGTAAAATAATAACACTGTCGCTTGCTAGGTTTTGACCCATTTCACTAAAGTGTCTGACGGATGTTCCCTGACCCGTTTCCACTTGCTGCACAAGACTAGGGGTTTTAGGACAGAGAAATGAAATTAGTTATTCCCACGTTTACCGAGGGAGCAAAGTCACCTGTCTGCTGAGCTTTGAGGACTGAAGCCATCCCTTGACGCACAACACAGTTAAATGTTAGCTTGGCATGACTCCCAGACGAGAAGGAAGCACTTGTTTGGGTGAACCAGCGACATCTGTAAACTGAAGCCAGCACAGAGTTAAAGATTAAAAGCCCCATCAAATCCCTGTTATGTCTTTGATTTCTCAGTGGCTTCATTATATTAGTTTTTTATAGATTTGTTTTTATTTGGACTCTGTTTTCTCATTTTGATTATGTGCTTGGCTACTCACACAATATTCCCACAATAACCTCTTGCTTAAAAAAAGCCTTTTTTTTATTTTGATCCTTACCAGACCCTATTTTTTACAAGAAGAGAAGGGGGGAGGAGAGAGAATAACATTTAAAATAGTAAATTTTATCCAAGTAAGTTAGAATAGACCCATTGAAATTAATGGAGCAAAGTTAGTCATCTATTAATTTCAATGGCTTTACTCTTGAGTAGGGCTAGCAACCCACAATAATTATGATGTTGCACTCGAATATGAAATAATTCACATCTATAATGATCAGGCAGATAATGTTTTCTGCTACAGATTATATCTGGTACCAGAATTTTAAATAGAGCTGTAAGTTAGAGATTCTCCTAGTAGTGTAATTGCGGTTTGACGGCAAATGCGTTGTACTTAGTTTTGGAATATCTGATTCAAACCCACAGTATGAGGATCAACAGATAACTTTGGACAAGTCACTTTAGCTACTTAGGGTGAAACTGTACACAGTACAGTGGTGTCTTGGTTTACGAACTTAATCCATTCCGGAAGTCCGTTCTTAAACCAAAACATTCTTAAACCAAGGCGTGCTTTCCCATAGCAGTGGGGGACTCAATTTGCAAATGGCACACACTCAACAGAAAGCGAAACATGTTCTTATTCCAAGGCCAAGTTCACAAACCAAAACACCTCCTCCCGGGTTTGCAGCGTTCTTAATCCAAGTTGTTCATAAACTAAGCTGTTCTTAAATCAAGGTACCACTGTACCTGGTTACCTGGGATTACGTTCCATTAAACTCATCGGGGCTTACTTCTGAGTAGACATGCACAGTATTGCTCTGTTAGCCTAGAGTAGCCATTGACTTTTTATGGTGCCTGTCAGGCCATTGCATGCCACTCTTTTTTGTGTTATTCTACCATAGCTTTTTCAAACCCCTTTAACTGTGTCAGCCTGTTCTTTGTGACTTGCACTGTGCCGCTGCTGATTTTCCAGGTTAAAAGTAAAGGTAAAGGGACCCCTGACCATTAGGTCCAGTCGTGACCAACTCTGGGGTTGTGGAGCTCATCTCGCTTTATTGGCCGAGGGAGCCGGCGTACAGCTTCCGGGTCATGTGGCCAGCATGACTAAGCTGCTCCTGGCGAACCAAAGCAGTGCACGGAAACGCCGTTTACCTTCCCACTGGAGCGGTACCTATTTATCTACTTGCACTTTGACGTGCTTTCGAACAGCTAGGTTGGCAGGAGCAGGGACCGAGCAATGGGAGCTCACCCACGTCGCAGGGATTCGAACCGCCAACCTTCTGATCGGCAAGTCCTAGGCTCTGTGGTTTAACCCACAACGCCTCCCGCGTCTTTTTCCAGGTTACTGTGCTGTTTAGTTAGAAGATTCCTCCTCTGTAAGGAATAGCTTCTCTTGCCTCCATGCTTTCTGTTCAGCATGTTTTGCATTTCAGATGAATTGCAACCACAAGAACAGCCCCGCTAGATTGAGGGCAACAACGTTTTTTTGCTGTGGTTTCTAGGAACTGGTATTCAGAAGAACACTGGAGAGGGAGAGGTCTTCAGTGCAAGCCTATAAGAACTATTCAGAAATAAAGCTACACCACTTAGTAAACCCATTGAAATCAAAAGGACTTCTGAGTAGACATGGGTAGGATTGCAGCTGATTCATTCTGTTCTTTTAGTGGCTAGTGTTATTTCATGCTAAAACAAAGGAAAGAAGCAAAATTCATGAGTAGAAACCAATAATTGCACCCCACAGCTGGGAAATGGAATGAACTAATTTTGTTGCAATAATGTGGCAATTCATCAGTATTTCATCCGCAGTGGTGGGGCTGCAATTGACAGGAAGCAAAGCTGCAAGGAGGAAGTTGCAAAGGACATCAGTTGAAGGAAACCTACTTATGAATAAAATCATGTTGGCCATCAGGATGAGCATTGCCTGATATTATAGCTTTATATTGCCGTGTATAACCACCGTTTTAATTCAGTTTCCAGCCATTTACAGGAAGACAAGATCCCAGCTGCTCCAAAGGGCCCTTATGTGGAAACAATCGCTGTATCAGAGCTTCACGGACATTGCAGGACTGTTCAGAGTGCCTCATTCATTCATTTGTTCGTTCATTCAACCATTCATTCATCCATCCAATCAATCAATCAATCAATCAATCAATCACATCTCCTGATTTTTAATGTCAAATTTCAGTATTATTTTTTGAGGTCAAATGTCGTCTTCAAAATAGTGAATTCTTAAAAAAAATGCAGAATTTCAAAATTTTGCAACATGTAATTTTTAGCTCATGAAAGTTGAGGCTTTAATGATCAGAATTATTATTTGGATTATTTCTTCATAAAATTATATCCTCGTCACAGCCAGGATAACATGCAGGTGGATGAGAGCTGGTGGCAGCAGAGGGAAATTCTGCCGATATTTTCATTTGTTTTTGGAGGGGAAAAGCAGCTCCAATATCTCAATGTCTGTCAAATCAAGGTCCGCTGTGTTCATTAATCCACATCTCGTCACGAACAAGAGGCTGTCAATTGTACTATTACTCTTTAACTACTGTTCTTTCAGTTTCCTGTTGGAAGTAGCCAAACCATTCATCCATCTTTGTCAATGTGCGTCAAAGCCACAGGTCACTCCAGTGTTCTGAAGCGGATCTTTGGCAGGGAAACCTCTGAAGGTTATTTTCCGAAGCTAATATGTTAGACAGTGGAGTAAACCAGAGGTTCTCAGCAGAATAATTCAAACAATGCTAATGAGCATTCAGTGGAACAGAGGGCTACAAATGCAGTTTCTTCGCAAATACAGCACATGACCCATAAGGTCCTATGAAAAATAAAGTACGGTACATAAAAATAAGATGCTAAAGATGATTTGAAGATTTTGGACTTGGGGGGACACTTCTGCAAGTGGAAGCACTTGGTCTGAAAACCACAACACAGGCTGGAGCCTGAAATAAATATTGCTACATGCAGGACTACTATATTATTATAACCACTGTGATTATTATTACTTTGCTGGTTAGGATTAAAGGTAAAGGTAAAGGCACCCCTGAACATTAGGTCCAGTCATAACCGATTCTGGGGTTGCGGCACTCATCTCGCTTTATTGGCTGAGGGAGCCGGCGTACAGCTTCCGGGTCATGTGGCCAGCATGACTAAGCCGCTTCTGGCGGACCAGAGCAGTGCATGGAAACGCCGTTTACCTTCCCGCCGGAGTGGTACCTATTTATCTACTTGTGAAGGAGCATATTACAATATAATAGTTCTATTATTGAAGGACATGCTTAAATGTTACATTGCAAATGGGCCTCTCGGAATGTCTAGCTTGGGCAGATAGAGATAAGGAACAAGGATTTCTTGTAATACCAGGATGAGGGAGGTTGCAGGAAGGAGGGAGAGAAGACCAACACCTTATATGGTAATAGGAACTTATTATAAGTTTCAATTTCCCAGAAATCAGGTGGTTTACAAGAAATCAGGTGACTTACAAAAGATCAGGTGGTATTCTATTTTGCAAATATATAAAAACCCTGACTACTGTGTACAGGTTGCGTACTGATCGCCCTGTATCTTTGTTTTGCATATGCACTTCAAATAAAAATCCTGTTCACTTGCACTTTGGTGTGCTTTCAAAATGCTAGGTTGGCAGGAGCTGGCACCGAGCAACGGGAGCTCACCCCGTCGCGGGGATTCAAACTGCCAACCTTCTGATCAGCAAGTCCTAGGCTCTGTGGTTTAATGCCCCTTCCGATCTTCAGGAGGAGGGGGGGTTGTGGGATCACGACCCCGCCCACACTCGCTCTCGCGAGGCTGGCGTCAGCCTCCCGAGGGACAGGGATTCCCCCAATTAGCATACCCTGTGGCGCCAGCCAATCGGCTGGCGGCAGGGGCGGGCCTTCGTAGGGGCCACTTAAGGTCAGGGCAGCCCCTGGCTCGCCCCCTTTCTTCCCTGGAGACGACGCGGTTTCCCACCCACCCGCCCTTTAGGTTTTGCCACTGACCTTGCTATGGGCTTCGGCTGGTCGCCGCAAGGGGCCTGGTAGGAGTTTTTCCATTTGGCTAATTGGCTGGTTTTGTGAGCCACTTGGTTTTTTCGCCTACCTCGTAGCAAATTGTCACAACTCCCTCGGTTTTGGCGGTAGGCATTGGCCGGGGTATTATCATGCAGATGAGGTTGGGGGGGAGGAATGCCATCACCTCCCCCAATGCTTGAAGGGTAGTTCGTTAAAGGACTCCGAGGGGCGACGCCTCGTCCGAAACCTACGGAGGCTAGGGCCTAAAGCGCGCCCCCGAGCGGTAACCCCTCGGGGAGCGCCTAGGGATATGCATCTCGGGTGGCTCCCCCTGTTGGTGTTTAACCCTTCCCGGTCAGACCGGATAGTCGGTTAGGGCCAATGCCTAAAGCCAATACCCTTCTTTCCTGTAATCAATAAAGTTGTGGCCATTTTCGCCCATTAACCTAAAACTCCGTGTCCGTTGTCTTCATTTATTCCACCTGTGGGGGGGAGGGAATAGCCACACAACCCACAGCGCCACCCGCGTCCCAGCTGATTAGGATTACTGTAATGTAATTCCATCCATGTACATAACACTTCACAAAGAACCTTGCTCTCCTTGTGTCTAGAATACAGAGACAGTAAAGGAAAGAATAACCGATTAATGCAGTTACACATCCTTTAGCTTAGTTAAAGATGTGTTGTTTATTATTGATATAACAATAATAACACCCACACTATACATTATACACTTAATGCACTCTCATACCACTGTCATAGCCATGACTTCCTCCCTTGCAACAACTCTGGGAACTATGGTTTGTTAAGGGTAGTGAGAGTTGTTAGGAGACACTCACAAAGCTACAGTTCCCAGCACCCTTGACAAACTGCCATTTCCTGGATTCTTTGAGGGAAGCCATAACTGTATGATGTCATACCCTCCAACGTTTTTCTGATGAAAATAGGGACATCCCATTTCATAACAATAATTTTGCTATTATTTTTTTTATAATTTTTATTCATTTTTCAAACACATAATAAGAACAAACAAAACACAAAACAAAAACATACAAAACATTTAAACATGTATAATTTCATAATCTTATTTTCCTGTAACTTCTTTCAGTCGACTTCCCCATACCTCCCTTTCGCTGCATCCTTATTTTAAAAAGAATTTTTTAGCAACCCTTTAGTCAAATTACCCATTTAGATCCCTTCATTACATTCCCATAAATTTGTTGATTACAGCTGTAATTCTCTGCTTCTTACCCCTTGACATCTTAACACTCATCAATTTTACAACAGTTTTTAAGATATATTTTAAATTTCTTCCAGTCTTCTTCCACTGCCTCTTTCCCCTGGTCACGAATTCTGCCGGTCATCTCTGCCAGTCCCATGAAGTCAATCACCTTTGTTTGCCATTCTTCAAGAGTAGGTAGTTCTTGCATCTTCCAATACTTTGCCAGAAGAATTCTTGCTGCAGTGGTAGCATACATAAAGAAAATCCTATCTTTCTTTGGCACCAATTGGCCAACCATGCCCAGGAGAAAAGCCTCTGGTTTCTTAGTAAATGTCCATTTAAGGACTTTCTTAATTTCATTATAGATCATTTCCCAGAATGCTTTCACCCTCGGGCAGGTCCACCATAGGTGATAAAAGGTACCTTCATTCTCATTACATTTCCAGCATTTATTATTGGGCAAATGGTAAATTTTTGCTAGCTTGACTGGGGTCATGTACCACCTATAAATCATTTTCATTATATTTTCTTTTAAGGCATTACATGCCGTGAACTTAACACCAGTGGTCCATAACTGTTCCCAGTCAGCAAACATAATGTCATGACCGATATCCTGTGCCCATTTAATCATGGCTGATTTCACCGTTTCCTCCTGTGTATTCCACTTAAGCAGCAAATTATACATTCTTGACAGATTCTTAGTATTGGGTTCTAACAGTTCCGTTTCTAACTTTGACCTTTCCTTCTGGAATCCTATTTTCCTGTCCTCTTTAAATGTCTCATTTATCTGGTAATAATGCAACCAATCTCGAACTTTGGACTTTAGTTTTTCATAACTCTGAAGCTTGACCCTTTCACCTTCATGTTCTAAGATTTCACAATATTTTGGCCATTTAGAATCCATATTAAGTTTTTTCACCCCCTTGGCTTCCATTGGTGACAACCACCTGGGAGTTTTAGTTTCCAGTAGGTCTTTGTATCTGCTCCAAACATTATATAGTGCTTTTCTAACAATATGATTTTTAAAACCTTTGTACACCACTGCCTTGTTGTACCATAAGTATGCATGCCAGCCAAAACAATTAACATATCCTTCCAAGTCTAAGATGTCTGTGTTCTCAAGAAGTAGCCAGTCTTTCAGCCAGCAAAAAGCTGCTGCTTCGTAATATAATCTTAAGTCCGGCAGAGCAAACCCCCCTCTATCTTTTGCGTCAGTCAAAATCTTAAACTTTATTCTGGGCTTTTTGCCCTGCCAGACAAATTAATAATAATTTTGCTATTTATACCCCACACATCTTACTGGGTTGCTCCAGCCACACTGGGTAGCTTCCAACACAGGTTGGATAAAAACCAATGATTTAAAAAAAAAAAAAATCCAAAAAATCAGATTATTATTATTTTATTTAAAACAGATTTTTTTATTTAAATCGGATTTTTTTTATTTAAATTGGATTTTTAAAATAAAATGCTTTTGGAGGAAAAATCTTTCTAAAGATAGTTTTCTGTTTAAGTTACATTATAGTCCAAAGGCTATTCATCAGGAAATAAGAATTTGTTTTCAGTTTTTCATGTGTGCTAAAACTCAGACTAAGTTGTTGTTGTTGTTGTTTTTAAAAAAGTTTAACCACATCAGTTAACAAGCATAGACACACATGCTATAGTGTTATTGTTTTAGTTAAATAAATTGTTTAAATTGTTATTAAGGAAATGATTATTGTTCTCTTTCCAAAAAAGTATGGCAGAAAAGTTGTCCAAATATAAACTGTTAATTTATTAAACCTCACAATAATTTCATAATTATACTATTCTAATAGTATAACCACATCAGTAATTTTTGATACAACTGTAAAAACTACTCCAAAAATTTATTATTACAAAAATGAAACCTTCATCTGGTTGTAAATATTAAGAATATACCAGCAAGAATGAGTCTTTCTGTAATAAATGATTTAAATCAAATCTTACTGACTAATGATTTAAAAAGATTTGATTTGAATCAAATCCACCCTGTTCCAACATGTATAGAAACATAATAAAACATTAAAAAACTTTCCTATACATGATTGCTTCCAGACGGCTCAGGGGTCAGATAACTCCATACCCTCCCAACGTTTCTCCAATAAAAATAGGAACATACTAAAGAAAAGTGGGACATTCCGGGATCAAATCAGAAACTGGAACAGTTTCTCTAAATCAGGGACGTGCTTGGAAAATAGGGACACTTGGAGGGTCTGTGATGTGGCTGCAACTTCAGCAGCTTACAAATAAAGTGGTACCTCGGGTTACAGACACTTCAGGTTACACACTCCACTAACCCAGAAATAGTGTTTCAGGTTAAGAACTGTGCTTCAGGATAAGAGCAGAAATCGGGCTCCAGTGGCGCGGCAGCAGTGGGAGGCCCCATTAACTAAAGTGGTGCTTCAGGTTAAGAACAGTTTCAGGTTAAGAACGGACCTCTGGAATGAATTAAGTACTTAACCCGAGGTACCACTGTAAATATAAATCCAATTTACAAAAAAATAAAAGTCTTCACACATAATTAAAACACAGGGTAAAACAACTTCATTGAAACAGTTACAAAATGCAATAAACTCGAAAGAACTACAGCAATTTAAAACAGTACTGAAACCAGTTGTGTGAATTAAAGAGATTGTGGCAAAACCTTTGTGGGAAAGGGGGATTTCAAGGAGGGATTTGTGAAGGAATCAATAGGGATGGTATCTCGGAGGCGGAGGGGCAACAGGGCAGAAAAGGCAGGGTCATTGCAGGGAGCCGTGAGGCTGAGGGGTGTGGAGATGGACATGTGAAGGTGACATGTGAAGGCTCACCACTGTCACCAAAGCTCTCCCTGAGATGTCTGCCAATTGGCCAGTGTGTTTTCCTCACCCATTAAATTCAATGGTACTCACTTCTGAGCAGAAATGCACAGAAGGATTTCTGTGATGTTCAGCCCACGCTTTTAAGTTCCTTGACAATATTGTTCCTGAGAAATGACCTGGAAAGATGAATAACATGAGCACGCAAGAACCTCTATGAACCTGAACAAAGCAAAACAATGTGTTTCTATATTATTATTCTGCAAAACAAGATTACAATTTCAAGCCAGTTTCTAGGCTTCTGAAGAAACCTGATTATATGGAAACTGATACTGTGCAAGAGGCTGCAATTCACTTCTATGATGTAACAACAGCCTTTGCCTCAATTAATACAACTTGTAATTTTTGTGCTATCTTTCTGCTGGCTTCTGTGTTCATTGATAAGAAACTGCATTTTCTAATTATGCTTTTCTTCCTGAAGATGATGTGAAGATAAAAGGTAAAAAGGTAAAGGACCCCTGGACAGTAAAGTCCAGTCAAAGGCGACTATGGGGTTGTGCCGCTCATCTCGCTTTCAGGCCAAGGGAGATGGCGTTTGTCCACAGACAGCTTTTCCATGTCATGTGGCCAGCATGACTAAACTGCTTCTGGCACAACGGAACACCGTGACGGAAACCAGAGCGCACGGAAATGCGGTTTACCTTCCCGCCATAGCGGTACCTATTTATCTACTCGCACTGGTGTGCTTTCGAACTGCTAGGTTGGCAGGAGCAGGGACAGAGCAATGGGAGCTCACCCCATCGCGGGGATTTGAACCGCCAACCTTCTGATCAGCAAGCCCAAGAGGCTCAGTGCAGTGCCGGATTTATGTATAAGCTAAACAAACTATAACTTAGGGCCCCACTCTCTTGGGGCCCCCAAAAAAATTTAAAAGAAAAAAACCTGGTTGTACATTTCCAAAATATAAGATAAAAAACAAATAAAATAAAACCTACATACAGCAACAGTGTTTTGTGTTGTGTAGGCTCCTATTTGTAATGTGCAAGTGGCTTTAGATATCTATTAGCTCCATAAATTACCATATAGCATATGTTGTTGTTGTTGTTGTCGTTTAGTCGTGTCCGACTCTTCGTGACCCCATGGACCAGAGCACGCCAGGCACTTCTGTCTTCCACTGCCTCCTGCAGTTTGGTCAAATTCATGCTGGTAGCTTCGAGAACACTGTCCCACCATCTTGTCCTCTGTCATCCCCTTCTCCTTGTGCCCTCCATCTTCCCCAACATCAGGGTCTTTTCCAGGGAGTCTTCTCTTCTCATGAGGTGGCCAAAGTATTGGAGTCTCAGCTTCACGATCTGTCCTTCCAGTGAGCACTCAGGGCTGATTTCCTTCAGAATGGAGAGGTTTGATCTGTATATATAGCATATATTCAACACAAAAAACAGTGACAATTTGTTGTTGACAAAGGACAGCTGGACATATAGAGGGCCCCATTGCCTTCAGTAGCTTAGGGCCTCATCAAACCTACAAATCCGGCCCTGGCTCAGTGGTTTAGACCACAGCGCCACCTGCGTCCCCAAAAATGATGTGATTCACTTAAATCCCTATGAAAAATATGGGCCTTGTTCCCATACAGCTGTTACGCAACTGGCCATTACTGGTAGAGCTCAGTGGTTACGAACAGCACAAAGAGGAAGCATTCTTCCAAGAACATAAGCTCCTGTCTTACAAGGAAAACCAAGCAGAAGTCAGAGTGTTTGGTTGTAAATAACAATAGCTTGAAGTTCCCTAATGCTTGTAACCACAAAAATACAATGTGTGTACACAAGGTAAGGGAATGACTCCATGGACCAGAGCACGCCAGGCACTCCTGTCTTCCACTGCCTCCTGCAGTTTAGTCAAACTCATACTGGTAGCTTCGAGAACACTATCCAACCATCTCGTCCTCTGCCGTCCCCTTCTCCTTGTGCCCTCCATCTTTCCCAACATCAGGGTCTTTTCCAGGGAGTCTTCTCTTCTCATGAGGTGGCCAAAGTATGGGAGCCTCAGCTTCAGGATCTGTCCTTCCAGTGAGCACTCAGGGCTGATTTCCTTCAGAATGGAGAGGTTTGATCTTCTTGCAGTCCATGGGACTGTCAAGAGTCTCCTCCAACACCATAATTCAAAAGCATCAATTCTTCAGCGATCAGCCTTCTTTATGGTCCAGCTCTCACTTCCATATATCACTACTGGGAAAACCATAGCTTTAACTATACAGACCTTTGTTGGCAAGGTGATGTCTCTGCTTTTTAAGATGCAGTGGATTATACATGACCTTAAAGGCAGATAAGAGAGGAACTAGTTTGACCCATTAGACCGATTTGGAAGTAGGGATGCTTGAGAATTCAACTTTTGTTCATTCTGATGCAAACTGAGGCAGGTTGCTTTTGGATAACCTGTTATTGTTGAGCAGCATGGCTGCATGAGGGGGGAAACTTGGTGCCACCCTGCCCTGCTGCACCCTTCCACTGCTTTCCACCCCCTCAAATGTTTTATTAGGGAGGGTGAAGACCCCTAGGAGTTGGCTCCTATGTTCCACTCCTATGTGAAGGCGGTGAAGGTCCTGTGTGAGTGCCTGTAGGTGGTTGGAAGATGGATGGCGGCTAACAGATTGAGGTTGAATCCTGACAAGACAGAAGTACTGTTTTTTGGGGACAGGGGTGGGAGACTCCCTGATCCTGAATGGGGTAACTGTGCCCCTGAAGGACCAGGTGCACAGCCTGGGAGTCATTTTGGACTCACAGCAGCCCATGGAGGTGCAGGTTAATTCTGTGTCCAGGGCGGCTGTCTACCAGCTCCACCTGGTACGCAGGCTGAGACCCTACCTGCCCGCAGACTGTCTGGCCAGAGTGGTGCATGCTCTAGTTATCTCCCGCTTGGACTACTGCAATGTGCTCTACATGGGGCTACTTTTGAAGGTGACCCGGAAACTGCAATTAATCCAGAATGCGGCAGCTACACTGGTGACTGGGACTGGCCGCTGGGACCACATAACACCGGTCCTGAGAGATCTGCATTGGCTCCCAGTACGTTTCCGAGCACAATTCAAAGTGTTGGTGCTGACCTTTAAAGCCCTAAACGGCCTCGGTCCAGTATACCTGAAGGAGCGTCTCCACCCCCATCGTTCAGCCTGGACACTGAGGTCCAGCGCCGAGGGCCTTCTGGCAGTTCCCTCATTGCGAGAAGTGAGGTTACAGGGAACCAGACAGAGGGTCTTCTTGGTAGTGGTGCCCGCCCTGTGGAACGCCCTCCCTTCAGATGTGAAGGAAATAAGCAGCTATCTTATCTTTAAGAGACATCTGAAGGCAGCCCTGTTTAAGGAAGTTTTTAATATTTAATGCTGTATTGTTTTTAACGCTTGATTGGAAGCCGCCCAGAGTGGCTGGGGAAACTCAGCCAGATGGGCGGTGTATAAATTATTATTATTATTATTATTATTATTATTATTATTATTATTATTATTCCAGGGGCTACATAGCAGGAGTAGGTGGACGAGGCCAGGGGCAAAAATGGGCAAGGCAATGGATGTGGCTTTTGCTTTCAACAGTAGGCTGCATTCCAGCCATGCAAAAGTCTCCATGCAGGCAAGCAAGAGGCATTGTGACAGCTGAATGACATATTCCAGATAAGCAAATGGTGGTTGTGGGGAGGGGCTGGTGAGAGGTATGACACAGGTGAGCTGGTGAGGCCTTAGAGAGAGTCCCAAGGACTGGAAAAAGAAGTCTGGAGGGTAGAACACTCGCCCTAAATGATTCAAATAAGCCAACTGGGAGATTTTGATTGCTTGCTTGTAGCAATGATTTGACTCTACGCAATTATGTTCTATTTTGTTGCATTGTGCAAAATATGAGCAGGCCAGGGGTGAACTGATACTACCCTTGCTGGTACCTTTCCCAGGTAAATCAGAGGCTCACTATGTCAGGTTCCTACTGGAAGACCGGACAAATGCTAGAATGTTAGCAGTGGCAAAGTTTTTATCAGTGGTTGCAAGAACAAATGAGCCCTATATTCTAAACAAAATACTTGTTTAACCTGGAGGGAGGCTGTATGAATTGTGTATTGATTTGTAATGATTTGTTGGGTCTCTGGACCGTAATAAAGATTGAAATTGAAATTTAAAAAAATTGAAATTATGTTCACAGGGCTGGAAAACTTCTTTCCTTTCTAACAATCCACAACATTTCTGCAAAATGACTTAAGGGCAGGATGTTTTGTTGCAAACAGATTCAGGAGTCATGGAGAGGAACGAAACATCCCTTGAGAGTATTCCTTGAAAAATGTTGGAATTAGGGTGATGTATGCTTATCAAGAATGCATTCAAAAAGAAAGCATTCTGTGCCAAGGAACCTTCATGCCCGGAATTTCTCTGTTGACCTCCCCTTTTCATAGAAAAGATCTGCAACACATAAAATATGGTAAATGCTGCCTGGGAATCAGAGAAGGCCTGATAATTAAAACAGGCAGGCAGGAGGGATGTCTCGGCAGATCTGAGTGGTAGAGGAAGCTATACACCTGCCAGGCGTTTGCACAGAGTTTTGGGAAAAGGAGATAGCCTTGGATTGCTTTGCATGGCTTTTATTTTATTTATTTATTTATTTATTTATTTATATTTATACCCCACCCTCCCCAGCCAAGGCCGGGCTCAGAGCGGCTTACAAACAATAATAAAAACAAGAAGAATGATTACAACTTAAAAACAAAAATAAAATACAACATTAAAATAATGGAATATTAAAATATTAAAATGTAGCCTCATCGCAGGAGAAGGAAAAGAAAAAGAGAGAGAGGGGGGGGGAGGGAGGGAATCAAATTGGCTCCAAGCCACTTCCTTAGGGCCTGGGACCACTAGGGTGTTGCTATTTATGGACCTTGAGGCTCTCCGTGGGGCATACCGGGAGAGGCGGTCCCGTCTCAATTGGCCCCACATCCAGCAAGTCCAGGAAGGAAGACTGGACAAAGCTGGCATTGCACTCACCCCACTTCTCAGAGCGGTGAGAAATTCCAATACCACAGCTCTTACTCTCCCGTTGGAAGGAGGTCAATAGAAGCTTATTGGTGTTTTACACTATTTGCTCTTATTGGTGTTTTGTGATGTTTGCATTTATTTACAAATGTACAGACGGAACGTAGATGGAGACTGTTATGTACTGAGTTGAATCCTAGACCAATAGGATCCAGAATGCAGCAGTCTGATTGGTCCGCAGGAGCCACCCAATCCAGCTCCAGGTGGAAGTGAATCAGCAGCCTGATTGGCCTGCAGGAGCAGCCAATCAGGCGCCTGGATGAAGGAATCAGCAACCTGATTGGCCTGCAGGAGCAGCCAATCAGGCTTCTGGAGGAAGTGAATTCGCAACCTGATTGGCCTACAGGAGCAGCCCAGAATTAGCCAATCACGTGGGGCCAATTGTGTAAATAATATATATAGCTAGACGTTTTAGGGAAAGCTTCATTCATTGCTACTATGAGCTGAATAAAGAGCATGAAATTCACACTTGACTCCGAGTATATTTCAGAGACACTGCTTAAACAAAGCAACAGTTGGCCAAAACCAACTTCTCCCCACATCAGGTGTGGAATTCTACATAGAATTTGGGTATGTGAGTGGGAAATGAGGTTGGCTTGCACAATGCGACTTCCCCGCCTTCCTTGCCCTGTGCCTGTTCCGGGTTTCTGTCCAGCTCTCCAATGCAGAGATATGGGGCACAGGGCAAGGAGGCGGGGGAAGTTGTGTGAGCAGACCTTGTTCTACATGTGCAACAACTGAATTGAATCCTCCCAGGGTCTCCAAAGAGACAGGTAGCATTCCCAAAACACTGGAAGTTACAAAGTTTTGTACGCAAAGCAGCAAATGGGCCATGGGGTGTGTCTTTAGCCTCGTCCCATCATGTGCTCAAGTGTAACTTTTTAATTATATTTATATCTTAACATTTATGCACTGCTTGATTTTTTTTTAAAAAAAACAAACTCGAAGCAGTTTGCAGAAAGCTAAAACAAGAAAATCAAGAAGAAAATCACAACTATACTTTAAAACATGCAAAAGTGGAAAAGCTAAAACAGATTAAAACAGATTCGTGTTAAAGGTCCCCCTCCAATTTAGAACCCTGGTATTCAACTGATAGCCCTACAAACAGAAAATGTAGATGAAACTGACCCCACTGGGAAAGACCCTCCCCTCCTAATTAATGGAACCAGGTCTCTGATACACACTACCTCTTTCTGCCTGCCTCTCCTAGAGGGGAGCTGCTTTAAAATGGGCTGACTTTGAGAGCAGAAGAAGTATCACCCAGTGCAATGAATAGGCTTCCACTGGGTGGGAAAAGGAGGGGAACTGTTGAACTTATGCCCAGCTTCCAGGCTTCCCATGGTTGGCCCCTGTGAAAGCAAGAGGCTGGACTAGATGCTATGATCCAGCAGGGCTCTCACGTTTCTTGGTATCCACAGGTCTCAGTGACCCCAATAGCTGAAAATCCAACTCTCTCTCTCTTGGATCTACAACAACCACCTCCTCTCAGCCGAGGGTCCAATACTAAATTCCTACTTCAGACAAATAGGACATCTTCACTCCATGCAACCCCCAAAGTGTCAAGTCCAAAAGGGTCAAACCTTCTTCCTCGGCCTCAGCTAGAAAGCTGGGTACTGCTTTGTGATGGTTGGTGAGAAGGTTCTTCTCTCTTCTGCAGGTCCCGGGCTGCTCAAAATGGTACCGGTAGCAGAGGGAGGCACAGGGAAGTGTGGGAGGTTGGGAGGTGGAGGGTTAGAGGGATGTTTCTAAGTCCCTCCAGTCCTCTGACACTGCTTCCTACTGCCGTAGTGTCATAGCTCCATCCATGGCAGCCTCTGGAATTAACCCTCACCCCAAGACAGGGGTCGGCAACCCGCGTCTCCGGAGCCGCATGTGGCTCTTTTACACCTTTGCCGCGGCTCCGGGGCGGATACTAGCGAGGGGAGGAGGCACATTGTGCGCCCCGACACTCCCCACTGTGGCGGGCGCTGTACTGGCTGTGACGTCGCATGGGGGCGGTGCGTGCATTAGTCACGCACCGTCCCGACGTCACCTTCCCGCCCACCCGCCCGCTACATTGTAAGGGGCATGTACGCTGGTCACTGCATTGAAAGGGGGCATGTATGCTGGTCACTGTTTTGAAGGGGAGTGAAGAACACACACACAAAAAAAGGTAACTTGTTAATTTAACGTTTATTTCTATGAGGAGGAGTAATTCTGAGGGGTCAAACAAAGAAATAATAAAAAAGTGACAAAAAAGTTATTTTTATAATGACGAGTTTTGCGGCTCCCAGTTGTTTTTTCTTCGGAAACGGGTCCAAGTAGCTTTTTTTGTCTTAAAGGTTGCAGACCCCTGCCCCAGGACATTTCTGTAAGTTTTTGTAAATGTGTTTCCAATAACCCAGGAAAGACCTCCATATGTCTACAATCAGTTGCCAAGCATGTTCTTCTCAGCTATAAATAATAGTTACAACTTTGCAAATAAGCTTCATGTACCTTAAAAAAGAGAGAGAGAGATTATGTTCCATTGATAGAACACTAGACTTTTACCAAGTTTTAGGAGTCCACCTTTTTTGCTGCTGTAAATTATACACAATCAGTTTCCCCATTTGTAGAATACTCCCTCCAGGGAGGCTCGCCTTTGTCACATATGTTCAGGTGCCAAGCAAAAACCTTCCTCCTCTTTTTGCCAACCAGCAAATGGAAGATGCCAATTTCCACATGTGACTGCCACATGTTGAAAGCAGTTCTGGTTTGGGAGTGCTGGTCTCTCACATAGTTTATAGGAGGGATTACACCAGAGGCTAATTGCAGCACATACAGTGGGCTTTTAAAATGTTTTTATATGGTTGACTTGCAGAAGACCTCTTTACCACTCTTGTCCAAATGCGTAAATATCACTCATGCATAAGATGCTGAGATGGAAGAGGTTGGGCCCTGAGGATTGAGCTTCTAATTCTTCTAACAACTCTTTACCATTTGTGTGAAAATGTAATTCCAGTACAAGTTGTAATCCCTTTTGAAAGTATTATTTTTAAAAATTTAACATTGCGCTCTTCCGGGACCCCGGGTTTTCTGATGAGAATAGAACATGCCATACCATGCGGCTGTGAAATATTTGCTGATGCAGCTAACAGCTTCATTAATTGGAAACAGACATTTAGCGACTGCATGAGTCACTATCAGTTACATATCAAAATTCCCCCGTGTGGCCGTGCTTCCAGTAAACAAGAGCTGCCTGCCACTTTATCAATGCCACATCAATGATAAGAAGAAGCAGGAGTTGGTTTGCAGAAAGCGCCTTGACCCACCCTCTTCCCATCTTTTTCTCACATCTGTTATGGCGGCATGGCCATCCAAATAGCAATGATTTGGTTGACCAAGGTGGCATTGAAGTTCCTTTTGGTTTTACCTGACCTTTGTTGCACCCTGCGTTGCTGCTATTCCTGTGAGCCCTCAAGGAGCTTCCTGTGGGCATGGTTTGTACTCTCTCAGTGCCCTGGTTGAGAGATGACCAAGGTAAATGAACCAGACACTCTAATCATCCTTTCCCACTAACACAAGCTCATTCAGGCCTGTGGTTTCCTGGGGACCTGGGGGTGATGATACAGATGGCATGTTGGCTAAAATGCAGCTGGTGGAAAACTCAGAACCAATCAGCCTTCTCTGCTGTAATCAAGGCAGCAAAGAACCGATAATTCTCCCCTTTGCATTATTGTAGGGTGCATGAACATGGCATTTTAAATGGGATTCAATACGTGTGCATGTCTTTTGTTTTTGCATTTTGAACTGCCATACTTGCACAAAACGGTGGGTTAAAAAACAACAACGTGTGTGGCAACTGGTCCAACCCCAAACTCAACAAGAAGCACCTCAACAACAGAAGTAGGGGGTGAAGTGATAGACAGCACCCCTCACAAAACATGTGGGAACTTGAACAGACTAGCTATGAATCACAAAGGGCCTGGTATGAATCTCATCACTGCCGTGAACTCCCTAGTGATCCCCTCTCTCATCTTCAGTCTCCCAGTCTCTGTTTTGCAACATGGGGGGATAATAATACTGACATACAGGGCAGTTGTGAAGATTATACTTCGACAAGACATGTAAACTGCTTTGAACACCTGAAAGCACAATGCAAATATTAAGGGGTGGGGGTTTTTTAATTGAAGAATATTCAATTATAGTGTTTAGACCAAATAAATTGACACCTAAGCAAGAATTAAAAGGGGAGAGTTGAAATATGGAAGAGGGGGATGGCTTAGGGTGTTTGAACCATATATACTGAAAACACAAATATGGTGGATGGTCAACTAGTACAATGCAAAAGTTTCAAGAAAATGCGATAAAATGTTCTTGTATTTCCCTTCTTTCCACTCATGTCAATTCAATGCATGGCCAGTTCAAACAGGGACAGGGAGTGCAAATCATTAACCCATTGCTGCAAGGAAGGAGATAACTTCTCATTCCAGTGTTGAAACACCATTCATTTGGCTGACGGTGGTTCATGACCCATAGCTTGGTGGTAATTCTGCCTATTATTGGGGAGGTAATTCAACAAAGCATGCACATCTTTGAAATGTAGTAAGGTTTCCAGGAACAAAATGGATTAGCAAAACTTCACCCCTAAATGTGCTTGCAACCAGGCAGCTCCACATCATGTTGGTAAGGGACACCATTTCTAGCAAGTCTGAAATGTTAATTTTTGTTGCATGAAACACATCCTCCAGTCAAGGGATGACCTTTTGATACATGAAAGTGCTGGGGACCGCTGCATAGATTGCATGGCCATTCGAAAACCCTGTTTCCCTTACTATTTATTATTAGTTGGCAGATGGGGTGTGGGACGTAGGCAAGCTATAACACATCTCAGTCTCACACATAAACATCCCATCTGTAAAAACAGAAGTTGCCAGGTGGAAAACAACCTATGGCCTTTTAAATATGTTTGTGGGTGTTATTGTTTTGTTGCTGTTGTTATTACTTTGTGTATTTCCTGTTTTTATGCCCTGCAATTTTCGGATGAAACGAGGCATACAAATTTAATAAAATAGTAATGTCAAAGATGGAATTAAAAAGAAATGGCAGCAGAGAGGAAACCAGGCTGCATTGCGTGATTCGGAAATGAGTGTGGGGTGTGTGTCTGTGTCTCTGTGTGTAAACATACACACATACTGTTCTAGCAACCTCATACCCAGGAGTGCTTGGGAATTCTAAGAGAATCGGTGCAGTTTTTGAAAGGTTCAGTCCGCCACTTTGGTTCAAAATAGGTGTCGCAAACCTAGGTGAAAACTTACTCTGTGATCTTGTGATTCCTGCATTGCAGGCTGTTAGGAAAGAGGACCTAGACTGGAGCATGAGGCTCTTAATTTCAGGGTTGTGGGTTTGAGCCCCATGTTGGGGAAAAGACTCCTGCATTGTGGGGGTTGCCAACAAAGGTCCGTATAGTTAAAGCCATGGTTTTCCTTTAAAAAAAAAATAAAAATATTAAAGTTTCCAGAATAAAAAAGGAAAGAAAGAAAGAAGAAAAGAATAAAGTTTACACTTAATTTCATTGACATCTTTCCAAGACTTCCCCCCCTCCCCCTCTTGTATTCCATTTCCATTAAATTAATTCCACAAATTCTTAAAAGCCATGGTTTTCCCAGTAGTGTTGTATGGAAGTGAGAGCTGGACCATAAAGAAGGCTGATCGCCAAAGAATTGATGCTTTTGAATTCTGGTGCTGGAGGAGACTCTTGAGAGTCCCATGGACTGCAAGAAGATCAAACCGATCCATTCTGAAGGAAATCAGCCCTGAGTGCTCACTGGAAGGACAGATCCTGAAGCTGAGGCTCCAATACTTTGGCCACCTCATGAGAAGAGAAGACTTCCTGGAAAAGACCCTGATGCTGGGAAAGATGGAGGGCACAAGGAGAAGGGGACGACAGAGGACGAGATGGCTAGACAGTGTTCTCGAAGCTACCAGCCTGAGTTTGACCAAACTGGGGGAGGCAGTGGAAGACAGGAGTGCCTGGCGGGCTCTGGTCCAGGGGGTCACGAAGAGGCGGACATGACTAAGCGACTAAACAACAACAAATTGTGGGGGTGGGGGGCTAGATGCCCTTCGGTGTCCCTTCCAGCCCTACAATTGTAAGAACTGATTTGAGCCGGAAGGGACCCCGAGGGTCATCTAGCCCAACCCCGCCTGCAAAGCAGGAATCTCAGCTTCCATAGCAGGTGGCCATCCAACTTCTGCTTAAAAGCTTCCAGGGAAGGAGATCCCACCACCTCTCGTGGCAGTCTGTTGTCGCCAGGAAGTGCTGCAACCGCCAGAAAGGCAACCCAAACGTCGCCATGGAAACAGGCAGGAGCGCGCCGGGCACCGCTGGCCCTTTAAGGCGGAGGGCGCGACGCGATGACGCGCGTCTCCCGCGACTCCTGTCCCCTGGGTGCTCCACGTGGCTCCGGCGCTGTGATCGCGATGGAAGGGCCTGTCGCGGCAAAGGCGCCGCCGCCGCCGCCGCCGCCGCAGAAGCGCTTCTACCGGCAGAGAGCGCATTCCAACCCGCTGGCGGATCACACGCTGCGCTAGTGAGTGCGGGCGGGATAGGGAAGCAGCAACAACCCCGCGATCGCCCCTCTTCCGGGCTCCCACCCTCGCCGCCCGTTTCTGTAGGCTCCCCACGGGCTCACAGAGACGTTTGTCCGCTTTGCCGGGCGCCCCCCGATTTTACGGTGCTGACGTGTTTTGCTGTTGAATTCCCTTCGGAGTGAGCCTGCCGTGTCGAAATCCGCACCTCTCGCCCCTTGACTCAGGGAATATGGACCCCATAGGGAGTCAGGCCGCGCACTGGTCTGTTCGGACCGGTGTTGTCTCTTAGGAATGGCAGAGGAATCTCTGCGGCAACCGGAGTTGCTTTCGTGGGAGGGGATAAGGAACCTGGGGGGTTTCTGCATGCAAAACATGGGCCACTGGTCTGGCTTACCTGCTTCTTGGGCACACGTTTTGGTGATCTCTAATTTCTTTTTTCTTTTTTTATAATATTTTTAAATTAATTTTAACATATTAATTATCATTCATACAACCAAACTTCACTTCTTATACAATCTTTTTGGACTTCCATCAGCACCTCTGATGATCCTTATCACCTATTCTGCATTTCTTAGGTTCATATTGCCTTTAGTTTTCTTAACTAACAGTCCTCCTCATTACCTTTTTTTGCAATATTTCAAGTAGTTCACCTTACAAAACTTCTTGCAAATTTACAAGCATAATCTGATCATCACAGTTACTTTTCTAATAGTCTGCAAAATTACATCAGTCTTCTGTGAATCTCTGGTCCCGCAGATTTCGAATTCTTCCTGTTAATTTGTCTAATTCTGCATAGTCCCTCAGTTTCATCCTGCATTCTTCTTGCTTCCTATTTTGTGCCAATAATATTCCTGCTGCCGTCATTGCATATAAAAATAATTTACAAGGTGATCTCTAATTTCTAGGGAATCTAACCTTCCAGATGTTGTTGGACTCCCGTCAGCCACGGCCAGCAATATCTTGGGGGGTGGGGGTGGGGCTCTAGTTCCCCATCCCTCCTCTAGAGTTTATATTCATCAGTGACAAACTGTCTTGGCGCACCCCTCTTCATGGTGAACTCTGAGTTGATGGCACTGCATTCCTAAATACATGTTTGCTCAAAAGCAAGCCCCATTGAATTCAGCTGTAATGGTTCTAGCTCTGCCTAGAAACAAGGCTCCTTGATAATCAGTGGCCTGCCTGGCACATAATGCTTCACTATTGTTCTTCAACAAACTGCAACTTGTCCTACAAGCTCTGGTTTGTTTCTCCCAAGTTTGTCCTGTTTTGCCTTGTGTCTTTTTAACTTGATGAGCATCTGGGGTGGGTTGGCCAACCAAACTATGGACAAGGAAGAGTGCTGTGTTCGCACTTAATGCCAAGCCACAGTTAAAACGAGCTAAGGTGTGTAAGCCAACATCGATCCGTCACTTCAGATCATGGTTTGATTTGGGAGTAGACAAACCATAGTTAAGCTGCTGGGCAAGGTTTGCAAGTAAACCTAAAGCATGATTTATGTAACTTTAGTTTAATAAGCTATGGCTTTATGTTATATGGGAACCAGACCAATGGGACTTGCTTCCAAGTAAGGATACCTAAAGCTCATGCACGCTTGTTTGGGCATATTGATAATTGAATGAAAGGGAGCTTCTCTCTGTGCGTGTGCATATGACTGAGGCAGCATATATTGTAGTCTGCAGCGCAGTTATGTCTTTACTTGAAGGTAAGCGTCATTGCATTCAGTGGGACTTGCTCACAAGTTAAGCGTGCCTTAATACAATTCATTTACAAAGCAATTTCCGGTGACAGTAATTTCCAGTGACATCAATGGAACTTGCTTCCAAATAATTGTGGTTAGAATTTGACTGTAGTCCCCTAAATTTTATTGTCTGGATCTCCCTCCCCCCTTCTTCCAGATGGACAAATTGTCATTTTCCTTGTTTACGACATAAGTCTTTGGAATGTTTCCGGAGATGCAAATCATGGGAATATTTCTCTGTGTCAACATTATATGATGCATGCCAGCCCTGACTTCTTGCCCAATTCAGTTAATGAAACCTGTAATAAATTGTGTCCCACAGAAGTTGTTCCTCATGGTTGCCTCTTGGGAAAACAGCCATTGTTGCTTCATACCAAAATACTAGGTTTATATCCTGATAACTGTAGCATATAACAACAATGCAGGTTATATACACACCATACATTTAAAGTACATTGCTCCCCCTCAAAGAATCTTGGGAATTGTAGTTTACACCTCACAGAGTTACAATTCCCAGCACCCTAAACAAACTATAATTCATTCTCTCTCTCTCTCTCTCTCTCTCTCTCTCTTTTGGGGGGGGGTGATCTTGTACTTTAAATGTATGGTGTGTCTGCAGCCTTAGTCTGCAATCTCCATTTCCCACTTTTTCAGTCACCCGTTTGTTTGTGTAATTACCTTGCCTGGGGCAGAGTTCTGGAGATGGCTTGCCACTATTTTGTGACATTTTAGTTGGTCTTAATAAATGAATTGCCCAACTGCACAGTTTTTTGCCTCACATGTACCAATACATATTACATTGGGTGGTGGTTTTTCTAGGGTCAACGTATAATTACTGTTCTGCACTCTTACTTCATGAAGTCCTCTGGTTTCTTTCCTGATAGTCCTGCCAAGCCTGAAGAAATGGACTGGTCAGAGATCTACCCAGAGTTTTTTGCTCCTTTAACTGCAGACAACCAACACGATGACCTGAAGGATGCAGAAGAGAGAACTAAGCCTGCGTCTCAAGTAGAGTTTGCTGATATCGGCTGCGGTTATGGGGGCTTGCTTGGTAATTTCTTCCCAATGAGAGTTAGCTGATGGTTAAGGTTTCTCTACAGGTTAAAGGTAAAGCTAAAGGAACCCCTGGCCATTAGGTCCAGTCGTGACCGACTCTGGGGTTGCGGTGCCTATCTCGCTTTATTGGCCAAGGGAGCCGGTGTACAGCTTCTGGGTCAAGTGGCCAGCATGACTAAGTCGCTTTTGGCAAACCAGAGCAGTGTACAGAAACACTGTTTACCTTCCCACGTGAGCGGTACCTATTTATCTACTTGCACTTTGATGTGCTTTTGAACTGCTAGGTTCGCAGGAGCAGGGACCGAGCAATGGGATTCGAACCGCCGACCTTCTGATTGGCAAGTCCTAGGCTCTGTGGTTTAACCCACAGCGCCACCCGCGTCCCATCTCTACGGGTTAAAAGCCTGTAAAAGACTATAAAACAATCCTTTTCAAATGCTTTCCTTCTCTCCCTGGTCTGTGACAGCTGTTTATTCAGAAACCATAGTAGGAGGGAGGAAGCGGGAAAGATTGGACAAATAAGAGAGTATTTTTTCCTTGTTTTTCATTTTGCAAGGTTTCAGGGGGTTTTCCTGGGGTAAAAATTCTGTGGTCAGGAATGCATTAGAAATTTTCCCATAGGAATCAGTGGAAATCATCGACTTGTCATGTGAATGCTTGCCTAACAAAAGATTTCCTGAGAACGCATCGTGTTTCGGATAGCGAGACCCTGTGCATTTTGTTGTATTGCAGTTTGAATTCTATACTATAAAATGCAATATATGAGAAATAGAAGAACTGATGGAAACACAATTGAGAACCATACAGTATCTAGCACAGTGCATTACAATGGCTACAACAGGCAGAGAAATCATTAGGTGGTTTGCCAAGTCCATCTGCAATTTTCAAGGGGTCTGTGTAGAACACATTTGAGTTAGAGTTTCCATTCATGTTGGAGGAAAGAAAGCAAATGGGGTGGATGCTGGTAGTATTTTCTGCATTTGTAGCTGGCGGTACTGTAATTCCACAGCCTGAGAATTGTCAGCTTTCATTTGAAAAAGCAAGTGTGCAGTCCTCATGGATGTGAGGACAAGCCTCAAAAGATGCAGGCTGTGACCGATGTAATCTTGGAACCCGGAGATTCTAGTGATCAGGAGCGGACAGCTCTTTTTATCCTTCCTCATAATTAGTAGAAGCAGAATAATTTATTGAGATGGTGACACATCTGCTTCATTTGGCAAACAGATGTTCGCCATGGAATTCCCAGTGAGAAATGTGTCATTTATTAAGCATGAATAGGCCCTGGCTCTTACGAAGACTGTTGTCTATATTTTTAGAATTCATTCTTGCTGATTCACAGTGATCGGAAGGCGATGGATTGATTTCTACTGTGGTGTTTTCCTTATAATGAGGGCGGCAATCATGCGACGGTCTGAGTTTATAAAGAGTCATGATCTGCCAGTTATCTACATTTTAAAAAAACACGAAAAACCCTTTACTCAGGAAAGAAGCTTGCGGCAAGTTTTTCACATGATTAATTGTCGCTCCTTGACCATCTTGTGAATCCACAGACAGGAATGTGTTGGATGGAGGTAAAAAGAACTGCAATCTGAATTGAAAGTGAGTCCCACTGAATTCAGGGAAGTTACAGCCCCCTATTTGCATGGAAATCATGAGTTCAGTGGGACTCGCTTCCCACTGCAATCTTATCTCTTAGCCCCAAAATAGCGTCTAGGATTGAGTCTTTGTTCTTAAGTGTCCTCCAGATGTTTTGGACATCTGTGCTGACTGGGACTGATAGGCACCCAAAACATCTGGATGGCAGCAGGTTGGGGAAGTCTGCCCTCCATGAAACTAGGGCTGTAGTTCTGTGTGTGCTTTTTCCTTGGAGCAAGCTGGACCGAACGCAGCTGGAATGCTTTCCAAGTCAGCCTGCATAAGACCAGGCTTGCATAACCCTACACGCACTTCCTTGTGTGTTATGTTCCTCTGGTGTTTCCTGCTTGGCAGGGGGTTGGACTCGATGGCCCTTGTGGTCTCTTCCAACTCTATGATTCTATGAAATTAGTGGGATTTACTTCCTAGGAAATACGCATAGGGTTGCGCTGTGTTCCTCAATCGGTGTCACTCCATGTGCTTAAATTCATTGCTGGCCATTCTTGTTTTTCATATTTCTTTGTCCTCTCTTAACGCTGAAATTTAAGTTTTGCAAAGCATCGTCTAAATAATGTTTTGCAATAATAATAATTTATTATTTGTACCCTGCCCATTTGGCTGGGTTTCCCTAGTCCCTAGTCAACAGAGCATTAAAAACAGAATAAAACTTCAAACTTTAAAAAGTTCCCTAAGCACTGGAGGTAGCCAACCCGGTGCCCTCCAGTGTTTTGGGACTACAGCTCCCAGCATCCTTGACCTCTGGCCATGTTGAGTGGGGCTGATGGGAGTTGTAGTCCAAAGAATCTGGAGGCTTTCACTTGGGCTACCCCTGCCTTATGCAATAACAGTAAAGGCACACACTGAGAATGTTGAGAATGCTACAAAAAGTGGACCATAGCCGGTTTTGGGTGGACTTCCCCGCTCCTGGTAGATTCTTGCAAAAAGTGCTAAACTTTGTAGACCTTGCTCTGCTCTAGCAAGACACTCCTGTGTTCTTAAGCAAGAGGCTATAGCAAGCTCATACTCTGGTTAGTTACGCTGTTTTCTATTAAGAGATTTTCACATCGTGTCCTTTGCTTTGGAAATTTGCATCATATTTGTTGACTGTCAGCATTCTAGTAAAGAAATTATGAGTACTCTTGGCAGGCCTGGTCCTAGCTAAGCTTACTGAAGAAGGAAGTCCTATATATTTCCATGGACTTCTAAACAGAGGAATGATGCAAAGAAAAGGAAGTTAAGTCTAGCAGAGGGGTTAGAAAGCATCTTTTTGGCTTTGAAATGTGGAGTTGCAGGGGGAGCAAGGAGATAAAGCATCTTTGACTTTATGGCCACCTTGTGCTGATTTTATTGAACAAGATTTATATATATATTAAAAAACCTCTGTCCTCTTAAGTTACTGGCTGGCTGTTCTCTTTTGCAGTTGCACTGTCTCCCCTGTTTCCCAAGACTTTAATGCTGGGTCTGGAAATCCGAGTGAAGGTCTCCGATTATGTGCGGGACAGGATCCAGTCTCTGAGAGCATCTCACCCCGGGCAGTTCCAGAACATCGGCTGCATCCGCAGCAATGCCATGAAACACTTGCCCAACTTTTTCCACAAGGGGCAGGTGAGTTTCCAAAGAGTGTCTCTCCCCATTTGGAGTTTTAAAAATTATTTGTGTACACACTTTTAAACGCTCCTGCCCTGTGACGCTCCTGCCCTGGACATTTGAGGTTCTCGCTGTTTCCTCCGAAAGAGAAACCTCTGTCATCTGTTGTTGCTTTTTCATGGATCTTTAGGATAGATCCTTGTGTTTTAAAAAACAATGTCCCATACAAAATTGCTTTGTCCTGTCAGGCTGTTGGTGATATCTATTACAGAGATAAGGAATCTGTGGCCCCCTTTTTTTTTTGCTGGACTCTGGCTGTGTACACATAATGCATTTAAAGTACAGTGGTACCTCAGGTTAAGTACTTAATTCGTTCCTGAGGTCCGTACTTAACCTGAAACTGTTCTTAACTTGAATCACCACTTTAGCTAATGGGGCCTCCTGCTGCTGCCGCGCTGCCGGAGCACAATCCCTGTTCTCATCCTGAAGCAAAGTTCTTAACCTGAAGCACTATTTCTGGGTTAGCGGAGTCTGTAACCTGAAGCGTATGTAACCTGAAGCGTATGTAACCTGACGTACCACTGTACATTTAAAGCATGTGGCTTCCCCCCAAAAATCATGGGAACTATAGTTCACCCCATCAGCGCTACAGTTCCAGCAACCCTTAACAAACTACAAATCCCATGGTTCTTTGGGGGAAATATGGTGGGTGCAAGGTCTATAATTCCCACCATGGCCAGTGGTCAGGGGTGTTGGGAGTTGTAGTTCAACAACATCAGGAGGCCCATAGGCTTCTCATCCCAGCTCTAGTCTAATGGTTCACCAAGGCTTCACTGAGGTCCTCCCCAGCTGTGCTGCCCAAGGTTTTGTTTATCTGGCGGTGCATCCAGAGTTTGAATTTGGAGCTTTCTACAGGCAGAATGTGTGACCTCCTGCTGAGTGCCAGTCTCATTCCTTTGGGGACGGGAGGGAGACAACAAAGTCTTTGTTGGCCCTGGATATTCCCTAGCAGGCCAAATGCAGATTAGGGGTTTTGTTTAATTTGCAGGCTGCTGACAGGCTAACCTCTTCCATTCCTTCTGGTGGTGAGGCATCTCTTTCTTGTTCTTTTTTGCATAAAATCCAGCTGCGCAAAATGTTTTTCCTCTTCCCCGATCCTCATTTCAAGAAGACGAAGCACAAATGGCGGATTATCAGCACCACTTTGCTGGCAGAATACGCCTATGTTCTCTGCGAGGAGGTGAGTGCATTGCTCTCGAGGTTGGTCTAGCCTCTTCCGAGCCCCTTTCAACAGAACCATGCTCAGAGCAGCTCACAAACAACCTGCAGAATAAAATGCAACAACATTTCAAGGCAAAAACCAAAAGAGACAGACAATTTAGGCCAAAAGCACACTAATATCAATAGGGCAAACAAACATCTCACATTAATAAACACTGAATGCAAAACATTTTCCATCTACTGCAAGGGCAGTAGTTTTTGTTTGTTTGTTTATTTGGTTGTTGTTTTTTTCAATATCTCCCATATGTCTACTAACATCTCTGGTGGTCATTTGCGGTCTAAGGAGTGCAGGGGAAGAAGCAGTAACTTTTGTGACACTTCCTTGCTGGAGGCTCTTATTACTTAGCATACACAGCCAGGCATCCATTTTGGGGATCCTGTGGCCTGCCAGAAGTCGCTGAACTACAACTCCCATCAGCCTCGGTGAGCATTGTCAGTGGCTGGGAATGATGGCCGTTGTAGTTCAGCAACATCTGTCAGTTTGCATTTCTTAGAGCAGAAAGTATTGATCTGATGTGTAGAGATCTTTCCTATTCTAATTAATTCAAGAGGGTTCTGGAAGCTTCTCTGTGTGAAAGAAAGAAGCAGAAGGTTCATGATGTTTGGGTTATACCTTCGGAGAAGCAGAGTACAGCTGACTTAAACTGCTTAATCTGTTAAGATCATGCTGGCTATAAAGGTAGGACCAGAAGGAGCCTGGGTTTCACTTTCACCTTCTATCTCTTTTCCTTCTGATGTGGTGTTCTGTACATAGATAGTGTTAAGGTTTAGTCTTATTATAAGTTATTGTGAGTTAAGTCTGCTGTAACTGGATTTCTTATGTGCCAATCCTGAATGCATTGGATTTGTGACCCTTATGCTCATTTGCCTTCAGTAGGAGTAAAGCTCTGCTGAATGGAATATCAATTGCCTCTGGTCTTTTTTTGGGGAATCCTGCAACGTGTTTTAAGTTTTTACTCTGCTAACTATACGTTGGAATCTGCTCTGGATCAATATTGAGTAGAATTCCATGACAGTTTTCTGGATGACCTCTGTCTGAGAGGTGAGTTACTATTAGCCAGAGTAGACAGGCAATCTGACCAGGTAATAAACCAGCTACCTAGGATTGGGATAGCAGCCCATGAGACCTGGGAGCATGCCCTGGAACCACCCCAATTCCCAGGTATTTCTCCAGGATGTCAGGCAGATGCATAGGGGTTCCGTGGCAGCTGAGTTTGGTGAGCGATGGGCTCCATGAAGAGGGACAGTGAAGGTTTTGGAGGTGCCTCTCTTGGGCTGCATTGCGCCACAGAGGTCTCTGTCTAGACATTCCCTTCCACCTCAGCATTCCAAGAGGATGCGTGAAGGAATGTGTCTGCCCTCCGGCTTAGACGCCCTTCTGTGCTAATTGAGTACTTCCTGAGGGTAGGCCTTCCCAGAGTAAGCTACTCCATCTTCATACAAATAATTACTCTCTTTTATCAAAACTCCAGGTGCGTCATCGTGCCCTGGAGCCTAGGGAAAAACAAGACGCTCTGGATCGCTTGGGAATGTCACTCCCAAGATTTAGGGACGGGTGCTAATTAGTGCTGAAGGCAACACTCTCCTCTTAGCTCCTAGCAGGAGGCTTGTGCTGGCAAACTTCCTGGCAGCCGAGTGAGCATTGCGCCACTTCCAGCCCCTGACTTTGTCCTGGCAGCTTCTCCCCAGGGCACCCTGGCTGACTCTCCTTTCATCTGCCGGAGGGGCGGGCGGGGAAGATGGAGAGCATCCTTGCTGCTGCTGCTGCTGCTTCTTGCGTCGCCGCTTTTGGGGTTGCACGCAAAAGGGAGCCAGCCTTCGTGATGAATCAGCACCAGGCCTCACCCAGAGTCAGCGTGAGTCACCCCAAAACTCTCCAGGTAGCTTTCCCAAGGCTAAGGAGGAGTCTGGCACAGCGCGAGAGTTGGCAGTGCAGCAGCGCCCTCAACAATCGTGACGGCGGCAATTGCTGAGCCCTAGGCTGCAAGGAAGCTGGGGCTTCAGAATACCCAGTAATTACTCCTTTTCGGAAATGAGCCCAAGATCCAACTTTGAACAGGAAGCTTCCAGTGGTTTGGGAAAATCTTTTTCTGTTGAAAACCTTCCCCCTCCATTTGCATTGGAATATTTTGCCCCAATCCCAAATAGCAAACTGTTCTGGCTTCTGTCCCATGTAAAGGTAAAGGTAAAGGGGGACCCCTGACCATTAGGTCCAGTCGTGACCGACTCTGGGGTTGCGGCGCTCATCTCGCTTTATTGGCCGAGGGAGCCGGCGTACAGCTTCCAGGTCATGTGGTCAGCATAACTAAGCTGCTTCTGGCGAATCAGAGCAGTGCACTGGAAACGCCGTTTACCTTTCCGCCGGAGCGGTACCTATTTATCTACTTGCACTTTGACGTGCTTTTGAAATGCTAGGTTGGCAGGAGCAGGGACCGAGCAACGGGAGCTCACCCCGTCGCGGGGATTCGAACCACCGACCTTCTGATCGGCAAGTCCAAGGCTCTGTGGTTTAACCCACAGCGCCACCCGCGTCCCTCTCTGTCCCATGTAGTGCTAAGTAGTTGTCCCGTCAGCTTTCCTGCTTGCACAGTGGGACTTGCCCATCTTTCCCCACACACCATAAGCACCCACAGATCTGTCCTGGGGCTTTCTCCAACCCTCCAGATCAGATTTGGGGAGGCGGGGAGTCCCGTTACGCAAAGGGAATAGAGAGTGTCCTCTGCATCCTGCGTCCTTGTAACATCTCCCTTATCTCTGCCAGGGGCTCGTCTACACCATCACGGATGTGGAAGAGGTGCACAGGTGGATGGTGAAGCATTTCAGGGAACACCCGCTTTTTGAGCAGGTGTCCTTGAAAGAACTGGTAAGTGCAAGGGAGCGGGCACATCCGTGCAAGTGCATCATCTCTGATGTAAGGGTTTTTTTGCAGTTCCAGACAGGCTTTCGAAGCAACCTGCATGAAAAGGTTTCGTAATTCTCCCAGGCTGCTCTCTTGGAATTAGCTCACCGCCCGATGAACTTCCAGGTTCCAGATATAACCTCTGTGGAAACCGCCCCAGTGACACATCGGCACTTGCACTTGCAATCTTAAATTTCAGCACTTCTTAAAAGCATACAGACCTAAAGAGGAGTAAAATGCAACAAACATGTAAGGGATCGCTGGAGCCGAATAAATGCATAAAAGTTTCATGGCATAAATCTTACATGTGCATGCCTAGAAGTCAGTCCTACTGAGTTGAGTGGGGTGTCTGCTCCTTGCTAAGTGTGCACAGGATTGCACCCTTCGACGCAGATGTATAAAACAGGCCCTGAAGTAAAGTTTTTAATCCACAAAAGTCTTCCTCTTTCTGCTGCTCGTGTTCATTAACTTGTAGGAAAAACGAGAGACATGTCCTGTTCTAAAGCTTCCCCACCCTGTCATTTGGGAATAGCTGGACTGATCCTGCCCCCTCCCTCCTCATTTTCACCCTGAGCCAACCTGTTCTTAGTTACCCCGTTGTCTGAGCTCTGATGTACCAGTTAAAGCAAATTAACATCACCATCCCAATGAAACGCCATTCTGCAGCAGCCCCCAAATTCTATAGAGCAGAACAACAGTATGAATGTGTGCCATTCCAGCCCCGATTGTTTAATACTGGGAGCGCCAAAAGTCATCGGTGTCGAGGTGAGAAGCCACAACTGAAAGCTGAAGTGAAATGCAGAGGTGAAAACAGCCTCAATGGTTTTAAGAGGACTAGCGAAATAAAAAGAGGTGTTAAAAGTCAGCAGCGGGCAAGTCTCTCTGAAGGAGGGCATTCCCCGACTGGAGGGGAGCCCTGCTTAAAAGGCCCTCTTCCGTTTCGCCACTGTGATCTCAGGTTGTGGAAGTCCTTGAAGAAGTCCAGTTATTCCCCTTTACACTCTGTTGTGGTTAACATTTTTCTGTTGGGATGCAACCAAGGGAACAGGGGCAATTTGCAAGCCCCCAGGTGTCTCCAGCGCAAACAGGAGTGGCAGGAGACGGCTGTGAGAGCATATCTACAAGCAGTTTATTCAGCATACATCAGGACAAAGGAAAAACATGTCTTCTCCCTTCGTGTCAAAGAGCAAGCGGCAAAAGCAATAGCAAAGCGGAAGTTCCCAGCAAGCTGTGCTGGAGTGTAAACAGACATGTGACACACAACAGTCATGCCTGTACTTAAGGTGGAACGGAATATCAATACCCTAACATTTTCAACCTGAGAGAGGCATTAAAGGTTGGCCCAAAACGCCGGCGAATGTGCCCAAACTTGTCACAGATGCAGGGATATAACTCTCTCGGACACAAACACACAACTCATCCATGCTGTAGTGCAGGACTGAGAGGAGAGCTGTAAATTTATTGGTCCACTGCTATTGTGGGACAATTTCCCCTTTTGGGGGTGTATGTGCAGAAAATGCCTGGTGGAGGTAGGAGCCCAGTCTTTCTTCCTGCCCTGGTAAGGTCAGGGACCCCTGGACGGTTAAGTCCAGTCGAAATTTGGCTGTGGGGTGCAGCACTCGTCTCCGTTTTCAGGCTGAGGGAGCCGGCATTTGTCCACAGAGAGCTTTGGCATAGCAAGGTCTGTGCACTTTTATTTCCCCGCTCTGTGCAACTTAGTGCTAGATGGATAGTTTCAACTTCCACAGGGTGAAAGAGAAGTTCTCCCAGTGCTGTGTGTGTTTGTGTGTTGCGACCGTCCTTTTTTAATAAGCAACCATACCTCCTCCTCCTCTCCCAACAGGCCAGTGATCCTATCGTCGGCCTCCTGGACACCTCAACTGAGGAAGGGAAGAAGGTCCAGAGGAACGGAGGCAAGACCTTCCCGGCTGTCTTTCGGCGCATCAGGGACATCACAGAGGAACAGGAAGCGCCAGGATCATGACCGGGGAATTTCCAGGGCCTGAGAAAATTCACGTCGTCCCAACTCGTGTGTCGAAAGGGAGGTGTTGGGGGCAGGGGTTGCATCAAGAATGGGACGGACTCAATGCCTCTGGTCACGCTGGGGTCAGCCTTCTATTAACACAGCTGGGGATTCCCCTTCTGGGGTAACTCGGCTGAACGGTTGAATAAGGGATTGCCTGCTTTGTTTGCTGCTTGTTTTGCCCGTAGAAGGACGGGGGTGCCTTGTCCCAGCTATACCGGGGGAAGCATCAGCCCCACGTAGCAGGATGAGTGATCTGGGAGGTGCTTCCCACTCCATTGAACCATCAGTCACTTTCATTTTGTGAATGAATAATAAACAGGAAGAAAGAACTATCAGGCGCTATGAGTTGTCAGGTCCAGCCTAGCTTCTGAGCTCAGCCCGCAGTTGTGCTTTGGAGCTGCAGTCTTCCATCTTCTTCCCCAGATCAGTGCCAGGTGTAAACCCCTGGCTCTTGGGGGGGGGGTGTTAGAGAGAGAGCCCTGCCACAATGAGAACCTGTGCCTTTCTTAAAGCAGGCCATAGATCTAGCTATGCTATGAAGATGATCAGCTGGGCTAAGACAACATGCACCTAACCCCCAGTGCAGAGAGCCTAAGATGGGGGAGATTCTGAAACTTGTCAGTCACCTATCTTTGAGTACTGTGGTCTTGCAAGAATCATTCCGTCGCTAGTAGCCTAGATTGTAGGGAAATGACTGCAGTTGTTACCCATGTGCAGTAGGATAGCTTCTGCACACTCGACTTCTGTATCTTCCACCCAGGTGAGCAATAATCATGACCAGAGTTCACTTTCCAGCCAGGCAAAGACACTCGAGGAGGTTGTGGAGCAAGGACTGGGGGGGGGGGGGCTGGGAGAGTCCAACAAGCCAGACAGAGAGGTCCAGAGAGCTGCATTTGGTCACTGGGCCAAGTGGTTCCCCACGTCTGCATTTAGCTTATAGGGAACATGTCATTGCAAAGATGCTCCATAAATATACACTTGGATATGTCTCTGCCATGCATTACAGTGGAACCTTGGGTTGCGAACGTGATCCATGCGGGAGGCACGTTTGCAACCCGTGGTGCCGCGTCTGCGCATGACACGATTCAGTGTTTCTGTGCAAAGCGCAATTTAGTGCTTCTGCACATGTGCGAGCGCCAAAACCCGGAAGTAACCCCTTTCTGGTACTTCCAGGTTTGGCACAGTCTGTAACCCGAAAACACGCAACCCGCAGCGTTCACAACCCAAGGTATGACTGTAATGATTTGCCCAAAGAGAATGTGACCTATAAATTAGGCAATATTTTCCATTGTTGATTCAGCTCTAACAAATAAGGGGGCAGGATTCCTACCACTGGAAATCCAAAGCAGCGCCCATGGATTTTGCAGGTTTATTAAAGAACCAAAACCATTTCAAGCCAGCATCCATAAGGGCTAAGAACCTGTTTTTGAGAGCATCAAACCCAGGATGCTCAAGCTACCGTGGAACTGGGAGAATATACAGGGATGAATCTTTTCCCGAGGTTCCTTTCTCTCGGTAAATACATCGTTTCCTAAGGTGCATAAAAAGATTGCTAGGTCTGGAACCTTTGCCACGGTGCGATAATGAGTCATCGCCGAAGGGTAACACAAGGTGGATAGGCTGTGCACATTCACAGAGCACTCCCCAAACTTCAGAGTTGCATGAGCTAAGCCTGAGTCATCCTTTTCTTTCACTCGCCTCGTAAGCGGAGCCGGAACAGCCTGTTGTTTCTGCCCTAAGGGTGGTCTGCCTACTTGACGATTGGAGGGCTGCAGGTTGCCAAGTACCTGGTGTGACAAGCCGGGTAATTCCTAGCGCACAAGGGAACTTGGAACAGGACACATCCGGACTGGGATTTGAAGTCGCCTCCCTCCCCCCCACCCAATGCTCCAGACACGAGAGTGTGTATCATGCTGATAAGAGGAACCAAGATGATGTCACCTGACTTGGGTTTTTAAGGAAAAACCCCTTCCCAGTCCCACAGCTGGATTTGATTGGATGTTTGGGCTATAGTCCACTGTTTGCAGACACTGTCCTGCAGGGTTATTTGGCTCAGCAAGCTGAAGCCAGCATCCCAAGGATCTTATAGCTGGGTGATGTCTGTTTGGTCCTATCGTTTTTTGTCTCCCGACAGATGTCTCCTGTCCAGCAGAGTGAGGGGGGGGGGCTCCTGAGGGGAGCAGCCAGGCAAGGCAGGCTTCCCCATTCACAGAGGCTGGCTGTGTCATTCAAACATACTGGCTCAAATGAGCTTCGTTAGGGGAAGGAAGGATTCTTGGGGAATTTGAATTTCTGTGGAATCTGATGCTAGCAGATTTTTCAGAATGTTGTCCTCCTACGCATGTGTCCTTTCTCCAGATTTTACAATACCCTTTCTTAGCTTCCCTTGCCCCCCCTAAAAGTACCAAAATGCATGAAATAAATTGTGCTGTTTAGATATGCAGATATTTGAGACGAGAATACATAATTAAAATATGTATTTAAATTTCAAAACAATGCTGTGGAGTTTTGTGTTTTTAGAAAGAAAGCACAGGTAAATATTGGTCCTAACTGTGCTATATATTTAAAAGAGCATGATATTGCTTTAAGCCGCCAAAGAATCTTGGGAACCTTAGTTTGCCAAGGGTGCTGACAGTTGTTAGAAGACCCCTGTTCCTCTCACAAAATTCCCAGAGTTCCCTGGGACAATGCATTGGCTGTTAAACCACTCTGGAAATTGTAGTTCTGGGAGGGGAATAGGGGTCTCCCAACAACTCTCGAACCACAGTTCCCAGGATTTGGGGGCAGAAGCCACAACGGTTTAAAGTGGTGTGACACAGCTTTAAATGCATAGTGAAAATGGGGGCAAAGAAAGGAACGCATATGAATTTGTTGTGGTCTGGAAATGGACTGATCCTTCCATCCCGAACTAGAAGGGGGATGTGAGGCCAGGAGAAGTGGCTACTACACCAGGGCTAAATGTTGTTGTTGTTTAGTCGTTTAGCCGTGTCCGACTCTTCGTGAGCCCATGGGACCAGAGCATGCCAGGCACTCCTGTCTTCTAGTGCCTCCCGCAGTTTAGTCAAACTCATGCTGGTAGCTTTGAGAACACTGTCCAACCATCTCGTCCTCTGTCGTCCCCTTCTCCTTGTGCCCTCCATCTTTCCCAACATCAGGGTCTTTTCCAGGGAGTCTTCTCATGATGTGGCCAAAGTATTGGAGCCTCAGCTTCATGATCTGTCCTTCCAGTGAGCACTCAGGGCTGATTTCCTTAAGAAATGTACACTAAATGTACATTTCTAAATGTACACGTCTGGAATAATTTCAGTTTGCAAAGGGGTGCCCTCACCCACCCACCCCCACTACAATCCTATCCTTACTTGATCCCAATGGGACTTATTTCTATTTAGACAGGCCTTTATAGGATGCCAGTGTTTCAAGATGAAGCGCTGCCCCTAACATAGAATGTGGGTCCATTTAGTGTCTGTGGCTATGATTTACTCACCTAAAACTTTTCTATTCTGCCTTTCCATTGAAAAACAAGAGGTCCACAAGGTGATGGACAAATATTAAACCCAGTAGGATGTGACTAAGGACTCAACTAGATCTCGCAATAAGCGTGCGACTTGACATTTGTGTGGTTAGTTTATCTCCAGCCATGGAGGAAGCCCAGTCAGATGCTGGAATGTTCTGTGGGGGAGAGGGAAGATATTTAACCCTTTGTCTTTGCTGCGGCCCTGATCCAGATCAGCTAGCACATCAGAAAAGCAAAAGGTGTCAAGGCTGTTGACTTCAGACCAGAGCAGACAGCCCAAAACAGCAAGTCTGTGAGGAATTAACTGCTACTTTCATTTTAGTTCAGTCTTTCAATGACATGGACTGTAATCCTATTGTCTACATCCCCGGGATCAATGGGGTTTGCTTCCCAAGAAGTAAAAATAGGATTGTAGCTTTTTTTCATGGCGATTGATTGATTTATTGTAGCCAGAGTCTCCTGACTTAAGTTCTTATTGTGGTGATAAACCTGTTTCATAGTTGAACTACATCAGACTACAGGTAGGTGCTCACATGAATGAAAGGCCCTCAATATTCAGTCTGCGCTTGGGAGGAAAAAATGTATATAAAGGCAATGCTATTTGGAAAGGAAACAGAAAGCTGATTCGTATAGAAGAGAGGCAGACATATAATCCCATTGCACACACAGAAATGTGTGTTAAGAGAAAGTGGTTCGCTGTAGCCTAGCTTTCTCTGTGACATATTAACTTTCTGTGCAGAGGGAAATTTTTGTGTGAAGCCTTTCTGAAGCTTGATCTGAAGTAATATAGCTCAGATACACAGTGAAAAGAAGCCATAATATTATGAGCTGCAAGGAAACCCCAAAGATCAATGAAAAATCCTCTCCTGTGGGGGTGAGGGAATACATAGTTATATATAAACAATTACTTCTATTAACTTAAGTACAGTTTCATTAATTTCCACATTCTTAAAGGTAAAGGGGACCCCTGATCATTAGGTCCAGTCGTGGCCAACTCTGGGGTTGCGGCGCTCATCTCGCTTTATTGGCCGAGGGAGCCGGCGTACAGCTTCCGGGTCATTATTAAGCCGCTTCTGGCGAACCAGAGCAGTGCACAGAATCGCCATTTACCTTCTCGCCGGAGCGGTACCTATTTATCTACTTGCACTTTGACGTGCTTTCGAACTGCTAGGTTGGCAGGAGCTGGGACCGAACAACAGGAGCTCACCCCGTTGTGGGGATTCGAACCGCCAACCTTCTGATTGGCAAGTCCTAGGCTCTGTGGTTTAACCCACAGCGCCACCCGTGTCCACATTCTTAGGGCCACAGAAGTGCATGACATGACAGTGAAGGGGAAAATCAGTCACATGCATATAATATTAGCCAGGGAAGAATAATTTCAATGCCCGTATGTAACTGAATTGTTGTCTATCCCATGGGATGCTGGTCAGATACCTGCTTTGTCCAAAGCCATATTTATTAACTGGCATATATTAATAGTCAAGTAATTGGTAGGTCTCGTTAATCAAAACAGCCCTTCAGTCCATTGCATATCCACTGGCCATTGCAAAGATCAATTTAAAATGATGTTAAAATATCATAAAACGTAAGATGCATGGATTATACATAACAGTTGGAGAATGTGCAAAATTCAGACAATATATGCACATTCCACAATACCTGTTGGGGAGCTGTATTGTCTGGGAAATATGCATAATTCCTTCTTCATGAATGGCTTATGTGCACATTCTCCATGAAGACTGGTAAATGTGCACACTTACTGGCTGTGGTGCACATTAACCGCTCAACTTACATTCCCCTTTACATATATAACAGGTCAAAGCAATCTGTGAAAACCACAATTTTAAACCGCTGCCTTGGTGGGAACATGTAGTCATAGGTTCCTCATCACCTTAAGTAAACAAAATGTGTTTTAAGTAAACAATTACTAACTGCTCCTGTTCTCAACAAGTTGCACATGTTTGCATTTAAAGGTGAATGAATACCAACTATCTCTTGTCGTCGAGAGCACTTTCCCCTCAGAGAACAATTGGCCCACAGCTTGCATTTCCCGTTACAGATGAGCCCCTAGTGATGGTTTATGCAAAACCGGGGGTGGGGGGAAGAAGAGAAGATTGTTTATTGGAAATGTGAAAAGTCCCTCCTGCTGTTTGGCCTTAATAGGGACATGGAAGAAACAGGATGGACAACCGAGAAAGAAGCTGCTCCATTAGGGCATTGGGATTTGGGGGGAGATGCACAGGGACCCATTTAGCAGAATGAGCAGCCCCCCCCCCAAATGCACCAGATTTTGAAGCAAGGGAAGGAACAGAGCACACATTAACATCTAAGTGGGGTTGGAGGTTGCGGGTGGTTTAAGACCATTGGGTCCAGAGTCCAGAATTACTTAACTGTAGCACTAGCATATAGAAACCAGGTAAAACTCTCAGAAGATCACAGAGAAGTTGAGGTTCCTCCCTAGCTGTGTCCCCTTTCATGTGTAGTTTCAATTTGCTCTTGTGGGGGAAAGCAAAGTGCTGTGTTTGAGGGCACCATGGCAGCTGAGCGCAAACCTTTCTACCTAGGAGTGCAGCCCAGTCACTTCTAATAGAGGTTTAGGCTCAAATGCTCTCCGCAGCTGCAAAGTTCAAGGGGCGGCGGCCTTAGGACAGCTTGCCATTTCTCTCTTCCTTGCTCACCTTGCAAAAGTGTTGATATGACAGCATTATATCGGAAGTTTAAAGCACTGCATCACACACAGTAAAGTGTCCCAGTCTGCAATCCTGTGCACACTTGCCTGGGAGCAAATCCCACTGAATTAAATGGAGCTTGCTTCTGAATCGACACATATAGGCTCACACAATGCTAGATTATCTAGCTAAAGAGCAGGTAGTTTTGTTGGTCCATGGAATTCAGACAAGGATAGTGAGTGAAACAATACCTTTATTGAGAATAATCCCAAAGTAACGTGTATCTTCAGAGGTCTTCCACAGGCGAAATCAAAGAGGTGGGGAGAGGAGATGGGTGTTTCAGGGGAAATGTTTGATGTTAAGACAGGTTTCAGTCTTAAAATAATGATGGAAGGAGGTCTTGCAGATTAACTAGGTAAGAACTGAGCCTTATGCAAAAGATCTGTGGTTACACAGAGGCGTGTTGGGTTGGAGACTAAAGATCTAGAAGTGAATTTGGTGGGGGGTTTTGTGTTTTTTGAATAACTTTTTACTGAGTTTTTAAAACAAGGATCACAGGGATAATAAATAGACCAGGCATGTCCAAAGTCCGTTTCGTGGGCCTAATCCGGCCCACTGGTCAATTTAATCCGGCCCCTGTGGCAGTTTATTTCTTGGGTAAAGTCATAAAAAAACCTCTACAACTTCAATCCTAAAAGAAGTTCAGCTACTTCAATCCTAAAAAAAGGTCAACATGGCCCTTCACTTCATCAAATCTGGCCCTCTTTGAAAAAAGTTAGGACACCACTGAAATAGACCGACTTCTTCATGCCATTTGTATCTCACAAAAATAGCATAATAAAATTTGCCGTAATATCTACAATGGGGAGAGGTAATACCTCTGATGAGGGGCACATGCTTCTTCTGGGGTAGTTTGTTGACCTTTGGTCCCCACCCTGCACCCAGTTTACACCTGGTCTCCAAGAAGCTGTCAGCATGTGACAGAGGCCGCACCCTGGGAACAGAATTGACTGGCTGGCTAAACAAGGTGGGGGTAGCTGAAGAGTCTCAAACCCATTTTTTAAAAAATTAAATTAAATTTTTATTTTATTAAAATAATTCAACAATAATACATACATATTACGAATACACAGACAAACATACATTTCCCACAATCCTTAAAAATATTCATACATACCCACACTCAATCCCACAGATACTTCATTTTCCCACCACCATACCTCACCCCACCCTTGTGTTAGACTTCCAATCTACTCAATTGCAATTTCTTTCCACTTCTATTACTTTCTTTCACACACTTTTAAACCAACTTTCTGCTTCTTTTTCTGTTACACATTGTTATCCATCTTATTTAGTATTTCAGTATTTATAACAGAAGAGTCTCAAACCCTTGGTGAGTTAGGGACTTCCCCAGCATGCAAAGACAGGTTCCTGAAGATCGAGTGGATGAGACCAATAGATGGGTCCAGCAGTCAAGAAAGTGGTCTCTGCATGTGATGTAGAGGGAAGTGAGAGGCAGATGGGGCTTGTCAACCTGGGAAGGGAGCCCATCTAGAAGAAGGAAAACTCTGATTCTAAACCTCTGTATCTTGTCTAGGAGTAATCTTGTCTAGGAGTAAACCCTAGACAAATCTGGAGTTGAGTCCCTAACAAAGATGGATGGCTCACCTGCTTCCAGCAACTCCAGCCCAGCTGGTGACAAATGCTTTCCTTTGGACCACATCAGCAAGGCCGAAAGTGGGGTCTTGTCATCTGAGAACCCCAGAACCTCCATAGACACTGTCCAGGCTTGTGTGCCGGACAAGTCACTTTGGTGCTGCTAACACAGCAGTTTGCCTTCGCTCTCAGATGCACACTCCCTTGCCTCTCAAGTCAGACAGATGGCAACAACAAAAATCTACAACACATGATCCATATGTCATGGTGGTCAATGTATGAATTTGATCGTTTTATTGATTTATGGTGTTGTGAAACGTCTCGTAAAAATCACGTCTCTAGGCGATGTTAAAAATACAAAACAAAAACATAGCAGTAAAAACCATATTCAAACAATAAAAGATCCACAACACACATAAAAGATAACCAGCATTAAAACCCAAATACACAGCCAGCAGAGAAAAAAAATATGCAATATACATCATGGAAGGAAAAAAGCTGTCAGATTCATGGCAATCCATTAAAACCGCTAGCTGTAACAAAGGAACTGAGAAACAGAGCCCAAAAGTCTTGGGAGAGCAGAAAGGTCTTATCCTGGTGCTATGAAGACAGCAGTGTGGCCACTAAACAAGCTTTCCTAGGGAGAGTAATCTGTAGAGTGGGGGTATTAGCCACCAAAGATGCCTCCTCTTTCTTGTGGCCATCCTCCATATTTCAGATTGCAAGGGTACATAGAAAAGTCTCTGCAAGGGTACTCATTCCATTTGGTACTGAGGTCCCAAACCACAAAGGAGAAAGAAGCAGGAAATGAGGTCACTAACTATAAGAGGCATCAGTCTACTATCGGGAAGAAAGTCAACACAGGTTAGGTTAGACAGACAGTCTATCTACCCTGTCTATATCTTCCCACATGCAAACTCAACAGGCTTAATAATGATAATAATATTTTATTTATATCCCGCCCTCCCCAGCCGAAGCTGGGCTCAGAGCGGCTAACAACAGTAAAAGTAATACAGCATTCTAAAATCAATTCAAAATCAAATTAATGGCAAACATTGGGCTAGAGTTCTATGAGGATTACCAAAGGAGGGGGTCAGGCTGTGCCTTGGCCCAAGTCCTGGTGGAACAGCTGTGTCTTGCAGGCCCTGCGGAAAGATGTCAAGTCCCTCAGGTCCCTAGTCTCTTATGACAGAGCGTTCCACCAAATCGGAGCCACAGCTGAAAAAGCCCTGGCTCTGGTTGAGGCCAGCCTAACCTCCCTGTGGCCCGGGACCTCCAAGATGTTTTTGTTTGAAGACCGTAATGTCCTCCATGGGACATACCAGGAGAGGCGGTCCCGTAGGTACGAGGGTCCTAGGCCGTATAGGGCTTTAAAGGTTAAAACCAGCACCTTAAACCTGATCCTGTACTCCACCGGGAGCTGAGTTGGACCTCAACATTTCTCACAAAAACTAGCACTCTGAACTGTGCCTGGAAACTAGTGGAAAGCCCAGTGAGTGTGCTGTCCTGATCCTGGAGTCCTGAGTGGGCAGAACTCTGCAAAGAAAACCCTCCCCCAATCATTCACATGCTGGCATTTCTTTGCAGACAGCTACAATGCAACACAAAGTTGTAGCAGAACGAAGTTGTCCCCCTCCTGCTCCACAGTCAACAGCGAAATGCCCTAAGTGAGCAACGTGTGGGCAGGGCGAATGAAGCATAGCAAAAGTGCCTGGGTATTGAATTCCAGAGTCTTCAGAACAGTGTACTTCAACCTTTCCTCCCCAGGTGTTGCTGGACTTCAACTTCCATCATCTCTGATAATTAGCTAAGGTGGCTGGGGGTGATGGGACTTTGAGTCCTATAACATTTGGGAGTCCAAGATTGAAGAACATTGCTCTAGAAGGCCCCATCCCTATCTTGAGTAACCACCACCATGTAGAGATGGAGAACTTAAGAGTCGGGGGCGAATCTCTGGCCCGTGGTCCAAATGTGACCCACCACATTTCCCCAGTTGGTCAGCCAGGGAATTTACCCCAAACCATGCCCACCTACTCACACTTAAAGTCATATGCAATGTCAGGTGGGACATGGCTGTAAAAAGAAGGATGGAGCTCTCCACCCAAAAGTTCGAACTTGCTTGGTTCAAGAACATGCTGTGCTTGAACGCTGCAGAAGACAGGATTGAGAATCAGCTGGTGCTGAGTGAACACACACTTATATACATATGGAATTTCCCACATTTATTCCCAGGCAATTTCAAAGTTGTCTTCAAAGCATCTGAGGCATCTGACAGGTGATACGAAAGACTTCTCTCTGCCTGAGTCTGGAGAGGTGCTAGCAGTCAAAATAGACAATACTGAGCTTGATGGACAGATCAAAACAGGCACTCTCAAATATTGTGGATCTCTAAAGATCAGTCTGATTGGCATGGCTTTTGCTGGCTGTGAAGATCAATTCTGTTGCCTATGGGAAATGAGCAGGCTTGTGAATCTGTGGGAGTGTGGAAAAACTACAGAATGTGGTAATTAGTACAGAATTCAGTTTCCGGGGTATTTCTGGCTTTTAAAAAGCTTGTAGAGGTTCTGGCTTCCATTACATAGAGACGTTTTCTAAACAATGCGTCTGAAATGGTATGAAATGGAAGTGGCCGCAAATTACTACACAGTGCCCCAACACAGTACGCATTTATTTAGTTTCTGGAAATTTGTTCTCACTTCATCACCAAATACCTCAAGCTGGCTAATAATGATATAAATAAGGCAAAATTAGAATGGTTAATCCCCAGTTTAAACAAAGGCATTTTACAACACATTGTTAATCCAGGAAAGCAGCAAATAATGCAATATACAGACTTTGTGGGTTGCAGGAGTCATCAAGAATGAGGGATGCGAATAAGTCAAAATCAATTACACATTTGTAATTGTAAACAATTACACATAGGCTAACTTGAGTCTTTTTTAAAATTTCCAAGTATTATTAGTACAAATTTAGATAGGATTTCTGACCGTTAGTAGTAAAAAGCACATCACTGAGTCACAAATGGTGGGCTGTGGCCAGCTAAATTCTACTCAGAGTAGACTCATTGAAATGAATGGACCTAAGTTAGTCATCTCCATTAATTTCAATGGGTTTACCCTGAGTATGACTCACATCAGATGCATCCTGTTATCTCCTTTCTATATGTGAAAACTTCAGTGTGGTGAAATTATAGAATGATTTCATTCGATTGTGCAACCTCTTCAGCAGACTGAAACCAGCATGATTCTGTTTATCTGGGGAGTCCAGTCCTAAACAAAATTGTGTGTATATATATATATATAAGATAAAGCGCTAGAATAAAAGTGTAAATCTTCATTCCTTTGCAATCAATTTTAGCACAAAGATTTTTTTGAAAATCAAAACCTAACATTCAAAAGGTAACACTAATGCATGCCCCTAATCTGAGGTCATGTGCTCACATTTTCTAAGCCCAGCAGAGGTATTAAAAGATAACACAAGCCCTGCTTCCAAGCTCACAATCTTATAGATGCAATACAAACAGAAACGGAAAGGGGAAAGCAAACACTGGAGCATTGGGTCCTCCACATATTAATTTACTTCAACACTTTGAGTTTATGTATATTCATTATAGTATATTATTATAACATATATATAATGTGTTATAATGATATATTAGCATATATCTTCCTATGCACATAAAAATGTAAGGCTGTCGTCACTCTGCAGTTGGTGTGACCGCCAATAGGCAACCCCGCCAGCTGCAGTGTAGCATATAGCAGGCCCTTGGAACAACGCAGCGGCAGGTGGCCCAGGTGAGCCATTTAGCAAAGTGGGAAGCACTGTAGTGAGGTCTAACGGAGAGAGGAAGGTACTTCATACAGTGGTTCAGTAAGCCTCCACACTCTGTTAAACACACTTGCGGTGAGGGTTAACAGAGCGGGAGAGAGGGTTCATACAGCAGCTTAGCAAGACACTCTGTGAATTGCCTTCTGCCTCCTTTGAAAAGAAGGGTTGGCAGTTCCTAGTAGCTCATATAACTGCAAGAGATGCCTTATACAATATAGATGCCTTGTTAGGCTTGTATCGGTTGTAGCAATTGGTTTTAGCATTTATATTATTTTTGTAAGTTGCTTTGGGTCAATTTTATGAGAAAAGCAACTAATAAATGTAACGATAAGTTATCATTATTATTAAGGTATATGTTTTAATTAAACACACACACACACACACACACACACACACACACACACACTGTACATGAATACAGTGGTACCTTGGGTTACATACGCTTCAGGTTACATATGCTTCAGGTTACAGATTCCGCTAACCCAGAAATATTACCTCAGGTTAAGAACTTTGCTTCAGGATGAGAACAGAAATCATACTCCGGCGGTGCGGTGGCAGTGGGAGGCCCTATTAGCTAAAGTGGTGCTTCAGGTTAAGAACAGTTTCAGGTTAGGAATGGACCTCCAGAACGAATTAAGTACTTAACCCGAGGTACCACTGTACATTAACAAATTACGTGTGCACACACCCTCAGAAGTACTGAAGATTTTTTTAAAAATCTTGTTTTGAGTAATTTACCTGTAACCATCGATCATGTTTAGTACCTTTCCTCTCTGGCAATACCACTTGCAGGTTCTGAGAGGCCCTTGCAGGTGTGAGGAACTGTTTTGGCCCAGTGGGCCAGATCCTTATCTGACTACGTCTCTACTTGCCCACAAATGGCATTAGGTGTGTGGGGCAGGTGGGTGCGGATTTTGATAAATGGCTCCATGTGCCAAATGAGGACACCAGGTGGGACAAATTGGGCCCATGGGCCGGAAGTTCCCCACCATGGCCCCTGGGGAAAAAATGTTCATCTCCTCCTCACCTGCGCATTCACTTACCTTTGGCTCCACACGGCGCAATGTCCCAGAGAGACAGGGAGGCGCACCGGCAAGGAGGGGCAACAAAGCTGGGTATGGCCCCCCTCCCAGATCATGCTTCGGGAAAGCCCACCGGAACGACATGTGTGCAAGCAGTCTTGCTCTGTCAATGGCAGCCTCAGCCGATTGCTGGTGCTGCAACGGCACTGAATTGGGGGGGGACTGGCCTCAAAGCAGGTGATGAGAGGACAACAGGAAAAACAGTGGAACCAACAGCGCAGTGATGACGTTGGTTGGATTTCTCTGGAACATTTGGGCAAGCGCTTGACGTCAATTCTGAAGAAAACGCCTTGTGTTTTTGGCGCACCCATACATACATATGGGAAGCAGTTCAGTGCTCAGTCTTACAAATCCATGTGAATTCTCCAGAACTAGGAGCTCTCATGAGTTGTTCCGTGAGCCCTACAGGAGACCTTTCCCTGCAGTGGTGCTGTTAGGTAATTGAATTTAATGGTCTTGTTCTCCTCCCCTCACCCCCAAAAAGCCCATTGGATGTTCATGTGCCTTATTTTGAAATGTGCTAAACCATCCCTGCTCCGCTTGGGAGACCTTTTGCACATTTGGCTGAGTCAGATCCTGGACTTCTGCCCCCCCAGCCCTTCCTTCAAGGCATCACTGATTCTTTCCTCTGTTGCCTCCCCACCAAAAATTTAGATTCTAAACTTGGCAGGGCAGGGATCTGCTTTTTGTTTTACTTTCTGCATCCATGTAACTTCTAGGCTGCCTTCTACCCAAAGGTCTTTGGGTAGTTTACAAGGATGAAAACCAACTAGATTGCCATCAGATCATCAACTTGCAACCATATTAAATCAGAAATCACTCAGAAACAGAGAAAATGAAAAATGCACTTCCTCTCAGAGATTCAAATAAAAAAACCAAAGGCAAATGTTGCCCATTTCTACTATTCAACACATCATCTTCATAATTTATGATACAGTGGAAATGCAGGATTAAAATGTTATACATATGTATTGTACCCTTAAAACCAGGCGCAATGACTCTTTTGCAGGGTCGAGGAGCCGCAGATCTGGCGCGCCCTCTCCAGTTCAGCGCGCGCGCCTGCCCGACTCTTGCAAAAGCGCACGGGACGCCATCCCCTCCCACGCGCCCTGATTGGCCACCCTTGGCACCCTGCGGCAGGATGAGGACCAAGAATCGGGGCGGGGACCAAGGTATGAGGCATGGCAGGGGCGTGTCCTGCCGGCTTCCACATGTTTTCTCCATAAATAGAAGGCGCCCCAAGATGCTCCTCCAACAGAACTTCGCCACCGGCAACCAACTCTCGAAGTATTTCGGCTTTGGAGAGCAAAGATGCCTCAGACGCTCAAGCTGGCCGGCAGGGCATCCTTGCTAGCGCGATGCTTCCCTGAGATTTGGGCTGATCCTGTCCTCAAAGCTCCGGTCAGGGTGATCAAAAGCCACAAGACCCTGGACGAGATGCCAGGACCCAGCGCTCTGAGTTTCTTCAGCGACCTCTTCTGCAAAAAGGGGCTGTCACGGCTGCACGAACTCCAGGTAAGCTTTTACCAGCGTAAAAGGAAAGGGCGTTGAATATCCTCTCCCCCACTTTTTCCTTCTTCTTTTTTGCCATTGATTTCTCTAGGATCGTATGTTTATGGCAGGAAAGGCACATTAAAACGGTCGCTAAGTTCTTCCTCTTAGTGCTTTGAGGCTTGAAAACTTTCCTAGTCACATCTACTTAAATTTAATAGTGGACTGGTTTGGTTTCAAAGGGTAGGAGGAGAAGTCAGGTTTTTCTTTTTCTTTAGTTCGAAGTGTCTCTTGAATCAGATGGTGGGGCTGTAGAATTCTGCAAGCTTTTGAGTTTCACAGAAATCTTCCTCTGTGGAATGGAATAACATTACTGTATGTGCAAACTTTGATTCATTGAAGCACACACATACTGCATGTTGGAAGTGTAGATTTTGGCAAATTTCCTTAAAAATAGTTCAAAAACTGATGGTACCCCAGTTTTTATTTCTCTGTTACCTTGGCTCCATCAAAAAGTTTGTATGCTTGAATGTGGTGAGGTAACCAGATATTTTTCATCCTGGAGACTAAGGAGAAAGTGAGCCTCAAAGTTAAGTTCAATGCCTTAAAAAATTCCAGGAGATTCTGATAAAGAACACTCCAACAAATCTGTTGAAAATCCTGACTGTATCTATATATCTGTATCTACATCTATAACTATATCTTCAATGAGCACTGGAAATTTCGTTCCAAAAGTGACGAGAACAAGGCACTGCAAACATTAAAAAGTTTCCCAGGGATGTCAGGGATGGGAAACCTGCAGCCCTCCAGATGTTTCTGGATTCTAACTCTCACCAACATCAGCCAGCATAGTATGTGGCTAGGGATGATGGGAGTTGTAGTCCGATAGCGTATGGAGAACCCCCAATTTCCCATCCCTACTGAATGGGAGCATATTTTGTTTTACGTTGTTTATGCAATTTAAACACATGCCCTGCAAGGAGAATAAAGCGAGGTACAAGGATCTTCCCTCAGGTAAACTTAACATTTCCGATGAACACCACTCGTCTCCAGCCAGGCTTGTAAAAAGCTATTTAAATAATGTAGACTAAGCTTTCCATTCCTTGGCTTGCTTGTCAACACAGCCCTGTGAAAGCTTGGCAGTAAGGCAGGTTGACACAACTCTAGGTGTTTCGTTCTTTTTTTGCTTTGCAGTGTAAACCAATTGTAAACCCTTAAATACCATCTCTGTGTGTTTAAAGCCCACACTTCTGCAGCGATGTGTATAAATGGAGGCAGTTTAACCCATAATGCTTGCTTTGACTGCATGTGTGGAACGAGCGTAACAAATGTTGTGTGATTTAGTCATCTTGACAAGAATGTTAAAACCTTTTTAAAAAACTAAAAATGATCATTATATTAGCCTTCACTTGCTCACACACGTCCTGAAAGTGAGAGAATTGCTTGAAGCTGAGGACAAATCTTAATTGGCTGGTTCACTAATCTGGTGACAATTTCCGTGCCTTGTACTTCCAAAACTTGCTTGCCTTCCAACTTTGTCGATAGTTTTATACTTTACATTCAACATGAACAGGAATGTATAGTTCAACAGACCTTTGTGGGAATTTAGGCGTAGAGAAAGTAACTTGGGCGGCAATCCGAAGCAGTTATGTTTACTCAGAAGTTAGTCCCACTGAGTTATTGGGACTTACTCCAATGTAGTCTTTCCCCTTCTTTCCCCTTCTAATAAACATAGTTTTATAGATTCCCAATATATAACAACAATTACAAAAAAGGAAAAGAAATACAAAATCCCACCTTATTTCCTTCCCCGCTCCAAGAGAGATCAGTCTAATTTAAGTTTGCCAAAGTCTAATCTGTGATCCAATGTAGTCTTATGCACACAAAATCCCATTGAAAGGGAGAGTAAGGCAGGTGTTTAAGACTGCAATTACATAATGAGGGGCTAATCCTCACTTCTTCTTGTCCTGCTGCTTGCTGCTTTCTTTAGTGCTCAAAGTAAGCTCCATGAACTCAGTTTCAGAGTAGGCATGTACAGGGTTGTTCAGTAATTTCCTTCCATATCGGTGGCGCTTGAAAGTGTTGAACTTTTCCCTGGATAGTGTTCTGTTGTGAGGATGAGCGTGATACAGCTTGTAAAGCACAATTTGCATGTGAAAGTACTATGTAAATGAAAGGTTGCTTTTATTTTTGTTTATTGCTGAAACGTAACTCAGCAATGAATAACTTCCCCTTTGGGCTGTATCAGGTGTGATGGTTGGAACCGTGAGTGAGACTGAAAGCTTCTGTTTGAAACAGGCCCCTCCCAAACCTAATTAAGGCAATGAATCATTCATTTAGCTTACTGTATCTGGCTCCAGCCCCAGAGCTATGCCAGGATGGCAGAGTGAGATTTCTTGTGGCAGTTTCTATGATGTGGGGTTCTTGCAACAGAGCTTCCTGTCCCACCCACACCCCCAGAAAAGGCACCCACTTCTCAGTGATGGAATCACGGAAACGCAATTCCGTTTGTAGGTCAGCTGATCACCACAACTGCTCTATATGGCCATAAACATCATACTGTTTTTGCCAGAGAGCCAGTGCACTGTGCAAGGGCTGAATGAGATCTCTTAACTCTCACCCTGCAAGGAAGCCTATCTCAATTAATTAATTAATTCCATTTCTGTACCACCCTTCACCTGAAGATCTCAGGACAGTTCACAAGATAAAAACACAGGATAAAAGCTCAAATCAATAGTTAAAACAAAACAATATCCCTCCCCCCACCAATACTGCTTCTCTGCTCTGGTATGAGGGGACTGAAATTCAGTGCTCAAAGCCTTCCTAGTATGGGAACATGGTATTGTGCAAAGCTTCACCTGTTGAATATGTGCCTTTCATGCAGCTGTTTTAAAAGACTGATGCAGTTCAGAACAAGAACCATGCAGGTGGTAACCCCACCTGCAATCTTCTTTCTATGTAAGATTGGAAGCAATCCAGCAGGTGAAATTAAAAACGTGTGTGCATGGACCATAGTAAGCATGGAGGGAACTAGACCTCTCCTCTTGCGGAACCCTCCTAGAGCGTTCTGTGTTATCTAATAAGTTTTCCTCCTGCTTCTGTCCTAGATCGAAGGCAAAGCCAAGTATGGCCCAATGTGGAAGGCGAGCTTTGGACCCATCTTGACGGTCCACGTTGCAGATCCCAGCCTGATTGAGCAGGTGTTACGGCAAGAGGGCAAACACCCCATTCGCTCCGCCATCTCCTCCTGGAAGGATTATCGGGAGTGTCGAGGCCATGCGTATGGGCTCCTTACTGCGTAAGTGTTAATTCTTCTCTCTCTCTACACATGGGGCTGAGGGGGACAGATGTTGCAGGAGAAAGATTTCATTGTCTAGTCAAAAGAGAATCCTTTTTATCCTCTTTCTTTATACCATGACAATTCGGAATTTGCACGCTGGTGTGGGGTTTGTGAAGCCCATTCAGCAGCTCTCTCTAGTCTTGTCTGGAATACATTCAAGATGATCTTTGTTACATGGAGCCATGTGACGTGGAGGCCATTTTGGGAGCGATCCTGAGACCCTACCGTTTCCCATGGGCTGCTGGATAGAATTGAGAGCCTGCGAAACAGTGTGGGATCCGACATGGTTTTCAGTTCCTGTGCCATGAAAATTTATGAAAGTCCCCACAGTAAGCAGTTACATAATCTACCACCTACACACAGTGTGTAAGCTGCTCATCTTAAAGGAGTTGCATGTAACGTCCATTTATTGCTCTCCCTGTCCTATACAGTATTTGGCACCCTTCTCCGATGAATGAAGTAGCAACCACCTGACTCTTACACAACAGGGGAGGGGAAACCTGTGAAAATACAGCTCTGATCTCCCCCAGCCAACGTAGTTAGGTGTGATGGGAGATCTGGTCTAGCAACATCTCGAGAGCCACAGCTTTTACAGGGTGGACAGCCTACAGCAGAGACATCTGGCAATCCTAAACCAGAGAATTAAGGTCTTGGTGTGCAGGTCTACAGGATTGCCGGGTCTCCTGTGAGACATTGGCTGGAGCTGAGGAAGTAGATAGAACCCAATGATACTTGCCAGGAGAGGGCACCTGTGTCCCCTGGAGTCCTTGAGAAGGATGCTAATGGCCTGACATTTCAGCTCAAGGGATTAATACCTGCAACTCTAGCTTGACTTGTCTTGCCTAGTGCTACCTTGTGGACTGCTCCATATCTGAGGTGAAGATTGGTCAGGGCAGGCCTGTTTATGTTCTCGCATGCACCAGAGTGACATTCCCCCATGCTCTAGACAGGTGGCAGGCTTGCCACTTGTCTGCCACTGTGGTAAGAGTTTGGGCCGAGGGGTTGGACAGCTGGACAAACGGGCCAGAGCTCCTGGCGCTTCATCATCACCATAAAGCTGGGATGGGGGGAAGAGTCCCTCTTCAAAGTACCACTTTCCAAGGAAAGAGCTGCAATGTTTGCAAGCTGCTCCATGAGCAACAATCCCTGGCCTGACTCTTATCAGCAGTTTCACAGAAGCTCTCTCCGTTATTGCTTTGCTTGGGTTTTGTACTGCTCCTTCGGGAGCTTTTAACTCCAGATTCTGAGCTTGCCTTTCCTACTGTGTGGTAAACAGAAAAAAGGGGGTCCCCCTTCCCCACCTTCCGTCCGTTTTTTGCAACCCTGCTCGCTGCGGTTTCCTGTTCCTCGCTCTTGCGGTTTTTTTATTTCCCGGAAATGTGTCAGGCAGGAACTGCAGGATACTTCCGGGGCTTGCACAAAAGTGCCACCTGGGAGTGAGAAATAGCTAGAGCAAGCTATGACTCAAGGCTCCCCTTGGTGGGCGTTTTCTCATCAGCTGGGCTGCTTCTTCTGCAGTTTAGACACAGGATGTGAGTAATGAGGAGAAGCGGAAGAACAAAGCCACTGGCAGTTTTCCTCTTTCGAAGCACCGCTCATCAATTTCAGCGGGACTTTTATCCTTCCCTTGTGCAGGGAACATGCTTAGATCCCCAACGCTGAGGACTTGGGGTCCCTTGTTTTGAGGTGCTTGTGGCTGCCCCATGCATGGGGTTTGGACATGTCTCCTGCCCAGGGAGCTAACGGAGGCCTCTCTCTTCCATGCAGGGAAGGCGAGGAGTGGCAGAAAACTCGCAGCCTCCTTGGGAAGCATATGCTGAAACCCAAAGAAGTGGAGTCCTACACTGGCACTCTGAACGATGTGGTCGGTGATCTGATCCGACGGCTGGAGCACCAGCGGAGTTTCCACGATCAGCATGTGGTCAAGAATGTGGCTGACGAATTTTACAAGTTTGGATTGGAAGGTATGTGTTTTGTTTACCGCATTTGTGTGTGCCACCCTAGTAAACCGCGTAGCCCAGAGTTATATCGGTTTGACATTTAAGCATCGGGGGAAGCCGGGATTCATCTTTTGTTCTTGTTGTGACAGCTAAGGTGGTCATTTTGAGCATTTGTTTGGGAATTTTTTTTGTTTTAGGACAGGGTGATAATTCAGTGAGATTATGTCAGGAACACCTTTCTCCCCAGCCCGTTTCCTGCAGTGCCTCATTCAACTCTGCTCCTGCAAAGCTGCATTTGCCACTTCACAAAACCTCAGAAACTCTCCTGGTGTCCCTACTTCCAAATTCCTTTCGTACCATAAGCCAGAACAATGTGTTCTGCAGGAACTGGCACTGAGTGCAGAATCCTCCGGCATCCTTTTAAAGAAAAATCTCGGCTTTCATTTTTGTTTCTTAAATGACAACAAATTCTAAGTTTTTAGCCCTTGTGGCTGTAAAGATGGACCTGAAAACAGAAGCCAAAGTGCGAAGTTTTGTGAAGGAGGATTTACTAGAGCCAGGAGCTGGGATTATCGTGCTTTACATAGTTAATTGATCTTTCTCCTATCTAGTGGAAACAGTTATGAAAGGTGTAACTGAATTGGCTTAGTTTGCATGAATAGCAAAATCCAGATCTTTTAATAGAATTCTGAGAATTTTTTGGGTTGACCAGGGAGCTGCTCCACCAACACTTTCACAATATTTAACTGTTCTTATATGGATATATTAAAAGAGTTCTCCCCCACCCCCACACACCTGTCATTCACCATGGATGTGCCAAACAGGTATTGTGAAAGATCCATATCTTGGTCTGACTCAAGTTGTTGAAGTGTTGTTGACGAGCTGGGGAAATCTGTGGCCCCTGTAGATGATGCTGGACTCAAACTCCCATCAGCCCCAACCAGCAGGACCAATGGTTAGCGATGATAGGAGCTGGAGTCCAACAATGTGCAGTGTGGCCACATGTTCCCCATCCCTATTGCAGCAGATGTTTATTACATTCCCTCTGAAAGTCACATCCACATAGTTGGGCAAAGCAGCAAAAGGAGCCAGGCCAGATAGCATCTCCTCTCGTGGCTTAATCGATTTAATTGCTTTTGTTCTAGGCATCTCTTCCGTCCTCTTTGAGTCCCGAATTGGTTGCCTGGAGCCCAAAGTCCCCCAGGAAACGGAGAACTTCATTAGCTCCATCAACACCATGTTCATCATGACTCTGCTGACGATGGCAATGCCCAAGGTCTTACATCGCATCTTTCCCAAGCCGTGGCAGAAGTTCTGTGAATCCTGGGACTATATGTTTGAATTTGGTGAGTGTTCCCACCAGAGCTTGTCAGCACCTTGAAGAGGAGCTAAGTGGCCTGTTGTTCTAGCACCAATCAGAATCTCTGTCGCTCACTAAGCAAGCTTGGCATAAATCGTTGCATTTCATTCTCACTGCACCTGTGTGTGTCTGTGTTGGGGTTATTTCTCCCTCCTGCAAGAAGTTGCACAGTTTTTGTTGTGTTTGGAGACTGCAGGTTAAATATATGTGCTGCTTGATTCCATATGGCTCTGAAGGGTGGTTTAAAACTGATGCAACCACCGTTCCAATTCTGGAAAGAAAGAAAAGATTACTGTATTTTTCGCTCTATAAGACGCACCAGACCACAAGACGCACCTAGTTTTTGGAGGAGGAAAACAAGGAAAAAAATATTCTGAATCCCAGAAGCCAGAACAGCAAGGGGGATCGCTGTGCAGCGATAGCAGTGATCCCTTTTGCTGTTCTGGCTTCTGGGATAGCTGTGCAGCCTGCATTCTGGGATAGCTGTGCAGCCTCCATAAGACACACACACACACACACACACACACACATTTCCCCTTACTTTTTAGGAGGGAAAAAGTGAGTCTTATAGAGCAAAAAATACGGTAATCAACGTAGGTTTTAATAGCAGGACCAAGAAAGCCGCCTGCAACACTTACCAATAATTATATGGCAGAGAAGGCCTTCGTAAAAGGAATATTTTTATAGGGTTTTCTAGATATTGATAGGATCCAGCTTTAATAGCAACCTTTTTCCAGAAATGCATTAGTACTGATGCCACTGGCAAAAGCAAACCACTAGATTCACTTCTGGGGGAGAAGCCACGACTGTTAAAGTGCTTTAAACATGTGATGAGGATGTGACCCATGCATAACCAGCCATTTAGCCTCCTTGCGGCTAGATCATGCAGCAGCTCTCCTGTCTAGATAGCAATGCCATGAGAATTCAAAGACAGGGCAGCCTGTAAGCCCCTGAAATAACTGTTTGAGCTGTCTTCCTGCAAGAAGCAATTGGCCCAGGCTGACATGTCCGCGGCGGCTGACTGAATGCCTTGCTTGGCGGCTCTCCCTGGAGAGCAAGTGCTCATCTCGTGCCAATTCCTTTCCAGCCAAAGGGCACATTGACAAGCGGATGGCTGAAGTTTCGGAGAAAATCTCACGGGGGGAGAAGGTGGAAGGAAAATACCTGACTTACTACCTGGCACAGGAGAAGCTGTCCATGAAATCCATCTATGGGAACGTGACTGAGCTTCTGCTGGCTGGTGTGGACACGGTAAGCCTTTTGGAAGACACTGGGGGGAAGTGCTTCTCACAGGAGCAGGCCCCCCCCCCCTCACACAATCGGGCACTAAGTGAAATAGGTCTCTGAGATGGAAAAATAGCAGAAGGCCCTGGTAGCCGCTGGTTGGCATGCTGTGCTTTCCCGTGAGACAGACAGCGGCTTCTGATAACCCGCTCTGGTTATCCGTGCCACGCCATGGAATCCTATGTACTGACCCCTAGTTTGAGGATTTTCTTTGGCCTTTGTGCCTCTTTGTATCTCCTCTTGCAGGAGGGCAATTTTACAGCTATTCGGTGGAGCTTAATTTGAGCCCGGAACTTCTGTGCCAAGGCCTAGCCCTAGAATATGAAGTAGTTGGGTTTTTGTTTTTGTTTTAAAAGAACACCTCTATGCAAATACAAAGTAAATTTCCTGGTTCTGGGGCATGGGACGCTGCACACACCTCTTTCTCTCTCTTGGAGTGAAGGCTAGAAACACTCCCTTTCTCTTAATTGGTCATAATTGCAGCGTAACATCTTGGCTGTTCTGTGCAATGCGATTGGCAGAACAAGAACCCTATATCCCCTAACTTCTGAGTAGGCACGTATAGGATTGCCCTGCTAATATTTACTCTTCTGCCATGCAAAGGAGGAATAACTCTGCTGCAGAAATCCCATTCTGACTGGGGTCCTACTCCTAATAGCCTAATGATGAACCCTGCCCTGGTCTCTATCCCTGCAGATCTCAAGCACTTTGTCCTGGAGCCTGTATGAGTTGTCCCGTCACCCGGAGGTGCAAACAGCCCTCCACAAAGAAATTGCAGCAGTGATGAAGGGCAGTCCCATCCCAACGGCAGCCGATGTAGCCCAAATGCCCTTGCTGAAGGCGGTGGTGAAGGAGGCGCTGAGGTGAGCCCCATTTTTGGGAACGGATGGGAGAGTACATGGGGAAGTTGCTTGCTGAGGTTGCTGGGGGAAGCATAAAATGTGACCAGGTCTGCCATTGCCTAGAAGACCACTATCCCACCAACCTTATCCTGAGATTCCTGCAGTACAGGGGGTTGGGACTAGATGACCATGGGGTCCCTTCCAGCTCTATTATTCTATGACATTGGCCATGCTGGCTGGAACTGTTGGAAGCTCTATTGCCAACAACATCAACAGAGCACCAGGTTGAGAAAAGTCAGTCTAATCCTTTTAAAAGTTGCATTGAAGCTGGCATTCAGGTGAGGACCAAGGATGGAGCCTTAGGCAGCTGTATAGGAAAAGGAGGCAGATTCCCTGTGATTTGGCCACTAGCATTCATCCTGATGATCCTTAAAGCCAGGAAGATTTAAACTTATCTGCTGCACTTTTCAAGCTCTGTGCACATAAGTATTTTTACTGTTGTTAGCTGCTCTGAGCCCGGCTTTGGCTGGGGAGGGCGGGATATAAATAAAATATTATTATTATAAGTAAGAAAATCGGGTGCTTCCTTTGGGCTGCAACAGCTGCAGCTGCATAGTCAGCCAGCTGGGAGATTTGCACTCAAAGAGGAAAAGGTTAGGGAGCTGAGTAAACATTGCGACACGTTGTGGGGAATCAATTCCTTTATATTCACGTTGGCTGCTCTGTTTTCCCCTCCAGGTTGTACCCTGTGATTCCTGGCAATGCACGCGTCATCTCAGACAGAGACATCCAAGTGGGAGACTATCTGATCCCCAAAAAGGTGAGCGTGTTACAAAATTGGATGCAAAGAGGGGATGGGGATGGATGGTAGCCATCATTCTCTGGGTGGAGCTAAAGAGAAGCAGTAGCTTTAAGAAGGCAGCATCCATTTTGGGATATGCATGGCTCCTAAAGGGCTGTAGCTCAGTGGCAGAGTACTTGCTTTGTACGCAGAAGGTCACAGGTTCAATGCCCCAGCAGCTCCAAGAACGGCCAGCCAAGACGTGTGTCTGAAATTCTGGATAGCCACTGCCAGTAGATGTAGACAATGCTGAGCTGACTGGACCAGCATCAAGACTTGGTAGAAGGCATGTTCCTTTGATCATAAAGGAAGCAAGCCTGGGAAGTGTAGCTTGGCTTCCTTGCTTGAGTCCTCTGGAGCATTCTGGCTCTGCAGTGCATCTGCTTCTGGCACACTGTGGTCCTCAGCCACATAGGTTGGTGGTGAGCAGATGGCCCTGGCAGGCGGAATTGCCTTGTCTTCTGCTTCATCCTACACAATGCTCCTCTGGCCTATGATGTGCAACTGCTCCTTTAGGTCAGCAATGCTGCAGGCAGAGAACTGCTGCAAATCCTGGAGTAGAAAATCCCAACGCCCACAATATCTGGCCAAGAAAACACATGTGTGGTCATTGCTTGGAAGTGTTGGACGTGCACTCAGTCTGTGCAGGGTCCTGAAGAAGTCTTAAAAGCAAGCCTGGCCGGTCAACCCAAGTGAATGGAATATGCATCCTTTAAAAAAAAATGCTTCTCAGCATCCCCTTGCAACATCTCAGGCACATAGGTACCTTCAGCAAACTGATGCACGTGCAAAGGGTTCCTTGCAGGAGGGAAGAACTAGTGCAGGAGAAAGAGGAATGGCAGTAGTGATGCAGGCAGAATGAGGTTAAGGCTGCAGCGTGAAAGCTTTGCTCTTCAAATAAGAAAGAGAGGAAGCCGTTGAAGGAGGACCAGGATGAAGCTATGAAGGCATCCTTCTTAGGGATGGGTCTTTTGGCCATGTGCACTCTGAACTTAGGGTCCCTGGGCTGTTTTCCTCATGATGTTCCCTTTCCCTGCTCTTTCAGACCTTGATCACCCTCTGCCATTATGCTACGTCACGTGACGCGAAGTACTTCTCCAATCCCAACTCATTCGAGCCGGAGCGATGGCTGCGAAAGGACGACGCTCACCACCCGTACGCCTCTATCCCCTTCGGCTTCGGCAAGCGCAGTTGCATTGGACGACGCATTGCAGAGCTGGAAGTGTATCTCGCCTTGTCTAGGGTGAGTGTCTGCAAGGAGAAAACCCTAGATCAATACTGATGGAGAAAATGTGGATGACCCTAAGGGGCTGTTTTCATCTTATGGAACTGAGACACAGTGGGTGGGTTTATCCCAAAAGCCCTGTTCTTGGAGGGACAAGAGGTTGCATCCACCTTCTGCCAGCTTTTACACCACCATCCCTCTTGCTGATCCTGGTCCTTCTTAAAGGGACCAGCACAGTCAGGTAGAAGTTTGGCAGGAGCCAGATCTAGTGGGCCTAGATTTGCAAGATTTCCTGAATCCCAGTGGAAAGTGAATGCATTCAGATCTTGTCTCTCTTGCTCTCCTCTGGGCAAGCTCCTTGAGCATCTCCTTTGGCTTTTCTCCAAGATGACATCTTCGTTTTATGCCTTGCTGCTCCTTGTTCAGTAGCTGCCCTGCTAACAAGCCATCGCTCCTCTTGTCTTGCAGATCCTGATGCATTTTGAAGTGAAGCCAGAACAAGAAGGCCACATCGTGAGACCCATGACACGCACTCTGCTGGTTCCAGAGAAGGAAATCAATCTGCAATTTCTGAGCCGCTAATCAGGACATAGCAGAACTGTTGATGCTGGGCTTCCCATCAAAGCACACTAGACCTTGAGGCTGGGTGTGACAAAGCTAATCTTCTGGAGTCTGCTTGAAGAAGGGCTGTAGAGCAATGACATTGACTGAGGTCAGCCAAAGGGGCCACTGGTGTTTCCTCTCTTAAGTGGCACCCTCTGCTGTGTCTTGGAGGTCCAATTCCAGGACTTGCTAAAGATGGTTTCTCCAGAGCCAGAGTTTCCCAGCACATTATGTAGAGTATCAATGTGCACTTAAACAGAGGGGAACTGTAGGAAGAGCAGTTTTGCTCTGAAACGTACCTGCTTTTCTCACTCCATTTGATAGTTCCCAGAACTTTCGGGAAATCAAGGATGGAAAGCAAGGAGTCCAGAAACCCAGTGGCAGGTGTGACTGTACTGTATACCAAACTGCCAATGTGATATCTGTGCAACTGTGAGTTCATGTGTGCGTCCCCAATGCTCCGTGACAGCAACCTCAAGGAAGGCCATCCAAAAAAGAAGTGATACGGGTGGAGTTTTTGCATCTTCTCCACCGCAACATTGTCCATTAGGTGCCATTGGCATATGCAAATTGTCCATATTAGATTAGTGTTGGATCACTGTCAGAATGCAGTGACCCAGGTTATCTCTCGCTTGTATCTTGAAAGTGATACAGTGGTGCCTCGCAAGACGAAAAGAATCTGTTTCGCAATTCTCTTCGTCTAGCGGTTTTTTCGTCTTGCGAAGCAAGCCCATTGACGGCTTAGTGGATTAGCGCTATTAGCGGCTTAGCGGCTTTTAGTGGCTTTTAGCGGCTTAGCGGCTTAGCGGATAAGCAGATAAGCGGCTTAGCGGCTTAGAAAAAGGGGGAGAAAAGGGGAAAAAAGTCGGAAAAACTCGCAAGACATTTTTGTCTTGCGAAGCAAGCCCATAGGAAATTCGTTTTGCAAAGCACCTCCAAAACGGAAAACCCTTTCGTCTAGCGGGTTTTCCGTCTTGCGAGGCATTCGTCTTGCGGGGCACCACTGTATTTAGTTTCCTTCTCAGGGTGGAAAAGCTGGTTTCTAGATGCAGGGACAGTATTTATATCCCCACCCAGGTGTGTGAAAAGACCCCCAAAAGCAAGCCAAACTTCATTTCAAATTATATGTGTGTTTTTTAATCACTGAAGTTGAGGCAGTTATACAGATCTTCCCTGTTTGGAGCTGTGGGAATGGAGAACAGGAATGTATTTAAGAGCCTTATTATTTATTATTATTAATATTGTTATTATGCTAATCTTTTGTATTTTAAATATAATCATTTATATTTAATACCCTTCCCCTACATATTTATATTTTTATAACCTATAAATTATGTGTACAAATGTTCTGTATTTTAAAAACAGCTGCATCAGAACAGTTCCTGTAACCAAAGCTGTCTACCTTAAAGGCTGTTTCTTTGGTGCTATGTTTAAATGTTATTTATTATCTTTGGATAATAAACATGAACTGGTTTTTTAAAAAATCTGACTTGCTTATCTGTGACTTTGAGCTGAAACGCCAAACTGTGGAACAGAGAGATTGTGATTGATTGATTGATTGATTGATTGATTGATTGATTGCACTTTTGATCCCACCTTTCTTCCACGGTGCTCAAGGTGGCATACATTGTTCTCCTCTATTGTAACTTCACAACATCCCTGTAAGGTAGGGTAGGCTGAGAGGGAGTTACTGGCCCACAATCACCCAGTGAGCTTCACGGCTGAATAGGGATTTGAACTCTGGTTTCCCTGGTCGTAGTTCCAACACTCGACACCACACTAGCTCTCTGGTAATGGCTGGGTGAGCATTATCTAGTCTGGAAACTTGAAATTTGCTTTCTAGCACCTTATCCTTATGGTCTGGGCAACTGCTGTGAGAGTTATAGGGGGTCACTGACTCCTCGCACCCAACACAGTGCAACTCCCAAGATGGCAAAGCCATCATGGTTAAACTGAAGTGGCAGACGTAATTCTAAAAGAGTTCCAACATTACAAAACAGCTCATGACTGGTTCTCTCCTACACCTTATTATTAACCAGTGTGCCAAAAAGCTTTTTCCTCCTACAGAGTTCCATGGAGCAGCCACTCACAGTGTAGTTATACCAAGTCTGTCTAAGTTAGTGCACCCGACAAACTGAGCCCATTTTTAAACCCCAAGGAAATGCACCACAGAGGGCTCGGAAGGGCTGGCACCCACATCCAGGAAACCTGGGCAGTTGCTGAAGCCCCAGTGCCCAAGCAGGACCCACAGCTGACCCCTGCCCTGAGCCAGGAGGCTGGCTCTGACAAACCATTAAATCCCCCCACACTGTAGCATCACTCTGGGTCAATGTGAATGGCAGATAGACCCAGCCACCCAATGGTTGCAGCATTGCTGCTCTCCATCACTGCCCATAGCTGTCAACTTACAGATTTGAAAATAAGGGACCAGCAGCCTCGAAAATAAGGGATCAGCAGCCAAAATAAGGGATTTTCGGCAACCAGCTGAAATACGAAGTTAAAAGGGACCAGATAATTTTGGAGAGCAGCGCCGGTTTTAAGCCCTTCGTTTTCAGAGGTTGCTGCTCAAGACACCAGCTGATGAAACACTGCAATTAAATAACTACAAGCAGCAACCACTTTTCGCGCAAAACGAAATCCAAGCTACGAAGATGCTGCTGCAGTTCTGTATCTTTTCTCTTGTGTTCCATCTGCAGCTCCCAGTTCCATCAGGTGGGGCGGGAGGAAGGGGGGGGGAAATAGTGCCCAAAGTAAACCCGCAGATCAGACCATCTATGCTAGTCTACCACTACAAATCTATGGGAGAAGCGCTTGCGGTCCTTCCTCCGCTTTCCCCTGCTATGGTTAGCCCTTGGAACACCTGCCCGCACCTCTACCTCCTCCTCCTCTCTCGGAACTGCTTTCTCTATGGTTGCCCTCGCTCTCCTCTCAAGGCTCCTCAGCAATTCATAGGCTGCGCCAGGCTGCCCATCTCATCCGGGTCCTTCAGTGGTGCAGCCACAGTACGGTCTAGTGGGAGCGGCGGCGGCAGTGGGCAGAGGGGAGGCCCCAGGCAGAGACGCTCAGTTCGGCGGCCGTGAGGAGGATGGCGGCGGAAGGGCCCGAGACTCCCGCCAGTCCCGGCGGGGAAGGGCTCCTGGGGGCCGAGGCTGGTGAGAGGAGGCCGGAGGAGGGCGGGCCGGGTAGCAAAGCAACACAGTTGGAGCCTCCCTCCTCCCTGGCCGGCTGGCAGGGAGGGAGAGGAGCTGCTTCCTTTGAAACCCAGGAAATTTAAGGGACATCCATCAATAAGGGACAGCAGCGGGACGTGGCGCTGGGATAAGGGACTTTCCCGCCAAATAAGGGACGGTTGACAGCTATGTCACTGTCTCCATATCAGACAGTGGAGCCACACCTCCTGTATCCACCCCTCTCTGGCAAGGCAGTGCAGTGCAACAGGGGCAGGAAAAGAAAGGCTTGTATAAAGGGGAAATAGCACCATCTGAAGCATAGTGTTAAGACTTGGGATAAATAAATAATATAAATAAATTTTTATTTAAACCCCGCCCTTCCCGGTTCAGAAAACCGGGCTCAGGGCGGCTAACAACAAATTTAAAACACTTAATTGATGCAACAAAAAACAGCATAAAACGTGAATAACAATAAATTCAGAATTCAAAAATCAATTTAGGGGGGAAATACATCCAATAAACATTAGATAATCCCCAGGGCTAGCTGGCTGAATTGGTCCTACTTGGGCCAGTGAGGAGACCAGGGAAGAATTAGCTGTGGGGTCTCAGAGCGGGTGATCTTCATAAAAGGGGGAGGGGGAAGGAAGAGAAGGGGAATAAAAGATCAGGCTAAGTTCAAATTGAAAGCCAGGCAGAATAGCTCTGTCTTACAGGCCCTGCGGAAGGAGGTTAAATCCTGCAGGGCCCTGGTCTCATGGGACAGAGCGTTCCACCAGGTCGGAGCCATCACTGAGAAGGCCCTGGTCCTGGTGGAGGACTTCCTTAGGGCCCGGGACCTCTAAACTATGATTATTCATGGACCTTAAGGTCCTCTGCAGGGCATACCAGGAGAGGCGGTCCTGTAAATACGAGGGCCCTAAGCCCTAAGCAGTGTCCAGGCTACTCCTGGTATCTCCTGATTCAAAGCACACATATGCCAAGTGGTGCAGACGTCCCCTTGCCTGGGCCAAGCTGGAACATGATTCAACTGCCTTTGTCTGGTGCGGTACAGGAATCCAGCATTTCTCCCCTTTCCTGCTGGCTGTTCCTTCCAGTCTTTTACAGTGCCTGCTTGCTGGAAACATCGAGGAAAGCTCAGCATCCAGACATGCCCATACCAGAACCTTGCATTACTGTAGCAATACTTACTTTTTGCTTTTTACAGTTACTGTAGCACTCAGACTTGCCCTTCATCCCTTGTAGGGAGACAAAGACAAAGAGATAGTGCCTATTTACTTCACTTCCTTGTGTGTTGGACATCTCACTGGGAAACCCCCATGCAGCCATAAGCAAACTCGGCCCTCCAGATGTTTTTGGACTACAACTTCCATAATAATAATAATAATAATAATAATAATAATAATAATAATAATAAATTTTATTTATATCCCGCCCTCCCCAGCCGAAGCCGGGCTCAGGGCGGCTAACAACACTAAAACAGTACAACATTATAAAACATTATAAAAATGAATTAAAATCAAAATTGATGGCAACCATAAACTAAAGTTTTGTAAAGATTGCCAAAGGAGGGAGTCAGGCTGCGCCCTGACCAAAGGCCAGGTGGAACAGCTCTGTCTTGCAGGCCCTGCGGAAAGATGTCAAGTCCTGCAGGGCCCTTGTCTCTTGTGACAGAGCGTTCCACCAGGTTGGAGCCGCAGCCGAAAAAGCCCTGGCTCTAGTTGAGGCCAGCCTAACCTCTCTGTGGCTTGGGACCTTCAAGGTGTTTTTATTTGAAGATCGTAAGTTCCTCTGTGGGGCATACCAGGAGAGGCGGTCCCGTAGGTACGAGGGCCCTAGGCCGTATAGGGCTTTGAAGGTTAAAAATAGGACCTTAAACCTGATCCTGTACTCCACCGGGAGCCAGTGCAGCTGGTATAGCACCGGATGAATGTGATCTCTAAGCGAAGACCCCGTAAGGAGTCTCGCTGCGGCATTTTGCACCCGCTGGAGTTTCTGGGTCAGTCTCAAGGGCAGCCCCACGTAGAGCGAGTTACAATAATCCAGTCTGGAGGTGACCGTCGCGTGGATCACAGTGGCTAGGTCGGGGCGAGAGAGGTAAGGAGCCAACTGCTTAGCTTGGCGGAGATGAAAAAATGCCGCCTTTGTTATAGCTGCAATCTGCGCCTCCATGGAGAGGGAGGTATCGAAGATTACACCCAAACTCTTAACGGACGGTGCTGGCACTAATTGCACCCCCCGCAAGAGATGGGAGTTGCCCCCTCAGCCCCATGTCGTCCCGTCCCAGCCAGAGGACCTCTGTCTTCGAAGGATTTAACTTCAACCGGCTCCCACGTAACCATCCAGCCACAGCTTCCAAGCATCTGATCAGTGTGTCTGGGGCCGAGTCCGGGTGGCCGTCCATCAACAGATAGAGTTGGGTGTCATCAGCATACTGATGGCAGCTCAGCCCAAAACTCCGGACAAGCTGGGCGAGGGGGCGCATAAAGATGTTAAAAAGCATCGGGGAGAGTATTGCACCCTGGGGCACACCACACACCAAGGAGTGGCGGGATGACAATTCCCCCCCAAGCGCCACCCTCTGTCCCCGACCAGAGAGAAACGAGCGCAGCCATTGAAGGACTGTGCCCTGGATCCCCACGTCGGCGAGGCGGTGGTCCAGGAGTTCGTGATCGACCATGTCCTAGCTAACAGGACCATTGGTCAGGGATGATGGGAGTTGTAGTCCAAAACATCTGGAGGGTCGAGTTTGCCTATGCTTGCCCCAGTGTGTGTGTGTGTGTGTGTGTGTGTGTGTGTGTGTGTGAAAGAGAGAGAGAGAGAGATGGGGATGAGAGGAGGGGAGAGAGGGAAATTCTATTTAATGCTGCTGGCTTTCATAAAATCATAGAATTGAATAATAGAATAGTAGTTGGAAGGGACCCCGAGGGTCATCTAGTACAACCCCCTGCAATGCAGGAATCTCAGATAAAGCATCCCTGACAGTTGGCCATCCAACCTCTGCTTAAAAACCTCCAGTGAAGGATACGTCCACAACCTCTACTGTCAAACAGCTCTTACTGTCAGAAAGTTCTTCCTGATGTTTAATCGGAAACACCTTTCTTGTAACTTGAATCCATTAGTTCTGGTCCTTCCCTCCACTACAGGAGAAAAAAGCTTTCTCCATCTTCCATGTGACAGCCCTTTAGATATTTGAATGTGGCTATCATATCTCCTAGAAAGGCTCTGTTAAACCACAGAGCCTAGGACTTGCTGATCAGAAGGTTGGTGGTTTGAATCCCCGCGACAGGGTGAGCTCCCGTTGCTCGGTACCTGCTCCTGCCAACCTAGCAGTTCGAAAGCACGTCAAAGTGCAAGTAGATAAATAGGTACCACTCCAGCGGGAAGGTAAACGGCGTTTCCATGCACTGCTCTGGTTCACCAGAAGCGGCTTAGTCATGCTGGCCACATGACCCAGAAGCTGTACACCGGCTCCCACGGCCAATAAAGCGAGATGAGCGCCGCAACCCCAGAGTCGGTCACGACTGGACCTAATGGTCAGGGGTCCCTTTACCTTTTATCATATCTCCTGCCAATCTCCTCTTCTGCAGGCTAAACATACCCAGCTCCCTCAACCGTTCCTCATAAGACTTGGTTTCCAGGCCCTTGATCATCACCCTCCTCTGCACATGTTCCGGCTTGTCAATATCCTTCTTAAATTGTGGTGCTCAGAACTGGACACAGTATTCCAGGTGTGGTCTGACCAAGGCAGAATAGAGTAGTACAGTACTATTACTTCTCTTTCTTGGAGGTGAGAGGTAGCAGCATTTAATGAACATTCACAAACTTTTTATTGATAATAATCAGCTAAATAGTTTGAGGATCTATACAACTGTGTAACATGCAGAAAACAGCATTTTTAGAGAAATCAAAGACTGGAACTGAGGGAAGTTGGGGGGTGGGTGGGTTCTGTGGGGGTAGGGAGGGGGAGAGAGGAAAAATGGGGGGGAAATAAGGATGATATGTTTCTGGATAATATGTTTTGTTTTAATTTTGAATAACAAAGTTATTTTAAAAAAAGAGGTAGCAGCATCTTTGCTGAGAATATTTAGCACCTTTATTTCATAATTCCATTTACTTCATAAAATTAATACACCGCAATTTACAAAAAAGGGTAAAACAATAAGACTATTACTAAAAAAATTACAACCATTATTTAAGCCATATGGAAAATTAAACCACAATAGAACAGACCTTTGAAGTTTTGAATACAAAACGCACAAATAAAGATGAGAAGCCATGTGATTTGTGACCTGGCTGAGTTCCCACATTGTCATGCCCAGGAAAGCAAATCTCACGAGTAGTGAATCATCACTTCTGGAAACAGGGAGTGTATCAGGTTATGAAAGGTAGCATATCGTTTGGGGAGCTGGTATGCAATTCAGATACACCCTCTGGCAGTGGTTTCCTGCACACCCCTTGCGCTAGCTCATTTCTGCATCGTCCTCTCAACTTTTAACAAAGAGCTGTTCAAAAGACCTTAAGAATACTTTGCAACTGTTTAGAAGGTGTTGTTGTTTAGTCATGTCCGACTCTTTGTGACCCCATGGACCAGAGCACGCCAGGCACTCCTGTCTTCCACTGCCTCCCGCAGTTTGGGCAACAGATATAAAAGGGATGTTAATGAACACAGAGAGATCTTTCAGGTGGCAACTGCGCTGAAGAATAAGGCAAGGCCAGAGGTGTGACCTTGCTTACCCTATCGCATCCATTGAAATAAAACGTTAGGCCCTTTCCTCCTCACAAGGATGAGTTTTTGTGGACCAGTGCAAGCACAGGCGCACAGATTGCATTTGCAATTTTTACACTATTTAGCGCAGCCTGCTGCTGTTTTAGGATATTTGTGTTTTAAATGCATTGTACTGCTTTATGTTGTGAGCCTCCCAGAGAGCGATGTTCTGTAAATAACAGTAACTAAATAGATCAAATTTTGCAGCTCTGATCACGCAGGTGATGTTCATGACAGGCGTCCTAGCTTGGAATGCCCCAGGCAACCACCACCTTCGTTAGTGCCACACCTCATAGGATGTGATTGATAGTTACACATATCCCTGGAGGAGAGCGACGGGTTTCTACATGGGATTAGCTGGGAGTTTACAGTTTAGGTAAAAATTGAAGTCCCATGCCCTCGTGTGACCGAAACCATTTCCTTTGTTCCACATATTTCTGCCCTACGTGTGGAGGTGCTGGGCTGCCCAGATGACAAGACCTCCTCTCCCCTCGGTCTCACTGATGTGGTCCAAAGGAAAGTAGAAAAATACGTTTGGCACCAGTCGGGCTGCAGGAGTTGCTGGAAAGAGGTATACAAGGCACCATCAAATTGTCTTAGGGACTCCATGAAGATGATGTACAGATGGTATACAACACCAGTGCAGTTAGGGAAAATGTATAAAACTAGTTCAAATGTATGTTGGAAGTGTAAGGAAAAGGAGGGGACATTTTATCATATGTGGTGGGATTGTAAAGTAATTAAAAAAATTTGGGAAATGATTTACAACAAATTGAAGAAAATGTTCCATTTAACATTTGTTAAAAAACCCGAGGCATTTTTGTTGGGGATTGTAGGGAAAGACCTGCCAAAAAAGTTGAAAAACATCTTCATGTATGCGACAACGGCCGCAAGAGTTCTGGTAGCACAAGGATGGAAGACTGAAGAAAACCCAACTAAAGAATCATGGCAAGAAAAATTGACGGACTATGCAGAACTGGCAAAATTGACATATAAGCTACGGGACAAGGATAACTGTGACTTTAAAGATGAATGGGAACCCTTTACAAAGTATCTGAAGATGCAACAAAGTAAACTGGACTCCTTGGCAGGTTTTGAATAAACATTCACAAACCTTTTATTAATAATAATCAGCTAAATAGTTTGAGGATCTATACAACTTTGTAACATGCAGAAAACAGCATTATTGGAGAAACCAAAGACTGGAACTGAGGGAAGTCGGGGGTAGGGGTGGGGTGGGGTTTTGTGTGGGAGGGGGGAGGGAGGAAAAATGGGGGGGGGGACAAGGATGATATGTTTTTGGATAATATGTCTTGTTATAATTTTGAATTTTTAAAAAAAATGGCTTAGGGACTCCACTCTCAATTTGTGTAAGATTTACTCCATAGCCTTTTCTTTTCCTGAAGATACCATGCAAGAATGTGGAGGCTTAGGATTAGAGTTTTCTTCTCTGGGATGGGCTACATTCCCAGGTTGATGAGCGCCATTTGCCCTTCACATACCAATACAGCACGTGCAGAAATCACCTTCTCCACCATTGGACCCATTACTGGTCTCGTTTGCTCAATCCACCAGAGCCCGTTTTCACATGCAAGGAAAGTCCCTAACTCACCGAGGGTTTGAGACCCATCAGATACCCTCACCTGGTTTAGCCGGCCAGTCCAAGTCATTCCTGGGGTATGACCACGGTTGGAAGTAGACAGATTCAAGGAGCCACAGCCGAGAGCTGAGGGCAGGGTGGAGACCAAAGGTGGACAAAGAACTCCAGAAGGAGCACAACATGTCCCCCACTAGAGGTACTACCCCTCCTCTAACATGCCATACACCACTATGTACTATGCAGCGCGCATGGCCCTAGTGCTGAGATTTGTGGGTGCCCGGCCTAATCATGGGGAATTTTGTGGGTGCTCAGAGGCACTCAGGGAACCAGCACCTATGCCATACACCCCAACATTTATTTATCTGTTAGTTTGTTCATTAGATTTATAGCCTGCCCAGGGCAGCAGTACTGATTTATAGCGATTGATGCTGATAACAATGGAACACTGAATGGGAATGAACATCAATGGAGGCTGTTGCTGCTGCAGCCACAGCACCTGGGCCTTCACCGGCTTGGGAATGGCCCGGCAGCCATTTCCCAGGGAGGCTGCAGCAAATCACAAGTTCAACAATTCCTTATCTCAGCAAATTGATGGTGGTGAGACCCTGCAAGCACAGGCTTGGTGTGCTTACTGCAGAAACATTTTTTCCCCTTGGAACAGGCAGGGGCTAGGTGAAGGGGCTGGATTTTGGCTGCCAAAGGATCCCACTGGTTGCTGTGAAGTGACTTGCATGGATCCGGCCCTTTTTCTCGCTCTCCTTGAGGCTCTTCCTCCTGTCTTCTAATGCACAGCCAGAGAAGATTGTGATCATTTCCTCTTTCCTCTTGGCACAGTTTAAGCAACTGAGGTGCCTGCTCTCCATGGATTGAGGCCTACCTCTGCTCCAGGCATCTTCGGCTTCTTTGGGCCTGGATGGCCATTTACACATCATCGCAACAGGGGATGGGGAAAGAGGATAAACGAGGGCACATTCCCATTAAATGCAAACATGTTATATGTGTAGATGCAGATATAGAAATAGTTACTCAAGCCCTTCTGCATGCACCATCAAGGGGGAGGGGAACTGGGACCAAGGGACTGCCCAGTCTTCGATCCAGGAGCTAACTGTGGACTGGTATCTTCAATGCCCTTCCTGCTCTCCTTTCTTAGAGTCATTTATCTTTAAACCAAACTTATACTGGACAGCTGTCCAAACAGAGGATGTGCTCCAGTAGAGGACTGTCCTCTGGAAGCCCATCAAATAGAGGACTTGCCTCTGGAACCTCTTCAAAAGGTCATCGTTCTTAAAATGGAGACAAGAGCTGTTGCCTGCTGTGAGCTTGCTGTGTGCACACCATTCCTTTAAAGCACATTCAAAGGATGCTCTTTCCCGCAAAGAATTCTGGGAACTGTAGTTTACGCCTCTGTTCCCAGCAACCCTTGGCAAACTACAATGCCCATAATTCTTTGAGGGGAAAGAAAGCATATACAGTGGTACCTCAGGTTAAGTACTTAATTCGTTCTGGAGGTCTGTTCTTAACCTGAACTGTTCTTAACCTGAAGCACTACTGTACCTTAGCTAATGAGGCCTCCTGCTGCTGCTGTGCCGCCAGAGCCCGATTTCTGTTCTTATCCTGAAGCAAAGTTCTTAACCTGAGGTACTATTTCTGGGGTTAGCTGAGTCTATAACCTGAAGCGTATGTAACCTGAAGCGTATGTAACCTGAGGTACCACTGTAATGTGTACACAGACTCAACATTGGCACTGTAGAACTCAGGAGGAAGGCACCTTGGTGTGAGGGTAACAGATTAATCCACTTCCTATTTAATCCACTTCAGTTCCACAAGCCTGAAGTTCTGGTTATGTGCTTGGACCCCTCCAGCAAAACGCAGTCTGCATGCACCTTGAGTTGCCTTTTACTATTGCTTTTCTAGCTCTGTGATATTATGCATGGGCTCTTCGAATAAACCGACTCCTTGGATCTCATACGAGTGTCTTGCCTACGGTCCAAAGCAAAGAGTAGCAGGATGCCACAATAAGACTGTGGTTAATAAATCTACAGTGAGTTTTTATTGCCCCTCTCTTTTCTTGCTCTGACACATGCTGCCTCTTGCTGCTGCTGACGAGGCAACGATCCGGTGAGAGGAGGGCAGGGAAGGAGTCCGCCTGGGGTCCCTGCCGGAAAGGTGAAGGAAGGGCCATTGGAAACAATGCGCCTCGTTCTTGTGCCAGAGGGCTCAGAGCCAAGTGTGAGAGGTAGGAATGGAGTAACGGAGAGGTTGTGAAAGGGCACGAGGAGGAATGGAAAAAGAGAACTAATAGCTTGCAGCAGCTGCTTCACCTACCTCTAACCTGCTTTGAGTGCAACCAAAGTAGCTTAGTTGTTCCTATTTGGATTCATTGAAACCACCCCAAAATGCCTGATTTATCAAGAAAATACTAGGATGTAACAAGTTGGTTTGGGTGTGATTTTAACTTTCAGAACGCCCCTATTTTATATTGTGTGTGAGATTGCCATATAACCAGGAAAACAACAACAACAACAAAACCCTGGCCTGTTCCACTCCTGCACCTTTTAATAGCAACTGCTGTGGGTTAAACCACAGAGCCTAGGACTTGCCGATCAGATAGTCGGCGGTTTGAATCCCCGCAACGGGGTGAGCTCCCGTTGCTCGGTCCCAGCTCCTGCCCACCTAGCAGTTCAAAAGCACGTCAAAGTGCAAGTAGATAAATAGGTACCGCTCCGGCGGGAAGGTAAACGGTGTTTCTGTGCGCTGCTCTGGTTCGCCAGAAGTGGCTTAGTCATGCTGGCTACATGACCCGGAAGCTGTACGCCGGCTCCCTTGGCCAATAAAGCGAGATGAGCGCCGCAACCCCAGAGTGGATCACGACTGGACCTAATGGTCAGGGGTCCCTTTACCTTTACCTAATGTCTGCAGACAAAGGGGAGGTGTCTCTGTAGCAGCAGGACACCTGCTTTGCATGCAGAAGGGCTTGAGTTCAATCCCTGATGGGCTCTCCAGGAAGGGCTGGGAAAGATTCTGGCCTGAAAGTCTGTGGTAAGTGCAGATGGTGGTGAGCTAGAGGAAGCAATGGTTTGATCTGGAGTAAGGCAGCTTTTCATGGGCCTCCTAAGTTGCTGGTAAAAGCTGATCAAACAGTGTCCTCACTGGTTATCCCTGGGCATGCAAACCACCCCAACAAAGTGGACAGTAAATCCATGCAATACCACTGTCGTAGAAGCAAACACAGTGGAATTATAAACTGCACCACATGAAGCAGCATTCCTGGGACATACAGAAAAGGCTTTTAGAAAAGGCAGGGCACATTCATGGAGGGAAAGGTTGCTAAGCAATGAGCGTCATTCCTTCTGTTTCCTGTGATCACTGCATACTGGCAGCGAGGGATGGAAAGGTCTGACAATTTCAGTCCTCTCAGCTTCTCATTTTTTTCAGTCTTAAATTCAGGTTGCCACATTTCTGCCGTAATTTTCAAACCCTCCCCCCAGCATTTTAGTGGGAAATTCCTCCTAATAAGCCCATTTTGGCATGCGGTTTTGACTAATGTCCATATCTTTGCTAGAAATTTCTCCTATTTTCTGCATGCTTTCTCCTCATATCTGCATTTTTTATAAATATTGGTTGGAAAACTGCATTGGAAAATTCAGACAGCTGTGAATTTCAAAGGATGACTGCATTTCCATTCTCATATTGTTTTGGAATGTGCAAATTTGACTGATTTGGCCTTAAATGTGAACCAAATGGATTTCTCCCCGATTCCTTTGGGCAACCATATATATGGCTGTATATTGCACAAGGGCCCACAGGAGGTAGCAAACTCCCCATACCCAGAAATCATCTTAAATTATTGTATGTGATAATTTTGTGTGTGTCATTTATGAGAACAATCAGGTTTATCTTTTCTCTGACATAAACAAGCCATGCCAACTGCCATGTCAATTAATACTACATATAAAGGAACTCCTGTACATTATATATATTCTGATTACATATCCTCTTCTCATAATTTTTCATCTCTGATTTGAAGGAATGTGATTGGGTACAGGGGGTATAGTCAAACTAAATTGGGAAGCCTGCCACTTCTTATGTAGCTGAAAAGGCACCATCCATGTGCATATAGACACATTTGCTAAACACAGAATAAACACCTATTTAAAAACATATTTGCTGTCTGCTAATTTTTCCTGGCTGTTGATCTCATTGCTTGGCTATTTGTTTCAGTATTTTCAATGGGACAAACCAACAAACAGATAAAATAGGGAGGTATCAACAGGCTCAAGGAAACCCCTGTTTTCGGAAGTTTAAAAAAAATTAATTAAGGGGAAACCCTTAAGTGGGAGGATCCCAAAATAGCCCAATTTGTCCAGTGCACATTTAGTGGTCTTAGAAAGCTAAGTGAATTTTTGTGGGGAAATGGAAAAGCAGGAGAGAGGAGGAACCAAATAAAATATCTCAAACAGTAGAATTCCATGCTGCAATATTTGCAGCTTCCCATCTTAGCCGTAATAAGTGTGGTTGGACCTGATCGGTGGCAGCATTCTTGCAATTACCAGTTGATGGGGACAAGCAATAGAAGATAAAGGTAAAGGGACCCCTGACCATTAGGCCCAGTCGTGACCGACTCTGGGGTTACAGCGCTCATCTCGCTTTATTGGCCGAGGGAGCCGGCATACAGCTTCCGGGTCATTATTAAGCCACTTCTGGCGAACCAGAGCAGCGCACAGAAACGCCGTTTACCTTCCCGCCAGAGCGGTTCCTATTTATCTACTTGCACTTTGACGTGCTTTCGAACTGCTAGGTTGGCAGGAGCAGGGACCGAGCAATGGGAGCTCACCCTGTCATGGGGATTCGAACCGCCAACCTTCTGATCAGCAAGTCCTAGGCTCAGTGGTTTAACCCACAGCACCACCCATGTCCCTGTCTAATAGAAGATAGCTGTCTCCATCACCCCTTACTTGTGAACTTCCCAGGAATTATTATGGCGAGAGTGAAGCTGCAGAAAACATTTCACCCGAGCTCCCTTGTTCCCACCAGGGCTCCTGTGTCTCTGTCTGCATGAAAGGTATAAGTGCCCAAGGTGTACCTCCCATGCTGCCGGGGGCAGGGGGAAGAGATGCACCTGTTGAATTGCCACAGCATAGCGCTGCAAGGATGGGGGGGGAAACGTGGGAGACATGATGAAGTACAATGGTTGTTGTTGTTGTTGTTGTTGTTGTTGTTGTTTAGTTGTTTAGTCGTGTCCGACTCTTCGTGACCCCCTGGACCAGAGCACGCCAGGCACTCCTGTCTTCCACTGCCTCCCACAGCTTGGTCAAACTCATGCTGGTAGCTTCGAGAAGACTGTCCAACCATCTCGTCCTCTGTCGTCTCCTTCTCCTTGTGCCCTCCATCTTTCCCAACATCAGGGTCTTTTCCAGAGAGTCGTCTCTTCTCATGAGGTGGCCAAAGTATTGGAGCCTCAGCTTCAGGATCTGTCCTTCCGGTGAGCACTCAGGGCTGATTTCCTTCAGAATGGAGAGGTTTGACCTTCTTGCAGTCCATGGGACTCTCAAGAGTCTCCTCCAGCACCAGAATTCTAAAGCATCAATTCTTTGGCGATCGGCCTTCTTTATGGTCCAGCTCTCACTTCCATACATCACTACTGGGAAAACCATAGCTTTTACTATATGGACCTTTGTACTTAATTTGTTCCGGAGGTCCGTTCTTAACCTGAAACTGTTCTTAACCTGAAGCACCACTTTAGCTAATGGGGCCTCCTGCTGCTGCTGCCACGCCGCCAGAGCACGATTTCTGTTCTTATCCTGAAACAAAGTTCTTAACCTGAAGCACTATTTCTGGGTTAGCGGAGTTTGTAACCTGAAGCATATGTAACCTGAGATATCACTGTACTCCGTTAGAAATGCATCCTGTCTGCCTGCAGTGTGTCGTATTTTTTTTTTTTTTTACGTTTGGCTATGGGAAGAACTTTGCTTACAGGGAACGCTGAGCAAAGGGGAGGTGGCATTTGGAAATGTGGCATCTCTCCAGGGGGAGAAGGAGCAGTGACGTCCACATATGGTTGAATGGGTATCAGAGGGACGTTGCTTTGTAGCAGGCCCGGCTCATTTAGAGTCCAGAGTCCCAGATAATTGACGTCAGCTAGTCAGCTATTTCTCTCTCGCCCTCGCCCTCCCTCAACATCACTCATACAGTCCACGGTGTGGCATTAACAGGCTCGGAAGGGCAGCTGGGGAAATGTCAAGTAGCATCCTCTAGGTGAGCCTGGCTGGTTAACCATTACGCAGAGGGTTTTTTCCAACGTCGCCACGGCTGAGCTTTCCGGGGACCTGCCATAGGATACCGTCAGCGGAAAGACTCAAGGCAGGGGGTGATCCTTTCAACTTGGTTATCTGTCTCCCAAATTAACTAGGCCTCACAGATCATCTTTTGATATGCATTTCGCTATCGAGTGCGGTGCAAGCAGCATCCTGCGTTTGACAAATAAGACACGGGCATTGCCCGCCCGCTAGCCTTTGACGTCATTCGTCATATAGATCATTTCTCTGCAAATTAGAAGAGGCAGTTGTGAACACTGGCATAATATAATGGTGAAGGATACAATCTTGAGGGATCGCTGGTTAAAATCTAATCTTGGCCTAGAATTTACAAGGGTGGCTTCAGGGCAGCAACAAGCTACAGTGCTGCCTTGGTTCTCAAACTCCTTGGTACTCAAACAACTTGGAACCCAAACACTGCAAACCTGGAAGTGTTTCAGTTTGCAAACTTTTTTCGGAAGCTGAACGTGCTCCGTTCTGAGTGTTATGCTTCCGTTTTGAGTGCCACACTTCCGTTTTGAGTGTTACGCTGAGGTCTGTCTGTTTTCGCTATTTATTTTGCGTTATTGTGGCTTTTTGTTTTTGTGACTGTGTGGAACCCAGTTCAGATACTGACTGATTGATTGTGTGACGGCAGTACATTGTTTATTACTTTCATTTTATGGATCAATGGTCTCGTTAGACAGTAAAATTCATATTAATTTGCTGTTTTAGGGGTTGTTTTTAAAAGTCTGGAACATATTAATCCATTTTGCATTACTTTCTATGGGAAAGCGCGTCTTGGTTTTGGAACGCTTTGGTTTTGGAACAAACTTCCGGAACGGATTAAGTTTGAGAACCAAGGAACCACTGTACTGCTTCTTGTTCTCAGTGCTGCTGATTGAAACATGGGGATAATCATACTGGTCTACCTCACAGCATTGTTTCATTGCAAGGATTATGGAGGGTGTGGGAATCCTATCCTAGCACAGTGCAGAATCCCTGCTTTGCATGCATACCAGTTTTAGGTAAACCCCCTTACAGGTTTGTGATGATTAAGGAGCGTATAAAATTGTTGTGGAGTGGTTGGATGCAGAGGAAGGAACCAGCTGGGGAACCCTCAAAGGAAGAAGGCTCAGAGCGAGGGGAAAGGTGGTGTGGCTAGCAGGGCTTAGTGAGCTGGGAGAGTCTGTGGCAGAGAGCAGTCAAGAATCGGAGGCAGAAGCTGCAGCAGGTGAGTGGCAGGTGGGAGGCCAAGAGGCAGAGAGGAATCAGGCTGGTGATGAGTCACGGGTGTTTTTTGCTCAAAATAACAGCAATAACATTTTCTCCTGTTGAAAATTTCTGTGGAAATTCTCCCTCATTTCTGTGGAAACTTGGGCACTTTTTGGAAGAAAGTCAGCATACAGGTGAATTATAATAAATAAATAAAATTGACCAATTAAAAAAACCCACCATACCTTTATGTTTTTTTATAAAAACCAGTACGTGGTTACAAACAACTACCCCAGATGGAAAAAAAGAAAGGCAAAGAACTCAGTGTGTGAAGGTTTAATTTTGCTGTGTCTGCTACTGTCTTCCTTTCCTAAACACCTAAATCTGCACAGCTGTGCTTAAGCCATGCAGCCAAGGACAGCCCAACTCTTAAAACTGTTTTTATTAATTTAAAAAAACGACAAAGGAACTAAAATCATGAAACAGCAAAGGCATGCTAAGCCAGGAGGACTGTGGCTCATGGCTTAGGGATATTCAGGCATGGTCCACAAAGCATTAAATGACTGGAACTGATGTGCAGCGTGTGGGGAAATAAAATTTTGCCATTGACAAAATATTGTGGTTGGAGAGTGCTAGGAAAAGTGAAAGCCCTTTTAAAAGCAAGGCTGAATGACTCCCGACAGATCTGTATGCACTATAAATTGACAGAAGGGCAACTGATCACGGAAACCCTGGGTCTCTGCTGCCACTTTCAGGACACAATATTCAATTGCAGCCATCCTCCACAGTTTGAATCTCTAGAAGGGTTGCCAACAACTCCTGCCCTGCGCCCCAGATGGTTTTGGACTACAAATCCCATCGTTCCTGGCCATTAGCTGGGCCTGAGGAGCACTATAGCCCAACACATGCACAGGGCACCAGGGGTGGGAAACCAGAGGCTTGCCCAATCTTAATGAACTATCATAATCCCCAGACAATGGTGATGGGATCTGTAAGAGGCTAAGGGTGTGAGGAAATAATAAACGAAAATCTGGCCTTATTCAGGACACAAGAGCCATTTGTAGGTTCTCCATCGGTGGGAGAAAATAACAGAGGCCAACCGGAGAATATTGCAAAGCAAAGCAGCTAGTAAGCTTGATCTTTATCGAACTGTTGCAACAGGGTGATCCCCTCACACGCAGGATAAAGGAGGACCCAGAACCCAGGTGTGCCCGCCCTTATATAGACATTTTAAATTGCCCGCCTTGGAGTCCAAGACCACCCCCAGAAACATCATACCTACATCACAGAAAGGGCGGGCTACAGCAGAAATCTGAGTGGGTTGTTTACCTCCTGTCTGGCAAGTTACCTGTTAATGCTTACTTGATTGGATACCGTGGGGAGCTGGCCAGTCTTTTGTAATGATAAATACTTAGTTCCTGAGCCAGGTCACAGGCTCACCCTATTCATACACAGACACACCCTTAAGACAGGATTTGTGAAGGAAAAGACAATGGGGAGGCTTTCCCATTTGACTTTGCAGAGAAAACATTTGGTCAGTTTGAGAGTCAAAATGGCTTCATGGCTGCTCCCCTGCACTGCCCCAGACATGTGGTTTATATATTTATGTACGTGTTTGCTTGGTACATTTATGAACCTTTATTATACACATGACCTTAAATTTTTTATTTCGTGTATTTCTGCTTTCTTCGTTCCCGTATCGGTTTTCTCCAAACCGCTTTCGGATGCCAGGGTCTTGAATGAAATTACTCCAAATGAAGATATAGCTTTCTCACTCTTGGTTGTTTGTTACTTTCTGGGATGCTGGAACAGAAAGTGCATTTTTATCTCCTTTTCACTCTCGGGGTATAGGTCTGGGCCTGCATTTCATCATTCTCAAGGAAAACCAAGTCCCTCTGGGCTCCACTAGGTGGAGACACTTTCTTGGCGGAATAGGACATAGATGGTATCACCCTAAAGGTAAAGGTAAAGGGACCCCTGACCATTAGTTCCAGTCATGACTGACTCTGGGATTGCAGCGCTCATCTCACTTTATTGGCCGAGGGAGCCGGCGTACAGCTTCCAGGTCATGTGGCCAGCATGACTAAGCCGCTTCTGGCGAACCAGAGCAGCGCATGGAGACGCCGTTTACCTTCCCGCTGGAGTGGTACCTGTTTATCTACTTGCACTTTGACGTGCTTTCGAACTGCTAGGTTGGCAGGAGCAGGGACCGAGCAACAGGAGCTCACCCACGTCGCAGGGATTCGAACCGCCAACCTTCTGATCGGCAAGTCCTAGGCTCTGTGGTTTAACCCACAGCGCCACCCATTAAACTACGACACCTTAGTCTGACACATGGCACTTGCAGATTACGTTGGGAAACCATGAGGCTCAAGTCCCAGGGTCTGACACCTACTGGACTCTCCTGACATGATGAAGACTTGCAACTCTTCAAGAGATGATTAGGGAAACCTAACAGCCTTTGAATCCAGAGCCTTCAAGAAGGAGGAAGACACTTTTCTGCTCCAGACCTTCCTCACAGAGGAAGTGGGAAGAGAGACCTTGCTGCAGGCTCTGACATCATACACCCTGTTGTCTCTGCCCCATTGCTGCGCACATGTTCAAAGAGGTGCCTATGTGCCCACAGCTGCACACACACACAGAGACACAGTGCCGCATGCAGAGGGGACTCCCAGGGTGGTGGCCTTTTGCAATGTTGCCATGAATGCATGGGATGGGGCAGTACTGTGTAGTTCATGGGGGTGGGCCTCGGGTCATGCTCCCAAGCAGAAAGGTCCAAAGAGGCTTGTTCCATCAGTCCAATGGCAGGGTTGCGAGAGACGCTGTACTTTTAAAAGACAAGGAGCCTAAACTTGCTCGTGAGCCATTTTGTAGATGTTGTAAAGGAGGCAGCAAATCTTCCCAGCCTTTCATTCTGCAAAGCAAGCCACTCAAGGCTCAAGCCGCTGCTTTTGATCTGACGGCATAAATATACAGATTTGTAGCATCTGTCTTGCTCACTAAACCTACTTGGGTGGTTGAAATAATGGGATTTCCTTCCGAGGGAATCCTTTAAGAAGCAGTGGGGATAAGGACAGGAGTGGACACACAAGCACAAAAGGCTTCTCTGGTGATTCTTTCCTGTGGCCTATGGAATCTACTCTCCTTCGATGCATGTATCACGTGGGCCAAGAGCCCAGCGCATGTGAGTGCAGTTGCCAACTTTCCAATTGGGGCCTGCAGCTGTACCTCTTACAGTAGCAGAGTGTGCAGACATTAGCAGCTCCTGGGAGTCATTTTGGACTCACAGCTGTCCATGGAGGTGCAGGTTAATTCTGTGTCCAGGGCAGCTGTCTATCAGCTCCATCTGGTACGCAGGCTGAGACGCTACCTGCCCACAGACTGTCTCCCCAGTGTGGTGCATGCTCTAGTTATCGCCCACTTGGACGACTGCAATGCGCTCTACGTGGGGCAACCTTTGAAAGTGACCCAGAAACTACAAGAAATCCAGAATGCGGCAGCTAGACTGGTGACTGGGAGTGGCTGCCGGGACCACATCACATCGGTCCTGAAAGACCTATATTGGCTCTCAGTACGTTTCAGAGCACAATTCAAAGTGTTGGTGCTGACCTTTAAAGCCCTAAATGGCCTCAGCCCATTTGGAAACTAATGAGTCAGCCTTAATTGAAAGCCCCATTGTGCAATGAAGAGGAGGACCTGTGCACACCAACTGAAGCAGGACCCTGAGCCCATAGTTGGGCTGGATGCATCACTGACTCATCCCTTACCTCCTTTGTTAGGGAGGTGGAATGTGAACTGGTTGAGCCTGATAGTTACAGCCTAAATGGTGGAGACTTGGGCAAGGGGAAAATAGTGAAAACTGGCAAAGACTTTGGGCAGTGTTGATGGGTAAATCACTCATCCAACAGTTACAGGGACAGAATACTTATTGAACTACCCAATAGCTGATTTGCTCTGAAGTTGTCCCCAGGTGATCTTGTCATTGTCTCTTTCCAAGAATTTCCACAACCAAAGATAGATTGTGTTTTCTTAGAGTCTTTGGAATAGGTAACAAAGGTGAAGGCAAAGGACCCTGGACGATTAAGTCCAGTCAAAGGCGACTATGAGGTTGTGGTGCTCATCTCGCTTTCAGGCCGAGGGAGCTGGCGTTTGTCCACAGACAGCTTTCTGGGTCATGTGGCCAACATGACTAAACTGCTTCTGGTTCAACAGAATACCGTGATGAAAACCAGAGTGCATGAAAATGCCGTTTACCTTCCCGCCGGAGCGGTACCTATTTATCTACTTGCGCTGGCGTGTTTTCGAACTGCTAGGTTGGCAGGAGCTGGGACAGAGCAATGGGAGCTCACCCCGTTGCAGGGATTCGAACCGCCAACCTTCTGATCAGCAAGCCCAAGAGCCTCAGTGGTTTAGACCACAGCGCCACTGTGGTTGCATTGGGACTGTTATTATATGTATGTTGACTGAATGTTTGAATTTTTTACTGATTCATAATTTCTGTAAGTTGCCCAGAGGGATAAAAATGACACAATAAATTAAATAAATAATCCTGCATAGAGGCCAAGCCAGCCCAGTTCATGCTTCCACTTGCATCATCATAGAAAGGACAGTCTCATATTCAGTTGAAAGCTCCAGTAGTGCATTTAAAGTAACTTTAGGCTCTACTTTACCAAAGGCTCCCCACAACCCTTTTGATCAGTGGTGGCCAAACTTGGCCCTCCAGCTGTTTTTGGACTACATTTCCCATCATCCCTAGCTAACAGTACCAGTGGCCAGGGATGATGGGAATTGTAGTCCCAGAACAACTGGAGGGCCAAGTTTGGCCATAGCTGCTTTAGATGGTAACAATGTGAATGACTTACGGTAATTTACTTTAAACAAGCTAAGCCAGCCATGCTGCCTTGCCCGCCCACCCCCCCCCCAGCTCATTTTGCTGTACATCTACCCAAATGGTGCCCTTAATAAGCTCTGGCATTGTTCCATTAGCGATGGATGAATCTGTTGGTTTTGGCTTCTCTCAGTTTCCCACATTTCCACAGCAATTTGTGATTTGTTTTATTTGGGTGGTGGTGGTGGTGGGGAAATCCTTTGAAAATTTTGCTAGCATTTAACTGTGGATACCTCCTGATATCTGGGACGCGGGTGGCGCTGTGGGTTAAACCACAGAGCCTAGGGCTTGCCAATCAGAAGGTCAGCTCCCGTTGGTCGGTCCCTGCTCCTGCCAACCTAGCAGTTCGAAAGCGCGTCAAAGTGCAAGTAGATAAATAGGTACCGCTCTGGTGGGAAGGTAAACAGCGTTTCCGTGCGCTGCTCTGGTTCACCAGAAGCGGCTTAGTCATGCTGGCCACATGACCCGGAAGCTGTATGCCGGCTCCCTCGGCCAATAAAGCGAGATGAGCGCCGCAACGCCAGAGTCAAACGTGACTGGACCTAATGAACATTCTGGAGGTCTGTTCTTAACCTGAAACTGTTCTTAATGTGAAGCACCACTTTAGCTAATGGGGCCTCCTGCTGCCGCTGCGCCGCCACCACACGATTTCTGTTCTCGTCCTGAAGCAAAGTTCTTAACCCGAGGTACTATTTCTGGGTTAGCGGAGTCTGTGACCTGAAGTGTCTGTAACCCGAGGTACCACTCTATATGGATACATATCTGGTTTTCCAAAAAATAATTTTGTATTTGTAAAACCAAATAAAAATGATTTTTTAAAAAAGAAAGACAAAGCGTGGATGGGGCAGGCTGTCATGAAAATGCAGATGGAACTGAATTTCACCCCCACAGACTGGAGATGGGACTTGACTCAGCTCCCACTCAGCTCAGATTTGGTCCATCATACAAGCCACATAACGGTCACATCCCAGAGATTAATAAACAGTAGGAAGTGGCTGTCCTGGCCTGTGCTCTGGCAGCCTTCCTGACCCCTCCCAGCCCCCCGCACTCGTGCCTCAGCCTAGGGATCGAGGGGCCTCTTGTGCTGTCTCGTCATCTGGAAGATAATTGGATTTTAGCAAAAGGGAAAAAGCATTGGAGACGGTGCCCCTGGTGCTGAACTTGCTCGTGTTGCCTGGGCAGGCGGCAAATTATCCCCTGCCCAGAGGACCCAGCTCTCTTCTCTTTTCTCTCTCTCTCTCTGAACCAGGGAGTCCATTAAGTTGAGTCAGTTTCTGTCTCTTCAATTTCCAGGCAGGGAGGTTTAGTGCAGCTTGATGAGGGGGAGATAATAGCATAGTAATTTAATCGTCTCCCCAACCCCCTCCTTCCCTCCCACCCCCATCTTGTAGCATCAGGAAATTAGGAGGGAAGGAGACAGCAATCCGGATGGCATCGACTTTAACCCTTGTAATGTGGAGCGAGGCCAGTTCCCCTCCAGAAGCAGCAGCGGCCGTGAGAGGGAGGCATACGGCAGGCCCCACGAGGCTCCCTGTAAAATGGCTCTTGACCTCTTGGCGCTTGGTGAACTCTTGTGAACTGGCTCTCTCCAGGCCACCCCAGGGCATTTGAGCACCTGGAGCAGAGCTGAGACTTGCTGCAACATTCGGACGCCGGTTCCTGCGTTAATCCCATTAGTTATTGCTAACAAGGATACTTGGCTCTTGCTGCCCAGGAGTTATCTTTGCTTGCTTCCCACTCAGCAAGAGCCAGTTGTAACAAGAGGGCAAATGTGGAGGACCCCTTTAAGAGGAACCGTTCTCCATAGGCACAGGGAGGTTAGTCTGGCCTCAACGAGAGCCAGGGCTTTTTCGGCTGTGGCTCCGATCTGTCACAAGAGACTAGGGCCCTGCGGGACTTGACATCTTTCCACAGGGCCTGCAAGACAGAGCTGTTCCACCAGGCCTTTGGCCAGGGCACAGCCTGACTCCCTCCTTTGGCAATCTTCACAGAACTCTAGCCCAATGGTTGCCATCAATTTGATTTGAATTAATTTTATAATGAAATGATTTTAGAATGTTGTACTATTTTATTGTTGTTAGCCGCCCTCAGCCCAGCTTCAGCTGGGGAGGGAGGGATATAAATAAAATTTATTTTTATTTTTATTTATTTATTTATTTATTTATTATTTATTATTATTATTATTATTATTATTATAGCACCCTATCTAGCTCCACCTACCCTGATTTGCAGCAGCTGGAGGAAAATATTCAGATGTATGCAAGGATCTTTGTGCACCTACCCACACACTTAACATATATATATATACACCATGCCTTTTGTGGAATAATGGCGTTAAAATGTACCTCGAAGGTAATCTGAGCCAACACCATGCCAGTACAGGAAACCCATGACTGTAGCATTCCAATTAAAATGTTCACAGCTGGTTGAGAGAGAGATAGACAGAGAGACAGAGAGAGATTGTAATATTGATGCAGGGCAATAACTACACACACAGACATTCTCCATCCCTACAGAAACACACACATACACACCACCCCTGAGTAAGATGGGAGCCCAAGCTAATGATGATGATGGTAATAATAATAATAATTTTATTTATACCCCACCCCACCCTCCCCGGCCAAGACCAGGCTCAGGGCGGCTAACACTGAATATAAAAACATTAAAAACATTAAAAACAAAACAAAACAAAACAAAAACAGTTGATTAAAATATAAGTTCGAATACAGTTTAAAAGGCAGCTTAAAATGCAGCCTCATTTTAGTGGTAGCCTATAGATCAAAGCCATGATGGGAGAAAATGTCAAATATTCACCAGGGCCAACTATCCATGGGCCAGCAAAAAGAGCCGAGAGAAAATTTATATACAAATCCCATATAAGGGGTTCCATTTTTAAAAAAAAAATGAGAGAGGGGTTAGACTGAGTCCAGCTCAAAGGTCAGGCAGAACAGCTCTGTCTTGCAGGCCCTTCAGAAAGATGTCAAATCCCGCAGGGTTCTGATCTCCTGCAGTAGGGCGTTCCACCAGCCTGGGGCCAGAGCTGAAAAGGCCCTGGCCCTGGTTGAGGCCAGTCTAACCTCCTTGGGGCTTGGGACTTCCAAAGTGTTGTTATTTATGGACCTTAAGGTCCTCCGTGGGGCATACCAGGAGAGGCGGTCCTGTAGGTACGAGGGTCCTAGGCCGATGAAGGAACAAGTGAATTAACTACCCAGGTGACAAGAGGGAAAGTACTACCTCTTTAATTAATGAGTGCTGAAACAGTTTGCTGCACTCTGCTGCAATGCCAAGGCAGCACTTTGGGAGCAGAAGTTGAAGAAGAGGAGAACCAGGAGGGTCCCCAAACTTGGGGGGGGGGGTTGCTTGTCTCTGTTGCTTGGAATGGCAAGTGCGGAAGGTGCTGCCGCTGCACTCGAGTCTGGTTTTCGGGCTTCCCAAAAGAGGCATTTGGCTGGATGCTGAGCTTAGAAGGGCCTTTGGCCTGATCCAGATGCTCACCATTCACTCATGTCTCTATGCCCATTCTCTTTTCTGACCACACCTCCAGCTGTAATCTCTTTTTACAGTTTTGTTTTTTAAAATAAATAAATAGCATTTTCTTTGTGTCAGGGGCTGAACTGAGGAGGAATGGTGGGAGCCGCCCCCCTTCTCCTGATCCTTCCCAAGGGCAGGAGGACAGTATTGATTTAGAACAGTGGTTTGCAGAGGGGCATAGTCCAGAGGGGGAAAGCTGGGGAATACTGGGTGAGAGACAGCTGGCAGATTCAGTGTCCTTGGACAGCATTCCTGACCCCCCCCCTCTTTGCCTAGGACTAGATGGGCTCTGAGAGTGATAGAACAGAAAGCGCAGAGGCAACAAGCTCAGATTACCCGATTTAGGAGTGACGTAGATTAATGGGGACGGAGACAGTAAGCCTTTACTGGGAGCAACGCCATCTCTAGAGAGATATGCGCTCCTTTGCCTCTCGCTGTGATTATGAAAGAAACTAACTGGTAAGAACGCTCCTTTTCATTTGATCTGCTTATTTACTCTCACCAGAGAAGGGATCCCATTCCCCGAAGCCTGACACTTTGGTGCAAAAATGAAAAGAGGTGAGTTCTTTTTGACAGTGCAGAGTATGAACCACCTTGGTGGTGGGAGCAAAGGAAAGGATCTGGCTATTCATCCAATGGGCAGGTGAAGTCCATCTGCCCAGGGGCTTAAACCTCCAGGGTGTACTTACCTGCTAGGCAGCCACTGTTGCTACCTGTGCAACCTGCTGCTGTGGAGCATATTGTGGTTGACTAGCAACTGCAGGTCACACTCTTCACACCTCCAATCCAGAAAATGTGGCACTAGGCTGGCAGAGCCTTGAGGTGAAGAAAAGGTCCAACATATGTTTCTGTAATCACCCTAGGAGAGCTTGTTAACATGAGCTTTCCAAATACCATATTTAGGATTTGCACAGCATTTTCCTTTAGGTCAGACTAAAGGTGACCTTGCCACGCATCCATTCTCATCACTATGCAGCTGGGCTCACTTGCCTAAGATACCTAGAGCAGAGGTGAGCAGACTTCAGGTTTGTGGAGACTTGGGCTGTGTATACACACCATATGTCTAAAACATATCCCTCCACCAGCCCAAGACCCCTGGGAACTGTAATTTAAGGTTGCTGGGAATTATAGCTCTCTGGGGAGTAAACTACAGTTCCCCATATTCTTCTCACAATCCCCGAATCCTGAGATTCATAATAATAATAATAATAATAATAATAATAATAATAATAATAGTAATAGTAATATATTTATACCCCGCCCATCTGGCTGGGTTTCCCCAGTCACTCTGGGCAGCTTCCAACAGAACACTAAAATACAATAACCTATTAAACATTAAAAGCTTCCCTAAAAAGGGCTTCCTTCAGTTGTCTTCTAAAAGTTTGGTAGCTATTTTTCTCTTTGACATCTGATGGGAGGGCGTTCCACAGGGCGGGTGCCACTACTGAGAAGGCCCTCTGCCTGGATCCCTGTAACTTGACTTTTCATAGCGAGGGAACTGCCAGAAGGCCCTCGGCGCTGGACCTCAGTGTCCGGGCTGAACGATGGAGGTGGAGACGCTCCTTCAGGTGTACTGGAATCAAATGCAAAGTAGTGTTCTATAGGGAACAACAGACTTTTGGAATTTACAAACAGGGAGCCTCTGAGTCCAGGAATTTGTTTTCACTACCGGAACTGTGCTCATACTCCTGTCACACAAAAACGCACCCCTTGTCCCCCCCCCCACTCCAAGCTCTCTTTATTTCAGCAGCCTAATTTAGACGGGTTGCGGGAGGGAAGATCATTTCTGCTTCTTCTACACATATGTTTAAGAACAGCCATTCCCAGGAGCTGAGTCATGTCATCTCTGAGACTTAATGGGCTGACTCATTCCATGTATCATCACCTGCTCTTGCCAGGCATGCAACCCTGTTTTCTGGGGTAGGCACCATCACATGGGATGGGAAAGTGTGAATAAACATGCCTTGCATGCTGCTGAGTGCTTCTGGGAGTTCACCCTGCCTCCCAGGCTGCGGACCAGACCAACGGTGCAAAGTTAGCCCCTGAAAGAATTCTTCTTGTACTGTATCACTTTGAATGGGTGGCAGCAGAAACGACACGTTTGAATGCTCAAAAGAGAGGCTTTTCCTTAATCTCCTCCCTATATGTTTACTTTCTACCCACCGTGAGAGAGTTGTGTGTGGGGGTGTTTTAATGTGGGGGTGCAGCTAAGCATATGATTTCCCCCAGCTGCAGTCTGAAGTGGGAGAGACAGACAGGCTTCTGTTGCATATTTCTCATGACTGTTGATAAATTTGGCCCTACTCATCAGGCCAGAGTTCTAGCTTGGCCAGCCATCCCCAAATATGTGTCCCTTTACTAGGAGAGGAGCTCTCCTTACCCTTTCACCATTGTTGTTGTTGTTGTTTAGTCGTTTCCGACTCTTCGTGACCCCATGGACCAGAGCACGCCAGGCACTCCTGTCTTCCACTGCCTCCCGCAGCTTGGTCAGACTCATGCTGGTAGCTTCGAGAACACTGTCCAACCATCCCGTCCTCTGTTGTCCCCTTCTCCTTGTGCCCTCCATCTTTCCCAACATCAGGGTCTTTTCCAGGTAGTCTTCTCTTCTCATGAGGTGGCCAAAGTATTGGAGTCTCAGCTTCAGGATCTGTCCTTCCAGTGAGCACGCAGGGCTGATTTCCTTCAGAATGGATAGGTTTGATCTTCTTGCAGTCCATGGGACTCTCCTCCAGCACCAGAATTCAAAAGCATCAATTCTACGGCAACCAGCCTTCTTTATGGTCCAGCTCTCACTTCCATACATCACTACTGGGCAAACCACAGCTTTAACTATACGGACCTTTGTCGGCAAGGTGATGTCAGCTTTCACCATTACATTGCTCCAAATATTCAAACCACAAAATCCACCCTTCTGTGTTTCATTTTCCAAAAAGCAAGCGTCTGGAACCCTTGCCTTATCCAGCCACATATGTGAATGGCAAGGGTTTGTGTGTGAATGCACTCTGCACATGCTCAGAAGCACTCTTGGGCTACTTTGCATGTCCCAAGGGTTGACATTTGAAAGAAATCTGTAAAGTCCTCACACCCCACCATTACTGCCTGCCCAGCCTTGTTAAGGTGTTCTCTACCTTCATACTTCAGGGGCAAATATACTCATAACCTTGCTCTGTCTTTTCCAGCAACAATAAATTTCCTTCCAGGGTTAATGGCTCAGCCTCAGCACCTGCCTTTGTGAGAACTTGAAGCTGGGAGATAGATGAGCCACCCGTCTGTTTTCTAATGAGGCTGTCTGGGCTTACTTCATTCAGCCACCTGCTGCCTCCCACATCAGCCGATTCCTGATTCTCAGCTACTAGGTGACTCTATCCTACGCTGCTGGCATTCCCCCCAGCATTACATCAGTCTTTGGATGAAAATGCCTGTAGGCCTCTTGTTGTTACACAAGGCAGGGATGCTAAAGGCCAGGCAGAGGACAAAAGTGGTACCCGGAAAAGGGGCCATATGCTTTGCATGCATAAGGAAAGTGAGGAGATTGTGGTCTTGCAAGGGTGCAGGGAACGTTGTTTGAGCTCTTGCAGAACTACAGGTCCCAGAATAAGTGGAAGGGGGAAGCCCTGCCAATTATATCAGAGGACAGCTCTAGAAGCAATGTGTACATAAGCATTCAACAGAGTTTAGCATTACAGCTAAACTTGCTTTCTCTTGTGTATGGTCTTAGCTCACAACAAAGGGCCTTCTTTTATTTTAGGTGACAGCATGCTAAATTGTTCCCTGCCTGCATCGATCTGAGTTACTGACACCTTAGGAATGGCAACTGTTCTGTCCCCTACGGATACCTGTTCATGGCTTCTGGTTTGCAAATGTATGGAGATTGGTGCGATTTGTGGACACAGACAGCTGTGCAATGAACCAACGGGACACAAAAATTAAATGACTACAGACCTCACCTTTTGAACTAGAACCTGGTCATTGCAGAAATGCATTTATTAAAGTCTGGCTGGTGGTTTGTTGTTTGATTTGAATTATTATTATTTATTATACAGCTTATACTGATTTTTTTATGCTTCTTATTTGCTGTTCTTTTTGAAAAAGATTTTTCCATCATCCTTTTTTCTTGGTTTAGCTTGCAAGCCACCTCAACAGTCTGGAATACACTTACAGTCAGTGTATAAATCTATTTATCAACCAATTACTTCAATGAAATGGGGTGGGGTGGGGAAGAGGGAATGTGCTGTCTAATGAAGTAGTCTGATTTTGACTCTTTCCTATCCATCTTCCTGTGTTGTAACACACACACACACACACACACACACACACACACACACACACACCATTTCCCATGAAATATGGGTGGGTTTTTAAAAAGCTCATTACAAGTAATTCAAGATGGCACTGGCCTATGCCAAATTATTATAATGATACTACAGCGGTACCTCGGGTTACATACACTTCAGGTTACAGATGCTTCAGGTTACAGACTCCGCTAACCCAGAAATATTACCTCAGGTTAAGAACTTTGCTTCAGGATGAGAACAGAAATCGTGCGGCGGCGCAGCGGCAGCAGGAGGCCCCATTAGCTAAAGTGGTGCTTTAGGTTAAGAACAGTTTCAGGTTAAGAACAGACCTCAGGAATGAATTAAGTTCTTGACCTGAGGTACCACTGTATGTTTATTCCCTTCAAATGGTCAAGAGTATCACTGGGGGGAGGGGGGAGCACAGAAGGAAAGTGCATTCTGATTGGTGGGGGGAGAGAGAGAGGTTTGTCCCACATATTAAGATTTCTGAAAGAGAGATCATGACAATTTCACATTTCTGCTCCCCCCCTTCCTCTAACACAAGTCCTATTGATTTGATTGCTAATTTTCAGGTGAGCACACTCACATCTGCAGTCTTAATTTCCAGTTTGTGATTCTGTTATGGGGAGAGTACCATTCCTTCAAGTAACCGCAGAGGTCCAGCTATGGGTGGAGGGGCAAGCTACTTGCTTGGAGTGGGTGGGGGTAGAGAGAGCTCGCTTCCACTTGCGCCCTCTGTTGCCGCCTCTGCTCCCAGGTGTGTTCTACAGGTGTGTTCTAAGGTACGGGCATCTTGATTCAGAGCCACCTGAAGCCAACAGGCCAAACATCTCTGCGGACAGCTGACCGTGGGATTTGCAGAGGTGTAAAATGAGAGACTGTTGCACAACCCTGGGATCCAGCTAAGACTCCTGTTGTCTGCGCACTGCTGTCAACACACTCCAATACACAGTTAAGCATACCTCTTTAGCTGCTGTTCATCCTGCTAAGGTGTCTAATATTGCTACTGTATAGGAGTTAGCACCATGGGGTTCAAGGTTAGCCAATTCTGTGCTATTATGGCTTTATAATTCATAACTAAAATTCACAACTGGCTATGTGGGATGCTGCCATCTGGATACAGCCATTCAGAGCTGGTACACAGAGAAACTTGTGCAGTATCAGCAGACCTATAATGCTGGTACCATTATCTCACCATTGTTCCAAAGTTTGGTTCTTAAGGATTGCCACCCAGCCTTCCTATCCCTATCCCTGGTAGAAGAAGCAGCCGTGGAGAAAGGCTTGCATTTTGCCCTGCAACAAGGGAACCGGTTTCCTTCTCATGAGCCTAGCTGCTGTTTCAGCACCACGGACAGCGCTTGCCGTTTATAGCAGATAATTCCTTCTTTGCCAAGCGCCTCAATCCTTGTTGACATTGGTTAAGAACCCATTGGGCAAAGGATGCACATTGTACATAAAAAATGTCCAAAGACGTTGTTACACTGAAGCCTTGAATGGCCTCAGAGCAGCTTCATGCATCTCTGAATGGAAACATTCTGAAGCCTACCCTTCTGTCTTTTTAAGAGATTTGCAAAAACACAAAGAGAAATAAACCTAATGGGCAGAGGTGAAGAGGGTAATAAAGCGACCCTCAGGCCTTAGATATTAAAAGCCACATGAGATGCAAAAATTCCCTGATGTGTGGGGCTAAGATTAAGGGGAGGAAATTAGGACTTGCCAAAGCCAATCAACTCAATGGTCCAGTTCAGCCCTTGCCTCTTGCTTATCCAAATATTTTCTGAGCACTTTCTCTCTCCAGGCTATCCCACCAGCCAATGGCCTAGCTAGGAACCAGCTCACCAAGACACATGCTGCCAAAAGGCACACACAGTGGCTCCCTGCAAGTCATAAACAAAAAAATCAGCAATGAGGAAAGCGGGAGAGTTCATTGCGAGGAGCATGGGATGGCGGGGGGATGAAAATGGCACAGATTAGGACACTGCTCTTTGCTGGTTTGCAGACTATTTAAAGCAACTGGACAAAGAAAAACATGGTGAACTGGCAGCGCAACGGCCATTTCACGCGGCACCAATAGATTCCTATGATGTGACCATTGAAGCCAGTGGCTCTCAAATTTTGCTGCAACATCCAACGAAGCTGAACATTGGAAAGGACTTCTTCACACAATGTAAACTATGGATTTCACTCCTGCAAGAGGCAGCTGCCAACTTGGATGGCTTTAAAAGAGGATTAGGTGAATTTATGGAGAATAGGACTAGCAATGACAAACCTAGACAGCATCTTAAAAAGCAGAGACATCACCTTGCCAACAAAGGTCCGTATAGTTAAAGCTGTGGTTTGCCCAGTAGTGATGTATGGAAGTGAGAGCTGGACCATAAAGAAGGCTGACTGCCGAAGAATTGATGCTTTTGAATTCTGGTGCTGGAGGAGAGTCCCATGGACTGCAAGAAGATCAAACATCTCCATTCTGAAGGAAATCAGCCCTGAGTGCTCACTGGAAGGACAGATCCTGAAACTGAGACTCCAATACTTTGGCCACCCTATGAGAAGAGAAGACTCCCTGGAAAAGACCCTGATGTTGGGAAAGATGGAGGGCACAAGGAGAAGGGGACAACAGAGGACGAGATGGTTGGACAGTGTTCTCGAAACTACAAACATGAGTCTGACCAAACTGCAGGAGGCAGTGGAAGACAGGAGTGCCTGGTGTGCTCTGGTCCATGGGGTCACGAAGAGTCGGACACGACAAAACAACTAAACAACAACAACAACAACAGGACTATCAATGGCGACTAGCCACGGTGACTATGGTCTACCTCTTGTCAGGGCCGTATGCTTCCATATCCCAGTTGCTGGAAACAGCAGGAGTGCTGTTGCGCTCAGCTCTTGCTTGTGAGCTTCCCCATAGCATCTGGACTGGTTGGGCCACTGGCCTGATCCAGCAAGGCCCTTCTTATGTTAATAACAAGTACGATTCTAACTTGATTATTCTTTGAGAGTACTACATAGTCTAACCTCACGGTCATGAAGATGCTCAAATGTTTCTGAATTCAGCCTTGCAAATAACTCACAGGCACCCCCATAATCCAGTTGCCCACATATTCCAAAGCTAGTGATCCATGGCTTAAAACAACTTTTGGAAAGATTCCATTACAGGGGATTTTTCCTACTCTTCACAAGCAACAAGGCAAATAGCTATTTATAAGTCGGCGCTACTGTGATGAAATGGATCACTCTTTCTTCGCGCATAGATAAAAGGCTAAATTTGTTTTACTTCCATGCTGCACGCCTGGAGAATAATTGCAGCTTGGGGCAGCACCCAGGAGTTGCACACTGAGAAATGGCCCCAATGTGTCACTCCCTCATAGCCTTCTTCCGACAGCTCAAGCTCTCTCTCTTGATCCAGCAAAGCACCATGGCTCTCTGCTGCCTCCATTCATCTGATGGGTTGTCAGTGGACACCGCTTTCCGATAGCAGGGACGGGGAAACCTCTAAATGGTTGGAACTACAACTCCCATCATTCCTCATGTTGGCTGCACTGGCTGATGGAAGCTGGAATCTGACAACGTCTGGAGGGGCAAAGGTTCTCTATCTCCATTGCATACCACAGGAAAGTTCTGCTCAGCTCCATAGGCTCAATATTTACAAGTGCCCTCTGTGAGCATTTGGGAAAGGCCCGTGCTTCTGAGCATTCTCTCCTTCCTTGTAATACAGTGGTACCTCAGGTTACAGACGCTTCAGGTTACATACGCTACAGGTTACAGACTCCGCTAACCCAGAAATAGTACCCCGGGTTAAGAACTTTGATTCAGGATGAGAACAGAAATCATGCTCCGGCAGTGTGGCAGCAGCAGGAGGCCCCATTAGCTAAAGTGGTGCTTCAGGTTAAGAACAGTTTCAGGTTAAGAACAGACCACCAGAACGAATTAAGTTCTTAATCTGAGGTACCACTGTACTGGTGCATGTGTGCTGATGTTGCTGTATATGTGCACATTTTGATATCCTCCTACTCTCCAGAGCTGTAGTCTGGTTTCACCTGTCCTCCACCTGCTTCCTAACAACAGCCGGGACTGAGAACCACCTGGAAATTCCACCAGCTGTCTCTCAAAGCCACTTCCGACCTGGGGAGGAAGTGGTGTTGCGGGCTTCACGCCCCCAACACACACGCGGAGGCTGGCTTCCAGCCCCCGCGCGATCAGGAGAATCCTTGGGCCTTGTCATCCCCTGGCTAGCTAATCGGCTGGCTCGGGGTGTGTGGCTTGCCTCATTTAAGGCAAGCGCAGCCCGGGATCTCCCTTTTTGGTCGCTCAGCTACTTTGGTTACACTGGCCTCCTCCGAAGCCTATGGAGGTCAGGGCCTAAAGCACGCCCCCGAGCGGTGACCCCAGGGGAGTCCCTAGTTGATGTGCATCAGCAGGGCTGCCCCTGCTGGTGTTAACCCTTCCCGGTCTTCAAGCAAACAGGCTGAAGCCAGATAGTTGGATAGGACCAATGCCTAAGCCAATACCGCTCTTTACCTGTAACCAATAAAGTTGTGGCCAATTTTAGCCCATTAACCTAATATAATTGTGTCACGTGTCGTTATTCCTACTGGTGGGAGGTGGGGACTCGCCACTCAACTAACCACATCCAGGAACAATAGAGGGCTTTCGCTCTTGGTGGAAAACCACCACCACCACCACCTGAGATGTGGAACCTCCCAGATGTTGTTGGAATCCAACTCCTATCAGTAACAGCCAGCATGGCCAGGGGTCAGGGATGATGGGAGTTGTAGCCCATAAATATCTGGAAGACCACAGATTCCCCACCCTTGCCCCAAGAAACAAAAGAAGAAAAACTGATTGACCTGAGCACAGAAGGGTCCCATTTGGTGCAGAGTCAAGCCACAATCAGGGAAAGCCAGGTTCAAATTCCCACTTGGTGGTGAGGTTCTTTCTCTGCTTATCCTACCTCATATGGTCATTGTGAAGATAAAATGGAGGAACACAACCTTAAGCACCCTGGAGGAAAGGTGACAAGTGAATGTAATAAACAAACGCTCGTAAACTGAAAGGTAGGTCAAGAGTGGGGAACCCATAGTCCTCCAGGTGTTGGTGGACTCCCAGCTCTCATCAGCCTCAGCAAGCATAGCCAAAGGTCAAGGATGTAGTTCAGAAACATCTGGAGGTCGTCGTCCCCCGGTAGGTGGTCTGGTCATAAATTCACAGGAAACAACTGGAAGTTTCACTGGAGAGAGAGGGATTCACATTCAGGAGCACTGCAGATAGCTTTGACTGCTGACCACACCTGCTCAGAATCTTATGTTCTGAATTAGAGAAAAGCTTCTCCAGGAGATGCTGCTTGATTTGAAGCACGGCTGCGGATTACAGACAGATTCGTGTATCAATAGTTCTGGGCTCATGGCAACATCAGCACAGTAATAGAAAATCCTGATCTGTGCATGGTTGGGCAGATTCGCTCTGCTTTAATTGGAGCCGAGTCCTATTGTAAAACTACCCCCCAAGGTGCTGAGAACAAACAAGACCCACACGAGGGAGCTGGTGTGGAAAGCAAAAAAAGCACGGCTGCCTCCTTCATCCTCTGCTGGCCTTGTCCCACTGGAGCTTCCCTCTGCTACAGAAATACTGCCTCAGCATTTTCAGCCGCTCTTGTGTAGTGGTTTGTGCCTAGTGGGAGTATTGACCATTTGCTTCCGTCTGAGAGCTGTGGCTGGTCTGCTCCTCCTTCCTCCCAGCCAATCCTTTGTGGGGGCCTCAGATCATCATAGGCAGTTTGCAGGGCTCCATTGACATTTCTTAAAAGGGAAACGTTCAACACAGGTCAGTCTTTTTAAAGTTCTCTCTCCCCCTCGCTCTCTTTCTCTGTCGATCACAGTGCAGGAATTGAAGCAACGAGAATACTCCGGCTCAAAGGATTCCAAATGGTTGTGTAACAAAGGCAGGGCGATAGGGGCACCTGCCCCACAAGCCCTTGAAAAGGGTACAAAGCAGGCAAAAAAAATAAAAAAGCCCAAGCAAGGTAACAACAGTGATTAAAATTATGTTCGCTCCATGCCATGCTTTCCTTCCAGTTTGGAACCACTTGGCCAGAGGAAAGGCGAGGTCTCAGCTCACTCAGAGGCACCACTGCCACTTCTCATTGGCTCTGTGCTGCCAGCCTCCCACCATAAAAGGACCCCTGGATGGTTAAGTCCAGACAAAGGCGACTATGGGGTTGCGGCACTCATCTCGCGTTCAGGCCGAGGGAGCCGGTGTTTGTCCACAGACAGCTTTCCGAGTCATGTGGCCAGCATGACTAAACCGCTACTGGTGCACGGAGGACCGCGATGAGTGCCAGAGCGCACGGAAACGCCGTTTACCTTCCCGCCGCAGCAGTATCTATTTATCTACTTGCACTGGCATGCTTTTGAACTGCAGGAGCTGGGACCGAGCAACAGGAACTCACCCCGTCGCAGGGATTCGAACCGCCGACCTTCCAATCAGCAGGCCCAAGAGGCTCAGTGGTTTAGACCACAGCGTCACCCGCATCTCTCTACCACAGTAGAGCACATTCAGCCATCAAGCCAAGATGAACCAAACGCTGCTGATTCAACAGCAGTGGCATTGTTGTCATTGTTTCAGACAACAGCTTCTGGGGATGGGAAATGGGGGCTATCCCTCTGAGCAGTAGGAAATTGGGATTTCAGCAGCAGTGGCCGTAAAAGCTGTCAGCTGTCCATAACTAAGTACTGGTCACTGAGAGCAATGAAGAGATTGATTTTTCCTGAACTCCCCTCGGATCTTACCTGCCCCACCCAAGGGGTGGCCAGTTCATTTGAGTGAGGCGCTTAGCAAAATACCCTCTTAAGTTTCCCCTTCTGATGTCAGCCCAGTAATCTTACTGGGTGGCACCACAGCAGAAAGCAGCTGTGCTGCAATGAAGCTGGCATTTTAATTTCCAGTGTCCTGGAGCGACAGTACGTCCAGGGCAATGGGAAAAGTTAAAATGGCAGCTCTCAGACCTAGCAGCCTGGCATTTAATCAGGGCGAAAGGATTACAGTGGTGCCCCGCAAGACGAACGCCTCGCAAGATGGAAAACCCGCTAGACGAAAGGGTTTTTCGTTTTGGAGGCACTTCGCAAAACGAATTTCCCTATGGGCTTGCTTCGCAAGACGAAATGTCTTGCGAGTTCCTGTGGTTTTTTTCCCCTTTCCCCCCCTTTTCCTAAGCTGCTAAGCCACTTATCAGCTGATCCGCTGATAAGCCGCTTAACAGCTGATCGCTAAAAGCCGCTAAACAGCTAATAGTGCTAATCCGCTAAGCTGTCAATGGGCTTGCTTCGCAAGACGAAAAAACCGCTATACGAAGAGCCTCACGGAACGGATTAATTTCGTCTTGCAAGGCACCACTGTAGCTAAGAAAGCCTCTGGCAAGTATGTCAGGTGGGTCACTGCTGGAGCACTGGGAAGCTGCCTGAGGATATCACATGCTGGCCCCAATCCTGAGTCCAGGGGTGACTGTTGTTTGCTACTGTTGATTTTTTTACCTACTGCATGAATTCCCACCCCCAGCCCTTTTTGAAAATGTGTATGCTATAAGGCAGGGGTCAGCAAACTTTTTCAGCAGGGGACTGGTCCACTGCCCCTCAGACCTTGTGGGGGGCCAGACTATATTCTGGGGAGGGGGGAAATGAACAAATTCCTATGCTCCACAAATAACCCAGAGATGCATTTTAAATAAAAGGACACATTCTACTCATGTAAAAACAGGCTGATTCCTGGACCGTCCGTAGGCCGGATTGAGAAGGCGATTGGGCCGGCCCTGGCCCTGGCCCCTAGGCTTTAGTTTGCCTACCCATGCTATAAGGTCTCATAATGGGGATTGTTGGACTGGGTGCTAACTCCTACGCTTCATGAAGTGGGTTTCTCTCATCTGGTTTTTCTCCTCACCACTTCCCAGGATTAATTGTACCTAGACCATCCCTCACAAGCAATGATCTAGTCAACTTTTTAAAACCTTCACTGATGTTGTTTCTATAAGATCTCTTTCTGTTTGGTTCTACTGCCTGTCTCCCTGTCCTCGTCCCCCGCATTGAGCAAGACTGTTTTCCCTGATATCCTTAAAACCGAAATCGATGCTTTGGAAACTGCTGCCTGGGGCTACGTAGACTCAACTGTTCCATGAACAAACATTTGCATTTGTTTCTGCAAAAGAGCGTCAAAATTCCAGAGGTTCCTACAGATACAGACTTCCTGAAGAAACCTATTGATAGCTACAAGTCAAGGATTAGGGTCAGCAGCCATCTCCAGCTGCAATCTCTGTGTTGGCCCAATAAAAGATAGAAATTCACCTGTTTTGTATTTCAGACCAGAGGAAGAGATGAGTAAATTGCAGAGACTGTCCTGGGACTAAGTAAGATTCATATCACATACACCATCCATTCCTATACTGCAAGGACCTGTATTTTGGGTCATTTTGTGGCTGCTTTCTGGCAGGTTTCAGAAAGAAAGTAGGGTTGTGGCTCTGGGATCGTGTTTATAAAGCACAAGGCCCACTCCTACTCCGTTCTTCCATCACCTTGGTGTTTCTGTTGCATTGAGTACCCCCAGCCTAATCTTTTATTCAGAAAAGAAACTCCACATTCCATACAGCCAGTCTAACAATGTCGCAAAAATTTGCATAAAATGCTTAATTTGCATAAATGCATTCCGGTTGCAGAATCTTCCTCTCAGTGGCGAATATTCTTCCAGGCATACAGATAGGGCTGGATGTTTAGGCTGCCTTTAAAATACCTTATATGCATGATATGCCAATGCAACTCAGAATCACACTCAGAAGAATCAAGTATGCAAGGTTTGCACCTGGGCATGTATTCACTTTGTACAATGGCTCCTAGGTTTTCATATCGTCAAGGCAGCTGGGAGATTCAGACACGCATACAGTAGAGCTGTCTTGGGACCAAACAACTTCAGAATGCAGGGTGTTCCTGCTCTTAAATTGTATGGATGTGTCTGCACTTTTTTATTTAGGAAACCCTTCCTGAATGTAAAATTCTAAGATATCAGGGAGGTTAGCCTGGAACTCCTCACTAATGTATCATTTCCCCACAAATAGAGTTTTTGACATTGAATACTCCTTATGCAACCCCTACGTTTTGAAGTAGTACTATTCCAGTAGCTGTTTTTACTGAATATGCATATTGCCCCATTTTGATAGATGCAGAAGTGAGAACTACAAGGGAATGGATACAGGGAGAGGCAAAGATTCTGGAAGTATGTTACAGCGAAAGAATGGCAGAGGTGCTGAACTAAGCTAGATGACTGCTATATCCATAGCACGCAGGAACATACCTGTATCTAGGGTGTGTGTTTTTCTTACTTATTTAAACGTGGGGTGAGTCCTTACTGGGAAGGCAAAAGGTAGAGAGGCTTATCTCATTCCACTGCAGTGTGACAGGAATGCCATCTGTCCCCCAGCTCACAAATATGTAAGGGGCTAAGAGTCTTACGAAAAAGTTCCCTTTGACATTAAATTGGACTCCCCACTGGCTCTTGGCCATGCATACAAGATTGGTTTTTACCACTTCCAATCCCTCACCATCAATGGGAACATGGTAGCTCACCATGCAATTCCAACTGCACTGGCGAGGGAAGAGATAACCCCCCGTTCTCCATATCTGTAATTGAGTAAACAAAGCTGGATGTGTAGCTGTATACTATGTACCTAGCAAACACCTAGCTTGGCCCTGATCCCGGCAGCTACAGTAGAAGGGACACTGGTCAAGGCACACAAAGTTCTACTCTCTTAACACCTCCAGCCTCTTCCAAATCTCCATTGGGTTTCCACATAAACAAGACAGCAAACTTTCCTTCTGTAACCGTATGAACTTAAACACACACCCTTTTCAAAAAGCACAGAGCTGAAAATTCCTAGATGCCAACTGCAGCAACAGATGCCATGTTTGCACCGTGACCCCAGGGAACAAAACAACCTACGTGTACAGAGCGTAAATTCCAAAATGAGGACATGTGATTGAAAGTTCTTTGGGAATTCTTACAGTGGGTCATTTCAAGTTTCTCTTGAACTCTGCCCTGATGCAGTACAGGCAAGAAAGAGGCGAGAGATACCGTATTTTTTGCCCTATAAGATGCACCAGACCACAAGACGCACCTAGTTATTGGAGGAGGAAAACAAGAAAAAAAATATTCTGAATCTCAGAAGCCAGAACAGCAAGAGGGATCGCTGCGCTTGCTGTTCTGGCTTCTGTGATAGCTGCGCAGCCTGCATTCGCTACATAAGACGCACACACATTTCCCCTTACTTTTTAGGAGGGAAAAAGTGAGTCTTATAGAGCAAAAAATACGGTAGTTGCCTGGGGCTGCCAAGGCTGCAGTCCTAGGCACCGGTTAAGGTAGGTGTGGTGGGGCAGAACGACGGAAGCGCCCTCCTAACGCCAGCTTACCTGGATGGGGCTGGGGTGGAGTAGAGCAATAGCGAGGTCAGGGCCACACCGATGCACCAGCAGAGCCAAACCAGCACAACCATCTGCACAACCCTGAGCTTGCCACTGCTCTGCCCTGCCCCAGGCCATGCAATGAAGTTGAAGTGACGCCACTCAGCTCTGCCTCAACACACCAGTTGCTATTGCTAGGCGTGATCAGGAGCGAGCCTCAATGAAGAGGTGTACTTCCAAGTCAGCAAGCATAGGATCGGGCCTTAAATGTGTTTGGGTCCTTAAAACCAAGGCAGCAATGGTCGTTCTTAAGGCTTTAGTTTCTTTCTTGCCAGAACCGTCCGTAAAACATGGATGAGGGCCCTGTGGGCATGGCGAACGGTCAATAATAACAGGAGTTGCAGTTCAGCAACATTTGTAGGGCCACAGATTCCCCATCCCTGTCCTAAAAGTTAACACAAGGATCCCTTCGCTGTATAAACATCCCCATCATCTCCACATGCCCGCTAGCCGAAACATTGCACATACCCTGACCTGACTGGAACAGACTTTTTGAGCGGAAAGTGAACAACGCAACTGAAGGACACCTTCATGTATATAAACAATTCTTTATCCTTCCATTGTCAGAGAGAAGGAGAAAAGAAGAGGGGCAGAGGGAGGAAGAGAAGGAGATTTCCATGCATTAAATTAAAGATGAAATGCACAGGTAAATATATCTTATTGCAAGATGCCATTTTGCTTTAAGAAACATGTTTATTGCACCATTATTATTTTGGAGGGATGGGTAAAAGTTCAGAACCTCTCTGGTTGGTGTCTCCCAGTCAGAGAGACCAATGGGATGGGTTGGAAAGGCAGGATGGGTCTTCTGGCAGGATTTCCTTTGAAAGATGAGGTAAAAATGTTTTCAAATATCTGGATTGGTTGGCGCCAAGACTCGTTCAGAAGGAACCAGGCAGGGGCTGGTTGTTTTTTTGTGTGTTGTTGTTGTTTTGATTTTTAAAAAATTAAATAAATAAATAAAAACCCCACCACACTTCCAAGGAGTTTAGTCATAACAAAGGAGGGGTTTTTTTGGGGGGGGTTTGGGGGAGGGGGGGTTGTCTCTCCTTTCACCACAAACTGGATGGAGAGAGAAAGAAAAAAAAAATTCACATTGATGGGAGGGCAGGAAGGTGCAACCAAGTTGAGGCACTCCCCACGCACAACAAGGAAGAGGCGGGTGGGGTCTGCGGCGGCAAGACCACGGAACCAGGCAACCTCCTGCGTTGGACAGTATACAGCGTGCGGCCCGCCCCGTAAGGGCTCGGAATGGAGCCTGTGCGGAAGATGAAGGCATCAGCTTCTTCCTTCCATGGGAACCGTGGAGCCTCTCCCTCCTGGCAAAGGCCCCGTAGGCTGTTATTATACCGTCGTGACCCTCATGACAACCTCGCGGCTGGAACTGGAGCCCCCGCGATGTTCGTTAGGCCGCAGGTGGCTGAGAATGTGCAGAATTGTATAACCACAGTGATGGTTCAAAATAGTCCTAACCCGCTGGCCCCGCTGGGAGGTCCTCTCACTCCCCGAGGAGGGGTTCGTCCGTGAATTCCGCCCTCCGGGCTTTGTGCTCCCGCCAATTGGTTCCCCTAGGTCCTTGGCTTTGTCATAGTTCAGCACCTTCCACTGCTGGTTCACCGCTTGCCAGCGCTTGAATATTCGATACACCGAGGAGCCTTCGTGGATAATCAAGCCTGTCAAAAGAAGGAAGGAAATATAAGATGGTTGCCTGGGTTCAGGGCTGGGGGAACTCTGAAAATAGGGTCCAATAAGGCACCTCAGTTTCTTTTAGCCTCTCATCATGTTGGCTTGATCTTTGACTCCTCACTCTCCTTTGTTCCCCATATTCAAGCACATCACAAAAATACAGCCCTTCTTTGTCTCTTCTGCTCTTCAGCAAAGACTCAAGAAATTCTGACCCTCACCCTGCTTTTCATCTTCTCTTGCAACCTTCTCCTCTCCACCCTTCTGTGGTTTTACCTATGTCCCTTCACTTTTATCAGGCACTCTGACAAACGCATTTGCCTCACTCCTTGCTCTGACCCATATCTCCTGAAATTGCTACGTTGGCTTCCAGTCTGCTTTGTGGTCGATCTCTTTGTTCATATCATCCCAGCAACAAATCCCTGCCCAGGTCCAGAGCCCCTCCACTACCACCAGGCACCACCCTTGCTCCCGCAAGCAATTCCAATTGCCTTTCTCCCTTGCTGCCCCATAAGCTTGGAACGGCCTCCCAGCACACACCTGTGTGACCCCTCACTCTCACTTGCACCAAATCCTTCCTCAATCCATCCCTTGGAGCCTTTGACACAACCCAAGTTCTCTTGCTACACTTTAGGGCACAGTCCTAAGCTTGTCTACCCAGAAGTACTGTATTTTTCACTCCATAAGACACACTTTTTTCCTCCTTAAAAGTAAGGGGAAATGTCTGTGCGTCTTATGGAGCGAATGTGTCGTCCCTGGAGCCAAATTGCCCAGGGGCAAAAAGCAGATCGTGCTTTTTTTTGTTTGTTTAGAAAGAGGGAAAGGGGGTGTTGAAACAAAGCCGCTGATCAGCTAGCGATCGGGAGGGGAGATAAGGGACTCTAGCAATAAAGGAGGCTGCCTAGGAGGGGGGAGGTAAAAGCACATGGATCCTCAGGATGTTTGCACTGGGTCACCCCAAATTCACCATCAGATCACATAGCATGTCCATGGCTACAGCCTGCACCAAAAAATCACACATCCATTGTTTCGTGGGGCTGCAATGGCACAAAAACGTGGTTACAAAGCACGGATCCACATGGATTCTCAGGATTTTTGCACTGGGCTACCCCAAACTCACCATCAAATCACATATCATGTCTGTGGCCACAGCATGAACCACAAAAATCATACATCCACTGTTTTGTTCAGAATATATATTTTATTTTTTTCCTTTTTTTCTAAAAACTTATGGAGCGAAAAATACGGTACGTCAATGGGGCTTCCTCACTGGTTAAGCAGGGTTAGGACTGCAGCCTACGCCTTTAACCAAGGCCAAGCACATGCAATTGGAGTGATGGCACATTATTTTCCCCACTTGCCACTCCCTTCCCTTTCTTCTATCAAACTTCAGATTGGATGCTCCTCAGGGCAGGGAACTGCCTTCTTGCACCACACAGGTTGAGGGTACTATATAAGCAAATGAACAAATGAATACAGTGGTACCTTGGTTCTCAAATGCCTTGGTACTCAAACAATTTGGAACCCAAACACTGCAAACCTGGAAGTGTTCTGGTTTGCCAACTTTTTTCGGAAGCTGAATGTGCTCTGTTTTGAGTGCCACGCTTCTGTTTTGAGTGTTACACTGAGGTCTGTCTGTTTTTGTTATTTATTTTGCATTTTGTTTTTGCGGCTCTTTTTTTTTTGTTAGTGTGTGGAACCCAGTTCAGCTACTGATTGATTGAGTGACTGCAGTACATTGTTTATTGCTTTCATTTTATGGATCAATGGTCTCGCTAGATAGTAAAATTCGTGTTGAATTGCTGTTTTAGGGGTTGTTTTTAAAAGTCTGGAACGGATTAATCCATTTTGCATTACTTTCTATGGGAAAGTGCACTTGGTTTTGGAACGCTTTGGTTTTAGAACAGATTAAGTTTGAGAACCAAGGTAATAATAATAATAATAATAATAATAATAATAATAATAAAAATAATAAAAATAAATAATAATAATAAATTTTATTTATATCCCGCCCTCCCCAGCCAAAGCTGGGCTCAGGGCGGCTAACAACAATCAAAATAATCCAACATTCTAAAAACATTCATTATAAAATTAATTAAAATCAAATTGATGGCAACCATTAAGCAAAATTCTGTGCAGATTGCCAGAGGAGGGGGTCAGGCTGCGACCTGACCAAAGGCCTGGTGGAACAGCTCTGTCTTGCAGGCCCTGCGGAAAGATGTCAAGTCCCGCAGGGCCCTAGTCTCTTGTGACAGAGTGTTCCACCAGATTGGAGCCGCAGCCGAGAAAGCCCTGGCTCTAGTTGAGGCCAGTCTAACCTCTCTGTGGCCTGGGATCTTCAGGATGTTTTTATTTGCAGACCGTAAATTTCTCTGTGGGACATACTAGGAGAGGCGGTCCCGTAGGTACGAGGGTCCTAGGCCGTATAGGGCTTTAAAGGTTTAAACCAGCACCTTAAACCTGATCCTATACTCCACCGGGAGCCAGTGCAGCTGTTATAGTACTGGATGAATGTGATCTCTCAACGAAGACCCCATAAGGAGTCTCGCTGCGGCATTTTGCACCCGCTGGAGTTTCTGGGTCAGTCTCAAGGGCAGCCCCACATAGAGCGAGTTAAAATAATACAGTCTGGAGGTGACCGTCGCATGGATCACAGTGGCTAGGTCAGGGCGAGAGAGATAAGGAGCCAACTGCTTAGCTTGGCGGAGATGAAAAAATGCCGCCTTTGTTATAGCTGTAATCTGCGCCTCCATAGAGAGGGAGGTATCGAAGATTACACCCAAACTCTTAACGGACAATGCTGGCACTAATTGCACCCCCGCAAGAGATGGGAGTTGCCCCCTCAATCCCATATCGCCCCGTCCCAGCCAGAGGACCTCTGTCTTCGAAGGATTTAACTTCAACCGGCTCCCACGTAACCATCCAGCCACAGCTTCCAAACATCTGGTCAGTGTGTCTGGGGCCGAGTCAGGATGGCCATCCATCAACAGATAGAGTTGGGTGTCATCGGCATACTGATGGCAACCCAGCCCAAAACTCCGGACAAGCTGGGCGAGGGGGCGCATAAAGATGTTAAAAAGCATCGGGGAGAGAATCGCACCCTGAGGCACTCCACACACCAAGGAGTGGCGCGATGACAATTCCCCCCCCGAGCGCCACCCTCTGTCCCCGACCAGAGAGAAACGAGCGCAGCCATTGAAGGACTGTGCCCTGGATCCCCACGTCGGCAAGGCGGTGGTCCAGGAGTTCGTGATCGACCATGTCGAAGGCTGCTGACAGGTCTAGAAGAATCAGCAGCCCCGACCCACCTCGATCCAGCTGCCTGCGGAGATCATCTGTTAGGGTGACCAGAGCCGTCTCGGTCCCATGACCAGCGCGGAAGCCGGACTGGAATGGATCGAGAGCCAATGTTTCATCCAGAAACCTACCAAGCTGTTCAGCAACCGCTCTCTCAATCACCTTACCCAGGAATGGAAGATTCGAAACCGGGCGGTAATTGGATAAATCTTTTTTTTTTTTTTAATAAATATTTATTAAGGTTTTTAAATATAAATGCACACATAATAAACAATCTTACTTCTTTTACAACAATTTCAACACTTCTGGATAAATCTAAGGGATCTAATGATGTTTTCTTTAAGAGCGGACGCACCACTGCCTCCTTCAGTTCCCCTGGGAATATCCCTCCAGCTTAGCCTGAGTTCGTCACTTTGCCACAAAGCACCCGTGTCACTGGAATAATTTCTCTTCTGCGGTTCTGTGCGTGCTCATGCGATTTCCACGCAGGGCCTGCACATATGCATTCGGACGGGGGAGACCCAGGTTCAAGTCTCTGCTCAGGAACAAAGCTTTCTGGGTTGCTTTGGGCAAGGTACCATCACTCAACCCAAAGCCATTTCACAGGGCTGTTGTACAAGAAGAGACTGTGCCTTGCATGGCGAAGTAATTCTGTTTATAGCTCGTCCTCATGATTTGTGAAGGGATATTGGAAAAGTATCCACAGGGCACAGGTCCTCTGTCTTGCAAGACTTGTCACCTAGCTTTTTCTCCTGGCCTCTAGTTACTAGGCTGCATCTTTTCCTACGCCCCAACCACCTACCCAAAATAAAACCTGCATATCGAGCTGTGTAAGTTAAGCATATTTGCATGCATTATATGGTTCTGCATGGATGTATTTCTTGAGCGTGGGGTGTTGAGCTTTCCTGGCAGTTCCCTGGGTAGATTTTGGATTATGTTGTGTGCCGTTTTGCTCCTATTCCCTACCCAGATTAAAAAACAAAACATCAGCTTTCATTTTCCATTTTCATGGAACCCAAGCCAAGAATCAGTTTTAGTCTGGCATACATGAACTAAGGGCAACAAAAGCTCAAGAAGACATAGCTGCTTTATGCTACATACTCTGCCCCTCTCACCTCCTTCCCTTCCCTTTCTTTCCCATGTGCTGAAATTTAAATGTGAAGGCCCTTGGGGCAGGGACTTGTCTTTTGCTTACTGTATTTTTTGCTCTATAAGACTCACTTTTTCCCTCCTGAAAAGTAAGGGGAAATGTGTGTGCGTCTTATGGAGCGAATGCAGGCTGCGCAGCTATCCCAGAAGCCAGAACAGCAAGAGGGATTGCTGCTTTCACTGCGCAGCAGTCCCTCTTGCTGTTCTGGCTTCTGAGATTCAGAATATTTTCTTTTCTTGTTTTCCTCCTCCAAAAATGAGGTGCGTCTTGTGGTCCGGTGCGTCTTACAGAGCGAAAAATACGGTATATCACTCTGTGGCATAACATGTAGCATAGTCAGAAACCTACCCAGGCTCCCTTGCACCCTTGGCAAGGAGATGTATCTGTGCCCATGTCCCTTGTGCCCTTTGCAGACGAGCCTATGCACCTTGCCCAGCCACCCAGAGCAATGGAGGACTCCCCAAGGAGTGTGCGGACAGGGGGGGTGAGCTCCGAGCCACTCCAAGCCAGAGCAGAGAGGTGCGATTTTTGCACCCTCCTGGGCCCCCACTCTTGGCAGAGGCCAACCCCTAGGTATGCCACTGGGCATAGTGGTTAGAGTATCAAATTAGAACCTGGAAGAAAACAGGGTTCAAATTCCCAACTGGCCATGAAACTAACTGGGTGGTTTTGGGCAAGTCACTACAAATGTACAAATGATGGTGGCAGAGACATAATATTACATGTAAAAAGGACCCTTTCCTCCCTATGATAATGCACAGACCAGATTCTTGGTAACAAAAGGGTGTAAATGTGTTAATTCATGACAGGGAAACTGCCTTTGGATCATGCAGACTCAGGAGAGTGAATAAACAAACATCTGGGAAATGTTGGTTTTGTGATTAAGCAAATACGAAATACCGTATTTTTCGCTCTATAACACGCACCCGACCATAACACGCATGTAGTTTTTAGAGGAGGAAAATCCGTAGGCATGCCACCCATAGGCATTCCCTCCATAACACGCACAGACATTTCCCCTTACTTTTTAGGAGGAAAAAAGTGAGTGTTATGGTGCAAAAAATACGGTATATTTGGTAGGAGTGTGAAATAATATGAAACCTTTAGAAATAGGTAAATATCATTATTTCGGAGATAATCAAGTACGTTCCACCTGTCTCCATGTTAACCTATTATTTGGGGCATGCCAAAATATTATGTTAACGTCATGCTTGGGGAATTGGCATATAAAATAATTCCGCAAGACTGAATGTTGCAGGGAAACTTTTCCAAAATATTGAAAACCTGGCTAAATCTGCATCACGTGTCTTTGTTAACTATGCGTACCAATAAATTAGCAATGTTGATACAATTACAGCAGCATTGGTGCCCTCAAGTGTTGACCCCCATTAGCAAGGCCCTTGTGTGCTACAACATGCACAGTCTCAGCCAGTCAGGCCCTTTGGCTGGGGTTAATGACAGCTATAGTCCCAAACATCAGGAAGGCGCAGAGTTTGGGAAGGTTTATTTACAGGAATTTCTGAGGGATGCAGGGTGCATTCATTCAGTGTTTTGGAATAAGGTTGCGACGGAGGTTTGATAGATACCGTATTTTTCGCTCTATAGGACGCACCGGACCATAGGAGGGGGAGAACAGTTCCCCCCCTCTAAAACAAGGTGTGTTCTGTGCGTTCAAGGTGCATTCACCCAAAGCCTGCTTTCCCCCACCGCCAGCCCCAAAGACCAGGTCGGGGAGCAGCGGGAAGGCGCCGTGCCACCTTCCCGCTGCCCCCCGAGCTTGTGGAGCTGGCGGTGGGGGGAAGTGCTGCTTTCCCCCACTGCCAGGCCCAAAGATCAAGTCGGGGAGTAGCGCAGAGGCGGCGCGCCCCCTTCCCACTGCCCCTGGAGCTTGTGGGGGTGGCGGTGGGGGCAACCGTTGCAGCCTTCCCCCCACCTTCGTACAGCCTTTGTAGCCTCCATAGGTGAAAGCGCCCTGCTGCCCTGCGAAGGCTTTGCGCAGCCGTCCGCAAGCTAGAACAGCGAGGTGGAGTGCTGCGCAGCCTGCATTCGCTCTATAGGACGCACACACATTTCCCCTTAATTTTTGGAAGGGAAAAAGTGTGTCCTATAGAGCGAAAAATACTGTAATTACATGTGTATAGAGGGTGATGTGCCTGTAACGCCTTTTTTTTGTTTCCTTATTTCTGTATGTGTTGAAAAATAATCCCTCTCCCCTCCCGCAACATATTCTGGAACTCCAAGAGCACCAGCGAGTTATAAATACCATCTCCCAACTGGATGCCACCCAGTGACAATCAATCGCGCTCCCGCCATCCCCTAACGTGGGTCATTACCATGCGACACGTGTCCCTGTTGAATCAATGGGAAATGGAAAAGTCATTCATTCATTTCCCAATGACAGTGCACCGCTCGCTTCCCACAAGGGGCCTAGCTGTTATCATTCTGTCTCACCAGAGCTCATTCATCAGTGCCACAAACGCGGCTCGGCCTCTTTAGTGAATGTCATTGGCTTCCAATTAAAAAAGGCTTTCTCTCCCTTTGACGGTGCGCGGTGCTGGAGGTAAAATCTCTAGCCATCTGCTGAGGAGCCCAAAGGCAAAGGCAGCCACAGGGCGTACCGAGCCCTAATTATGCCGCCCACGCCTTCAACCACGCACGAGGCCATCGACAAAGGCACATGACACAAAAGCTGCCGGCAATCTTCTCATCAGGACACACCTTTGGAGAAAAGGGTAACTGCTGCCCACTGAACAGATTAAACATGCATCTAAATAAAATCACGGGTGCCCAGGAGCACAGCACTTTAACCAGGGACCTTGGCTCTGAGAACCTAGTGGCTATTAAGCTCAGTGGCAGAGTGCAAGGCTTTGCATGTCTACCAGCTCCACCTGGTACGCAGGCGGAGACCCTACCTGCCCACGGACTGTCTCACCAGAGTGGTGCATGCTCTAGTTATCTCCCGCTTGGACTACTGCAATGCGCTCTACGTGGGGCTACCTTTGAAGGTGACCCGGAAACTGCAATTAATCCAGAATGCAGCAGCTAGACTGGTGACTGGGAGTGGCCGCCGGGACCACAAAACACCAGTCCTGAGAGATCTGCATTGGCTCCCAGTATATTTCAGAGCACAATTCAAAGTGTTGGTGCTGACCTTTAAAGCCCTAAATGGCCTTGGTCCTGTATATCTGAAGGAGCGTCTCCATCCCCATCGTTCAGCCCAGACACTGAGATCCAGCTCCGAGGTCCTTCTGGCAGTTCCCTCATTGCGAGAAGTGAGGTTACAGGGAACCAGACAGAGGGCCTTCTCGGTGGTGGTGCCCACCCTGTGGAACACCCTCCCTTCATATGTGAAGGAAATAAGCAGCTATCCTATTTTTAAAAGACATCTGAAGGCAGCCCTGATCAGGGAAGTTTTTAATATTTAATGCTGTATTGTTTTTAATACTTGATTGGGAGCTGCCCAGAGTGACTGGGGAAACTCAGCCATATGGGCGGGGTATAAATAATAAATTATTATTATTATTATTATTATTATTATTATTATTATTATTACAGAATCCTAGATTCAATCCCTGGTGTATCAAGGTAGGGTTGAGAAAGACCTCTGTCTGAAGCCCTGGAGAAGGGTACTTGCCAGGCCTTGTAGACAAGGATGGTAGATTGGGATCTGCTGGTAGATCCCTGGATAATTTGCAGTAGATCAGTGGTTCCCAAACATTTCCCTGCATGGACCACTTGAAAACTGCTGAGGGTCATGGGAGACCACTTAATGATTTTTTCCACCTGTTGCAGCTATTATAATGTAATGTACTGTATGGCTTTTAATTGTATTTGTACAACCTCTTAAATTTCTTTCTATTGTATTGTACTGTATTGTATTTTCTCCCATAAAATTCAAATTTTAATACAATAACATACAATATAAGAAAGGAAAGAAGCAATAGAAAGATAATTAAAAATCAACCTGAACATTTAATGTGATGGATGTGCCATCTCCCATATTCAGCCACAAATCCACAGACATGACGGGGACCATCTGAATGAAGGCGGAGTAGATCAGCCGATGAGCTGGTTCCCAATTGTATAACACTAGCAACATCAAAACAACTTTCCCCATCAAATTAGGCTGCTGAAATGAAATAAGGCTATCCAGGAGGTCAGGTCAGTTCTGATACCGACAACAAACTCCCTGGCTCAAAAAGAACCCTATCCTTTCATTCCAAGTGTATTTCATTAGCACCTGGCTCTCTGGTAAATTTTGAGAGGTTCTAGCTTAAAAAACCCCAACCAAAACAAAACAAAACAAAACACCACAAAGCACACCTGACAGGCTGTGATGTCTGCCCTCCCCTGGTGTAGAGAATGCTGAATTGGACGGGCCAATATTTAAATTTTGGGAGGCTTGGCTCAGTAGTCTGCAACTGGAACCGCAACAGAGCCCGGCTGGAAACCAGAGTGTCAGGCAGAAAACCTACCTCGTACCAAGTCAGACCATTGGCTGTGCAAGTCTAGACCAGTAACTGGACTCTGGGTAGCGGGATGAGGGCCAACAAACTGAGTTTGAAACCACTGGATAGCTCAGTTGGTTACAGCATGGTGCTGATAATACCAAGGTTGCAGGTTCGATTCCCATATGGGACAAAGGCATATTCTGGCATTGCAGGGGGTTGGACTAGATGATAATCAGGGTCCCTTCCAACTCTATGATTCTATGAATCCTGGCAAGACAGAGCTCAACTTCTAGTCAATATGCTTAGGATTGCACACATAGTGGATGGAGCCACGTCAGTAGAGGAGGGAATGTGTGGTATTGACTTGGAACTCTTGTATATAATTCAAGTGAGCAATATATTTATTGCAATATTCAAACCAGATTAAGGGGCATTGAAAAACAAAACATCGGCAGATGAAGGTCATAGACTACATGGGACTAGCAGAAATGACCGGCAGAATCCGAGACCAGGGAAAAGAGTCGGCGGAAGAAGACTGGAAGAAATTTAAAGACTATTTGCAGAGGCATTGCAAAATTAATGGACATTAGAGGGATGTTGGACAGAAATTAAGTGGTTACCAGCTGTAATGTAAAGGTTGAGCAATAAGTTATAATAAGTTATAACAAGTTATAGTAAGGATTTGCTGAGTTAAGAATTTGAACTGGAATACAAAAGGGGGAGGTGAGAGGAGGTCTGGGAAACAAGTTAATGGAAATAAGTAATGGAAACTATATTTGTTTTAACTGTTTTTTAATTTTGTATCTTTGTATTTTTGTTACTTTTTGTTACTTTTTGTTTTTTTCTTCTTTTTTCTTTTTTTTCTTCTTTGTATTAATTTGGAAACTCTAATAAATATTTATTTAAAAAAAAGAAAAAGAAAAACAAAACATCGAGTCAGCTGCACATAAAATTTGCTCCCCCAAGTTCTATGGTTTCAATACAGCAGATAACAGGGGCACTTATATCTCAAAATTAATAATTCCAGTCCAATGCAGGGCCTTTATGTTGGCCTGACTGAACGTTTTCCCCTCAAGTTTTGTCAAGGCCAGATATTTAAACATCCCCAGAAACGACAGACATTGTGCATGTTCTTTGAATGTGTTGGACATTGTAGAGCAGGCTTCCTCAACCTTGGCCCTCCAAATGTTTTGAGACTACAATTCCCATCATCCCTGACCACTGGTCCTGCTAGTTGGGATCATGGGAGTTGTAGGCCAAAAACATCTGGAGGGCCGAGGTTGAGGAAGCCTGCTGTAGAACATATCCCTTTCTACTGTCCATTGTACAACCAGCTACGCAAACACGTGCTGTTCCCTTTTTTGGGTAGCCTAACATCACATCACCATGAAAATATTAGATTCTATCTGTCTGACATTAACCCAGAAGTAACTGCAAGGGTGGCTGAGTTTTTCTCAGTAGTATCTCTTAGAGTGGCGCATGGCACTATTTAGCGGGAAGAAATCCCACTGAAAATCCTCATCATTATATTTACAGATAGGTAGCCGTGTTGGTCTGCCATAGTCAAAACAAAACATGACAAAGCCATTTTTCACCTTTTCACCCCTTGCTTTTTCCTGTAAGACCTATTGCAGTCGTTAAGAGTCGTCAACAGGCTCATCACAGCTATCTGCCAATCACCCATTCCCACCACCCTCCTGAGTAATACCCCTCCCCACCTTCCCACTATATAGAAGGGTCTGGAAACTTCTGTTTCAGTGTATCTGAAGAAGTGTGCATGCACACGAAAGCTCATACCTAGAACTGACTTAGTTGGTCTTTAAGGTGCTACTGGAAGGAATTTGTTTTGTTTTTTCTCATCATTATATATTTGACATGGCTGTTTATTTGTATATATTTTAAATTTTTATATATGGATGTTGTATGATGTTTGTAATGCTTAATACAGTGGTACCTTGGTTCTCAAACTTAACCCGTTCCGGAAGTCCGTTCCAAAACCAAAGCATGCTTTCCCATAGAAAGTAATGCAAAACAGATTAATCCGTTCTAGACTTTTAAAAACAACCCCTAAAACAGCAATTTAACATGAATTTTACTCTCTAACGAGACCACTGATCCATAAAATGAAAGCAATAATCAATGTACTGTACTATAAAATAAATAAGACAGTATTGTAGATGAGGAAAATTAAATTATTATTTTTTCCTACTTGCTCTGATGATAGTCATTGTTTGGAGGGGGTGGCTTTTATCCATTTCCACAGTCAATCAATCAATCAATCAATCAATCAATCAATCAGTAGCTGAACTGGGTTCCACACAGTCACAGAAACAAATGAACCGAAAAAGCCTCAAAAACAAAAATGCAAACTAAATAGCAAATCCAAAAGCACCAAACTTAATCCAATCCGGAAGTCCGTTTGACTTCCTAAATGTTTGAAAACCAAGGTGCAGCTTCTGATTGGTGCAGATGGAAACAATAGCTGACAACTGCATTGGACTTTTGGCTTCCAAAAAATGTTCGAAAAACGGAACACTTACTTCTGGGTTTTCGGCATTTGAGAACCAAGGCGGTTGAGTACCAAGGCATTTGAGAACCAAGGTACCACTGTAAAGGTTTGGTGAAGTAAGCAAGCTGCACTACAGGTGCCATCAGCCCCTGGCCATGCTGGCTGCAGCTGATGAGAGTTAAGGGTCCAACAATGCCTGGATGACCAGTTTCCTCGAACCAGAGCTAAGTTAAATTTGATGTGGAATCAGTAGAAAATAAAGTTATGTAGCCACTGAAGGTTCACTACTGCCCCAGCAAAAATGGATTAAAACACTACCTAAATTCAAGAAAATGACCAAAAGCATTCCTGTGAGGTAAGACTTAGCCTTCCACTATTTTTATTTTGTCTTCAAATGGTTGTTGACATTAGTCAGGGGTCTTCTCTGTACTATTTTCAATGTCCTGCTAAACCCTGTTTTGTTTAGGCAAACCTACCCAGGATCATAAAAGGGACACGGGTGACGCTGTGGTCTAAAACCATTGAGCCTAGGGCTTACCGATTGGAAGGTTGGCGGTTCGAATCCCCATGATGGGGTGAGCTCCCGTTGCTCGGTCCCAGCTCCTGCCAACCTAACAGTTTGAAAACACGTCAAAGTGCAAGTAGATGAATAGGTACCGCTCCAGTGGGAAGGTAAACAGTGTTTCCGTGCGCTGCTCTGGTTCGCCAGAAGCGGCTTAGTCATGCTGGCCAAATGACCTGGAAAAACTGTCTGCAGACAAACGCCAGCTCCCTCGGCCAGTAAAGTGAGATGAGTGCTGCAACCCCAGAGTCGTCCATGACTGGACTTAACGGTCAGGGGTCCTTTACCCAGGGACATATAAAGCTGTCATTCATTTTAAGATGTCATTCTATGTTATAATTTACATTATAACCACTGATTTTATTTCTGCTTTGAAATGTTTAGGTCTTGCTTTTAACTCCTGACTCTCATCGATAATGTTTCTTTCATGTAAACTGCTTAGGGTTTTTTTACAATTCAGCAGTATACCAATTCTGTTAAATGAATAAAAATAAAATAAATACACAATGGCTTATGTGGGTGTGCATCTATCTTCTCAGGTACTTAAAAAAGCACCTCCACACCCAACTACCATATATTTTGGAAAGCTGTTGGGACTTTTCACTATACATTGGGACACCTCTTAAGATACTGTAACCAAATTTTGCATGACAGTTCTGAGATCAAGGAACAGGTTTTGATCGATGCTTGGATACAATGGGCAGCCATTTTGAATCAAGATGGCGGGCTGAGCCTTTTAAGACTGCACTGGTGTTTTGGTTTCTTGCCATTCCTGAGCGAAGCCAGGTACAAGGCTGCTAGTATCAAATATGTTCCTGTCACAATCACACCAAAATGTACCGAAGACTAATTTAGCATCACTGGTCACGCTTCTGATAAGTATCAGGATGTGGCAATGGCAACAAGAGGAGATAGCTTTAAAAGGGGGTTAGACAAAAGCACAGTGGCTGAGCCAATCAGTGGCTAGAGGCTACCTTTCGGATTTGAGGTACGATGCATCTGAAAATCTATTGCTGATGGGTTTGAGGGTGGGAACATGCCTGGGAGATGGAGTCATTTTGGACTCACAGCTGTCCATGGAGGCACAGGTCAATTCTGTATCCAGGGCAGCTATCTACCAGCTCCACCTGGTACGCAGGCTGAGACCCTACCTGCCCTCAGACAGTCTCACCAGAGTGGTGCATGCTCTGGTTATCTCCCGCTTGGACTCCTGCAATGTGCTCTACGCGGAAACTACAACTAATCCAGAATGCGGCAGCTAGGCTGGTCACTGGGGGCGGCCACCGAGACCACATAACACCAGTCTTGAAAGACCTACATTGGCTCCCAGTACGTTTCCGAGCACAATTCAAAGTGTTGGTATTGACCTTTAAAGCCCTAAACGGCCTCGGCCAAGTATACCTGAAGGAGCATCTCCACCCCCATCATTCTGCCCGGACGCTGAGGTCCAGCTCCGAGGTCCTTCTGGCGGTTCCCTCATTGTGAGAAGCAAAGCTACAGGGAACCAGGCAGAGGGCCTTCTCGGTAGTGGCACCCGCCCTGTGGAACACCCTCCCGTCAGATGTCAAAGAGATAAACAACTACCTGACATTCAGAAGACATCTTAAGGCAGCCCTGGTAAGGGAAGTTTTTAATGTATGACATATTAGTGTATTTTTGGTTTTTGTGGAAGCCGCCCAGAGTGGCTGGGGAGACCCAGCCAGATGGGCGGGGTACAAATAATAAACTATTATTATTATTATTATTATTATTATTATTATTATTATTACTTCTTTCATGTCCTGCTTCTGAGCTTCAGTGGAAGAATCTGGGTTGGCACTGTGACAGATTAGAATGGCAGGCTAATGTGGACCTTTGGTCTGAATCGGGCAGGCATCCTTTAATTTCCTTAGCTGCTCACAGCTTTTACTGGGGACAGATTGCGCATGAAAACCTGTAAAATTGGCGTGCTCCGATTGAGGTAGGCAGATTTAGGGGTTTTATGGCACTATGGCAACTAGGCCATATTGAGCCCAACACGGACGTCTGCTGTAAGCAGTTGTCTCCCATCTCTCCCATGCTGTTGAAGCATAAACTTTATTCTGTTAGCAATCAGGCTTCATTCCCAAAGTATTTTATGAACTATTTCAAAACACAAACACGCAAAACAAACATAAATCTGGCACTTGGATTAATATCTTCGCTCAGAAAGGAAGTCAGGTCCAAACGTCCAGAGATCACGGGAAGACACAATTAAATGAATGTGTGTGCACAGCGCCATTGAATGGTCGGGGACCATCTGATGCTGCAGCCAGCGAGGGCCTGGCCCATCCCCTGAATGGGTGGCCACAGGCAGCCCCACAGAACACCATAGATATTGACCATATTTTTCGCTCTATAGGGTGCACCAGACCATAGGATGCACCTTGTTTTAGAGGGGGAGAACAGGGGGGAAAAAATTCTCCCCCTCTCTACGCAGTGCCCCTTCAGCGAAGCAGCAGGAGAAACGGAGCCCCTTCCATTTCTCCTCCCGCTTCACTGAAGGGGCGCTGCGCAGAGAGGGAAAACTGTGCAGCGCCTCTTCAGCAAAGCGAAGCCTGGAGAGCTAGAGCGATCAGTGTGCACTGACCCCTCTCGCTCTCCAGGCTTCCGGCGGCTATCCGCAAGCCTTCAGAGCACAGTGGGAACTCCTGCTGCGCTCCGAAGGCTTGTGGATAGCTGCCTGAAGCCCCCAAAGCGCAGCAGGAGTTCCCACTGCACTCCGGGGGCTTCAGGCGGCTTCAGCGAAAGCAACGCAAAGCCTCCGGAGCGTGGGGGGAGCTCTCCCTCTGCGCTTTGGAGGCTTCGCGTTGCTATCGCTGAAGTCAAGGAGCCTGCTTTCGCTCCATAAGACGCACACACATTTCCCCTTAATTTTTGAAGGAGGAAAAGTGCGTCTTATAGAGCGAAAAATACAGTAAATGGATGCACGCACCACAAAATGAATGTGGCTGTGCCTCCAAGTCTCTGGTTCTGAAAAGCTGTTTGCTATGCTACGTATAGCCTTTGACACATCATCATTACAGTGGGTTCAATTGAGTTCCCAATTTCCCCCCACCCAGGGGTTATTGCAGCATTATTTCTCTGCCTCCCCCCCCCCGAACTCATCATTATGTTGAATATTAAAAGTACTGGAATTGTGTTATGTAAATCACCCAGGGATTTAGAGGGGGGTGATTGGCTTATTACACTTGATGTCACCATAGATGGCTTGGCACACAAGAGGGGAAACAGAAGTGAGGGGGCAGATGGATCCAGAAGGTTGTGCTGGGGTTGAGAGTGGGGAGAGGATGAGGCCTGGATGGTTAGTAAACTGCACTATGACATGCCAGCCTAGATGACTGGCGGCTCCTCCTTCCTCTGAGGATATTAGCTCAAGGGTCACAGCAGAAATACTGCATGAGTTAGAGGCCTGGGACTAATTTGTGTATTACGGCATTGGGCAATTGATATAATTTGTGTCACCACTTTCCTGAATGTGGTGTGTGTCAAAGTCCAATTTGTGGCTTACACCTTAACATTTCTTTCCCCTTTAAATTAAATCCTGCTATTGGTTCCTGAGCTACTTAATGGGTCTGGGCTTCGGCTGTCTCACTGTTTCAGATCCTTCAGCAATTTTTGCCATCCCATTTTCAAGACTCATCTCTGTAGCCATGAGGCCTAGAAACCTTAAGAGAGGAGAGCTGGGTTTCTAAAGCCTGTGGCCTCCTGATGAAGGAATGGGTTTCCCAAACCCAAAACTGACTGTGCAGGCAGTTTGAAACTGCACCAAAATCCCTATTTTTCCTTAGCTAAAATCCATTAACTTGAGCTCTGAGTCAATGTATAAACAAAAACACGGCACCAGTAGAACAGAGAAAGACACATCTGTACCTTAACTTATGTGCTGACCACAAAAGACGCACAGAGTCCGGAACAACGCCAAAGCGTGTTCTCAGGGATGACGACCTCTTCCTCCAAGATAAGAGTAGGAAGAGGAAGATCTTTTTATGGTCAGAAGCACAGGATATATATACTGCATGAAACTTGTCATTTCTTTGGACTTGCTGTGGACTTGATCACGCAAGTGCCTTCTGCTATCCGGAGAGCAGAATAAACTCTTTCTTCGAACCAACCTCGGTGTCATTTGACTTCCTTCCTCCTGTCCCGGAGCAACGCAGACCCAAACGGTGAACTCAAATAAGGCTACACTGAGGCTTTTGTTAACGTTTCATTGCTGGCTGGTTTGTGCCTGTTAAGCCTGCGCAAAGAGCCAATTCCGACATTTTACCCATACGGATCTGTGGAGACCTACGTCTTACAACTTGCTGTCATTTCCCCCTGTGTTCAGAGTGTGGGTGTGTTTTCTCTTTCCTGCTTCCAAATGATTCTCAGAAAATTCCGAACACCTTGGGATGTTTGTGTGTGTGGATTGGTGAGACGTTGCAATGTGCTGTAATCATTCTACGCTTTGACTGACCCTGCCACTTATAGGGGAAAGATGTATCTCACTGGCAGAGCATCTTCTCTGTATGTAAGAAAGTCCCAGATGCAATCTTTGGCATTTCCAGGCAGTGCTGGGAATGTCTCCTGTGTGAATCCCTGGAGAGCGACTGGAAGGCTGGGGATACAATTGTAGATCGGCCAATGGGCAGACTCAGTATAAAGCCAGCTTCCTATGTTCCTGTTCTAGGAAAACAAATGGTTCCCACAGAAGCAGCGGCTAATTTCTAAAATAAAAGGTGCTGGGGCTAACTTCAGCAGGGAAGCCATACCCCCCTCCTCTCAGGTTTTTATTCTTATTCTCAGGCAAGGTGCAACTGGCCATTAGTGGCAAAAGCAAGGTACTCTGAAGAGGCTCAGAAACCACTCTCCAAAATATCATTACCAGGCACGGGGCTGGTCCCAGGCTCTGAATAAAGGTTCTTGGGCTGAATTTGAAAATTCTGTGTCTAGAATGTATGTATACATTCATTGCCGTACACAGTGGTACCTCAGGTTACATACGCGTCAGGTTACATATGCTTCAGGTTACAGACTCCGCTAACCCAGAAATAGTACCTCGGGTTAAGAACTTTGCTTCAGGATGAGAACAGAAATCGTGCTTCCGGCAGTGCAGCAGCAGCAGGAGGCCCCTTTAGCTAAAGTGGTGCTTCAGGTTAAGAACAGTTTCAGGTTAAGAACGGACCTCCGGAACAAATTAAGTACTTAACCCGAGGTACCACTGTATAAACTATGCAAATTAAGCACACCTATATAGTTCGTTTTGTATATTTCCCCCTAGGGTAAAGGGACCCCTGACCATTAGGTCCTGTTGCGAATGACTCTGGGGTTGTGGTGCTCATCTCGCTTTACTGGCCGAGGGAGCCGGTGTATAGCTTCTGGGTCATGTCGCCAGCATGACTAAGCCGCTTCTGGCGAACCAGAGCAGCGCACGGAAACACCGTTTACCTTCCCACCGGAGCAGTACCTATTTATCTACTTGCACTTTGATGTGCTTTCGAACTGCTAGGTTGGCAGGAGCAGGGACCAAGCAAAAGGAGCTCACCCTGTTGCGGGGATTCGAACCACCGACCTTCTGATTGGCAAGCCCTAGGCCAGGGGTAGGCAACCTAAGGCCCCTGGGCCGGATGCGGCCCAATCACCTTCTCAATCCGGCCTGCAGATGGTCCAGGAATCAGCATGTTTTTACATGAGTAGAGTGTGTGCTTTTATTTAAAATGCATCTCTGGGTTATTTGTGGGGCATAGGAATTAATTCATTTATTTTTTCAAATATAGTTCGGTCCACCAGATGGTGTAAGGGATGGTGGACCAGCCCACGGCTGAAAAAGGAAGCTGACCCCTGCCTTAGGCTCTGTGATTTATCCCACAGCGCCACCTGCACCCCATATTTCCTCCTAGCGAGGGGGAAATAGCAAAGCAAAGAACTGGAGCCCACATCCTTCCCAAAGGAAATCTCAATCAGCCCCTCCCACCTCTGCACCTGGGACCCAATGAGATATTGGTAACTATTTACCATCTCCACATCCTTAAACTCTCCCTCTCTGTATATATGATTTACTTAGATTTTTGGGTTGACAAATTCTGAATGTGGTAACAATAGGCTTGCATGATGTTCAGGAATTCAAACAGCTCTGCAATTTAAAAAGGCCAGAGGGGCTGGGGAAGGTGGGTGAAAGAGATTTTAACACACGGTGGCTAATCGTTACAATCTCAAGCAAAAGTAGGATGCAAGAAAACTTGTCTACAGAGAACTGCTTTCTGACCTCAATAGAAGCATACATTCTCCATCCTAATCTCATTTCCTGTGTTACTGTGCTGCCAAGACTATTGCCAGGAGGCACTACTTCAGAACTGGCCTTTCCTAATGGTTAGAAATCTCCTGAAATCTACCATCAAATTCCTTTGCATCGAGTTCCACAAGGGAATCACAGAGCGGACGAAGCATTGATTTTCCTTTCCCCTGCATCCAGCAAGCTGCAGGGATCATGCTAGCGGAGAGAGCAAAACAGGGGGAACCCTCCCGTTTGTTTTTCTAAGCAATGAAAGCGGGCTTGGCTGGCTGGACTCACTCACCTATGCAGACGATGTCCATAAAGCCGTACATCCCATAGCAGATCTGGAAGAGCAGGTCCTGCCGCTGCCACTTGGCCGAGGGGCTGAGCGACGACCAGATGAGCCACGAGATGCTGGCGATGAGGAAGAGGGAACCCAGGATGATGGCTGCGATCTGCACCTTTTCGATCACCGTCAGGGAAATCGCCTGCCACTGGGGGCGGGGAGGAAAAACAGCACATAGGAGCGAATGCCGGCAGGGTGCTTTTGCCAAACGATGGGCAGAACAAGCCAAGATGGGATTTTCCCATGAGGCAGAGGGGTGCAGAATCTTAGGGTGTCGATGCACAACAAATGCAATACAGAGAGCTTGGGCATTGGCAAATATACAAATGTTTAGGGAAGTTTTTTAATGTTTGATGTTTTATTCTGTTTTTAATGTGTTGGGAGCTGCCCAGAGTGGTTGGGGGAACCCAGCCAGATGGGCAGGGTATAAAAAATACATCTTCATCATCATCATCATCATCATCATCATCATCATCATCATCGTCATCATCGTCATCGTCATTATTTATGAGCCGTTCCAAGGGTTGTAGCCAGTGCTAGCCCTGTTCAGAACAGAACCACTGAAACTGATAGGCATGACTAACTTAGACCCATCAGTTTTGATGGGTCTACTCTGAGTAGGACTACTCCCCATGCTGCTGCTTCCCATGGCTTCTTTCCCACACCCTACGACAAAACCAGATAATGGGAATAGAACGGGGGGGTGGGAGGCGGGATGCCACAGGATAGTGGTTTTTGGAATGCGCTGCAGGATATATCCTCAGGTTCCTTGAGAACTTACTAATCTCCTTACTGAGGAAGGCTTGAGAACGGCAGACAGGTTTCTCCAATGTGCAATCACCGGGGGTGCACTGAGTGCTTCCAAAGTCATACCCTCAGTTGGTGGAGCAATGCTGAAGTGCAATAAAGGCTTCGCCAGGTGAAATGTGCACCACACAGAACAATGGGTGAGGAATGTATGGCCATCAGAATCTTTTTTGAGGTAGTTAAGACTGCTTGGCAGGCCTAGATGTGTATGTGGGCTCACACACATGCGCATCATCTGCCATGCTTTGCTGTTGACTCCCCTCCTCCCTGCAACATGTGGCCTGCTGGTAAAAAAGTAATACACCAACCAGGGTTTTAACAGACCCTCCAAGTGTTCCTACATTCCAGGGACAGTCCCAGTTTTACAGAAGCCGTCCTGGTTTCCGATTTGACCCCAGAATGTCCCGCTTTTCCTTAGGACGTCCCTATTTTCATTGGAGATATGTTGGAGGGTATGGAATTATATGACCCCCGAGCCAAGCAGATAAGTAGCTATAAAAAACATCAGAAGGCTGCCCTGCATAGGGAAGTTTGTAAAAAAATGTTTAACGTTTTATTGTATTTTTTTTATATGTTCGAAGCAACCTAGAATGGTTGCGACAGCCCAGTCAGGCGGACAGGGTATAAATAGTAAACTTTTCATCAGAGAAATGTTGTAGGGTATTGCTTTAGCTGTTTCGGTGCTTACCTGCAAGGGATTCTTTGTGCTAATGGCTAAGACCTGGTATTTGAAATAGCACAGTTCACAGCTCCAAGAACCTCTCTCGCTGATCCAGCGAATCAGGCAGGGCTGGTGGGTGCAGCGAACAGACCCGTCGCAGCGACATGGGCTTAACAGCTCCCCCTGCAAGGAAAAAAGCATAGGAGAGTCAGGGAGATCTTCGCTTACTGGCTACAGGCTTCCTGGACCCCGCTGCTGAGACTTCACGGAAGCTATCCATGCCTGTCCAGTACCAATCATGACAAACCATCACCACCACCAAGAGGATTCTGGGTAACACCGGCCATCTCTAAGCCTGGAGTCCATTAAACGTAAAAGGACCCCTGACCATTAGGTCCAGTTGTGACCGACTCTGGGATTGCGGTGCTCATCTTGCTTTATTGGCCAAGGGAGCCGGCGTACAGCTTCCGGGTCATGTGGCCAGCAGGACTAAGCCACTTCTGGCAAACCAGAGCAGTGCACGGAAACGCCGTTTACCTTCCTGCTGGAGTGGTACCTATTTATCCAGTAGCACTTTGGCGTGTTTTTGAACTGCTAGGTTGGCAGGAGCAGGGACCGAGCAACGGGAGCTCACCCCGTCGCGGGGATTCAAACCGCCAACCTTCTGATCGGCAAGTCCTAGGCTCTGCCGATCCATTAGGTCTCCTCTATTTAAGAAACCACCACCACCACACCACAGAAGCGAGCCTGGTTCGTTAGTGCTGCCTGCTTAATGTGCTGGCAAGGAGAGCAATTAGCATCAATATTTCAAGCTCGCTTGCAGGAAGTATTAATGATAGGTTAGGGATATATGCCTGGACAAGGAAATTGCTGTGGATTCCTGTCAGCTGGGGGGGGGGGCAGAGCAAGAGGTCACTACTGGGTCTCTGGCCACGTATCCCAACAGCAGGAGAATCCTGTTGCTAAGATCACAGCAACAAAGGAGGAAAGGGGCAGGCTGCAGAGAGAAAGCAAGCAAGCAAGCAGGGTAGCCAATGACTGGATTAGTCAATTGGTAAAGGAAATTAGGAGCAAGCTCTCAGCTGGATGGAGTGGCCCGTTGGTGCTTGGCATTACCTTAAACATGCAGGCTTAAGTTGCTAACTTTGAGATTGAAAGGAGGTAGGGAGTCATGTAGGGACACGGGTGGTGCTGTGGGTAAAACCACAGAGCCTAGGATTTGCCTATCAGAAGGTCGGCGGTTCGAATCCCCGCGACGGGGTGAGCTCCCGTTGCTCGGTTCCTGATCCTGCCAACCTAGCAGTTCAAAACAACACATCAAAGTGCAAGTAGATAAATAGGTACCACTCTGGCAGGAAGGTAAACGGCGTTTCCGTGCGCTGCTCTGGTTCGCCAGAAGCAGCTTAGTCATGCTGGCCACATGACCCAGAAGCTGTATGCAGTCTCCCTCGGCCAATAAAGCGAGATGAGCGTCACAACCCCAGAGTCAGTCACGACTGGACCTAATGGTCAGGAGTCCCTTTACCTTTACCTCGGGAGTTATGTGGCTCAAGGCTGGCTTTCCACAGAGAATGACCTGCCCCAGCCCAAAAATGGAAAACGAGCGAGGTCCCAACTAAGAAGAATGGCAACATAAGCTGATGGAATATTTGATGCTTGCGGACTTAACATATAGAACAAGAGAACAAGAAGAGCATATGTTTAGAGAAGATTGGAAAGTGTTTATTGAATATAAGGGGAGAAATTGTGTACACTTAAAAACGTGGGCAGCATTAAGAGAAATTCAACAGTGTAAATAAGTTTTGATGGATGTAATAATGGAATACTGAGTGGTTTAGTTTATGTAAAACATGCAGGGATTTTATGATATGCAAAATGAACCATGGGAAGAGAAGAAGGGAAGTCACTGATATTTTAAGGGTGTTTAAACGAGTATTCTAAATTGTGAAACAGAAAATGTAATAAAAATTATATACAGTATATAAAAAAGAGAATGACGTGCCCCCAATAGCTGTCAGAGGGTGGGGCTTGGCAAAAACCTGGCACTTGGCCCAAATAAAGAGCAAGACAAGGACCCACACCAGGGCCCCACACAGCTGCTTTCCCTTCCAATTTAAGTGGCAAGCTTAACACAGGCCAAGCCACACTGGGCCAGCCCAGTGGCCCATCTATTCCAGCATCCTGTTCTTCTGGTGGCTGACCAGAAGGCCACAAAAAGCAAGACATGAGCACAACAGCACCCTCCCTATATCTGTGTCGTTTGGCCCTAGCTCGGAGGGCCAGTGGGCAGAGGGTGAGCTTTGGATATGGGAGACCCAAGTTCCAATCTCTCTAATGATGACTTTACTGGGGATTGTTTTACAGTTCTGCTTCCCCTGTAGAGGCACTCCCCCCCCCCCATTAGCTAACAGAAGCAGTCCTTGAATTCTGATGTTGACTCTTGTTTGCATAGGTGGAGGATACACAGTATAAAAACATGTATAAAAACTAGCCTACCGTAAGGTAAAGGTAAAGGGACCCCTGACCATTACCGGTAGGTCCAGTCGTGGCCGACTCTGGGGTTGCGGTGCTCATCTCGCTTTATTGGCTGAGGGAGCTGGCGTACAGCTTCCGAGTCATGTGGCCAGCACGACTAAGCCACTTCTGGTGAACCAGAGCAGCACACGGAAACACCATTTACCTTCCCGCCGGAGTGGTACCTATTTATCTACTTGCACTTTGACATGCTTTCGAACTGGGCAGAAGGAGGGACCAAGCAACTGGAGCTCACCCCGTCGCAGGGAATTGAACTGCTGACCTTCTGATCGGCAAGTCCTAGGCTCTGTGGTATAACCCACAGCATCACCCACGTCCCAGCCTACTGTACAAAAGGTAAAAATTACATTAGTGACTAGGGCTGGGCGATATCTGGTTTTCAACATTGTGATATATCACCAGCTAAACATTGTGATATGCTGATCTATCACAATGCCTGAAGTAAGGATGGAGCTATGTAGAGGCAACTGGTAGGCTTCGCAGTTTTTCTCAGATTGTGATTTTTGCATAACCCACCCACAATGATTTGTGAATGATTTGTGATGTATTGCGTGGTCAAAAATGGTGAAACCGATATCGCGATGTGGACTTCAAACCAGTTTTGGAGGATAATCAGTATGTCACCTAGCCCTATTAAGTGACCCCCCACCTACTTTTGCCCCTGCCCACCAGTGCCATGTGGCCCTCAAAAGGTTTCCTAGAAGGGAATGTGGCCCTTAGGCTGAGAAAAAGTTCCCCAACCCCTGATCTAGCACAGTAACAATAAGCAAGAGAATGAAACAGAAAGATAAGCAAAATTAGAAGAACGTTTCAAAGCTTACGTCAGACCTTTGAGTGGCACAAAACTATTGGGAAGGAAAGCGGCTTTGAATAATTCAATTATGTCCCTATTGTTACAGTCGTGGGCCTCTGCAGAATTATTAAAAATCCAGCCTTCTATTTTCAGTCATTTAAGCAGGAAGATGGGACAAGACAGGAGAAGATTTAAAAAGAGGTAAAGGAGATGGGGATGAGTTTGTGCGCAAGGAGTTAAGAGTGACGGTTCATGGCAGGTGCTGCTATGCTCAAAGCACACCAGAAAGTAACAGGTTAAAAAACACATTGAGTTTTCATGAAATCCTCGTGAAACTGTACATCATGGTAGCATCGCAAAGCCTTTTTTCTTGTGTATAGATGCTAGGTAAAGGTGAAGGTAAAGGTAAAGGTACCCCTGACTGTTAGGTCCAGTTGCGGACGACTCTGGGGTTGCACGCTCATCTTGCTTTACAGGCTGAGGGAGCCAGCATGACTAAGCCACTTCTGGCAAACCACATCAGCGCACAGAAACGCTGTTTACCTTCCCGCCAGAGCGGTACCTATTTATCTACTTGCACTTTGAAGTGCTTTTGAACTGCTAAGTTGGCAGGAGCTGGGACCAAGCAATGGGAGCTCACCCCGTCGTGGGGATTCGAACCACCGACCTTCTGATCGGCAAGTCCTAGGCTCTGTGGTTTAGACCACAGTTGGCTGTGGCTTCCCATCCTGCCTACCACAATGCAACATGTAATATAATACAAATTCCCAGTCTGGATCCTGGGCACTCCTTGCACCTTAAGTTCATCAAGTATATGCCCCTGTTGTTTGAGGCTCAGAGGATGAACCTGACATCCAGGGCTTTCTCAATGATGGTACATTTCTCTTGGAAACTCCTTACCAAAGGAAGCCCATCATAGAAGTTTGCTCCTTAATTTTAGCCAGTGTATTAAGAAGGCCATTGGAAAAGATATGGTGAATGGGTGGCACATCTGTCAATCTACATGCAAGTTTTGCACCATTTCCCAATGTTCTGTGCAAAGAAAGCCTAACACATGAACCAGCTCAAAGCAGCTTTAGGAAAATCACCATTACTCAACAGAGCCTGCTTTGTGCTCTACACAATAAATTCGTCCTGGAGACTGTTCTAAGTCTGCATTGCAACTTTGCTCAGGCCACGTGGACACTCATTTCTGATCTTCAAACCACCACCAAAAACATATAGAGCACAGCCCTTTTCATGCAATCCTGTCGTTCCCACATGATTTCTTCATTGTTGCCAGTGGGGAACCTTCAGTCCATGGGGAAGTCTTGGGCTACTAACTAGGGGCTCCAATCTGACCTGATTTTTGTGAAAGCACCCCCCTGTCAATCAGGTGACACCATCCTGATGGCAGCTGATGGCTCGGTTCAATGGGTACAGCCAACCTCTGCTTGGTTCAGCTGCTCATGCCAGTTTCCCAGAGGCAACTGGAGCGCACAGCCAATCCCTACAGAAAGCATGATGAACATGAACACACCCCCCCCCCTCACACAACACCTGATATGTGAGATGGTTCAATCCTCAGTGTTTGCTAAACGCAAATAAAGCAAACATGCTGTGCAGGGGTTGCTAACACTGTGTCTTCCAGAAGTTGCTGGACTCCAACTCCCATCAGCCCCGGTCAGCAAGGGATGATGGGAGCTGGGAGTCCAATGGCAGAGGGCACCATGTTATAAATCAAAGTCTTGTTCTGAGCAGTGGGAAAGGGACAGCAGGGTAACTGAGTAGATTCTCCATCGTTCTGCCCGGACACTGAGGTCCAGCGCCAAGGGCCTTCTGGTGGTTCTCTCGCTGCAAAAAGCCAAGTTACAGGGAACCAGGCAGAGGGTCTTCTCGGTAGTGGCACCCGCCCTGTGGAACGCCCTCCCACCAGATGTCAAAGAGAAAAATAACTACCAAACTTTTAGAAGACATCTGAAGGCAGCCCTGTTTAGGGAAACTTTTAATGTTTAATAGGTGATTGTATTTTAGTGTTCTGTTGGAAGCCGCCCAGAGTGGCTGGGGAAACCCAGCCAGATGGGCGGGGTATAAATAAATTATTATTATTATTATTATTACCTTGATATCATGGGATGCTTCTCTCTTGGCTGCCAGAAAGTGATGCTGGTGATCTAGCAAAGAATAAGGGCAACAAAGGACTCCTCTCACTAGGTGATTTAAACAGTGCCCCCCCCCGAGGGAGGGGGCTCCCTCTGTGCAGTTGCTTATTTCTATACCCTCCCAGGTTCTAGGGCTAGATATTTTTTTTAAAAGGACTACAAAAGAGAAAAATGGACCCTCCCACCCCCAGGTGGTGCAGCTGCTATGTGCCACTGTGCTCACAGCCTGGGTTGACTGAAGCACAATGCAGAATCAAACTGGAGGATGGGGGGGGGAGACAGACAGAGTTCCTAAATTGGGTCACTGTATCCAACAAAGGGAAAACAGGAGGAGTGTCTCGCTTTCCTCCTTAATCCGCTGCACACTTAGCTTGTCTGCCCTCCTTGCAACCCAGCCACCCCCCCCCCCCCTCTACAGAACCATAGCTGCAGTTCAGGGCGGCTAACAACAATAAAATAATACAACATTCTAAAATCATTTCATTATAAAATTAATTCAAATCAAATTGATGGCAACCATTGGGCTAGAGTTCTCTGAAGATTGCCAAAGGAGGGAGTTGGGCTGTGCCCTGGCCAAAGGCCTGGTGGAACAGCTCTGTCTTGCAGGCCCTGCGGAAAGATGTCAAGTCCCACAGGGCTCTAGTCTCTTGGGACAGAGCGTTCCACCAGATCGGGGCCACAGCCGAAAAAGCCCTGGCTCTAGTTGAGGCGAGCGTAACCTCTCTGTGGCCTGGGACCTCCAAGATGTTTTTGTTTGAAGACCGTAAGTTCCTCTGTGGGATATACCAGGAGGGATGGTCCCGTAGATACGAGGGTCCTAGGCCGTATAGGGCTTTGAAGGTTAAAACCAGCACCTTAAACCTGACCCTGTACTCCACTGGGAGCCCGTGCAGCTGGTATAGCACCGGGTGAATGTGATCTTGCAGAGAGGACCCTGTAAGGAGTCTCACCGCGCCATTCTGCATCCGCTGGAGTTTCTGGGTCAGTCTCAAGGGCAGCCCCACGTAGAGCGAGTTACAATAATCCAGTCTGGAGGTGATCAGCAGCCTCACCTGTCCTAGGGAGCCTCAAAAATAAGGGATCAGCAGCCTCACCTATCCCGGGGACAGTCTATGGGATACCTAACAATCTGGGGTAGCAGTGGGAAACGGCGCTGGAATAAGAGAATTTCCCGCAAAAAACGGGAAGGTTGACAGCTATGGGGAGGAAGCAGGCTCTGCTCACAGAGGCATTTGATGTTGCCCGCAGCCTCCCGCCTCCCAACATTCCCTGGACTTTATTTGTGGATGCCATGGATGGTAGCACATTCCAGAGAAGCCTTCACTTCAAAGGACAAGAACAGGTTCCTAGTCCTTATGGATGAGATGACAAGCTTTGACAGGTGAAGGAAGTGTCGGTGATAGGCCAGGAGAGAGAATGTGGGAGGAGCCTCCAGTGAAAATAACAACAACCCTGTAGCAAGGGGAGCCAGCACAAAAGATAAAGGCAGGCCCTGTCTGGACCAGTTTCAATGGGGGCGCTGTCACCAATTCTCTGTTCCCTGCACTCCCCGGGGCCAGATGGTGGAAGATGAAACTGCAGGCAGGTTGACAAGAAGACTGCCCACAAATCCTCTTGGTTCTGGGATGCAAGTGGTTCCAAGAGCCAATTCCCTGGCATGAGCTGCTATAAAGCTTTCAGGTCCGTAGCATGCAGGCCTGACTTGTCACTAAGATGGCCAGGTTGTGTCTGAACTTCACAACATGGAACACACACACACACACACACACACCTTCCATCACATACCTATACAGTGGCACCTCAGGTTAAGTATTTAATTCGTTCTGGAGGTCTGTTCTTAACCTGAAACTGTTCTTAACCTGAAGCACCACTTTAGCTAATGGAGCCTCCTGCTGCTGCCGCACCGCCGGAGCCCGATTTCCATTCTTATCCTGAAGCAAAGTTCTTAACCCGAGGTACTATTTCTGGGTTAGCGGAGTGTGTAACCTGAAGCGTATGTAACCTGAAGCATATGTAACTTGAGGTACCACTGTAGTATCTCTGGGTAAGAGTTAGTCTTTAACCCCTTTTCTCTAACCGCATGTTTTCTACAGGCAGTGAATGTCTTCTTCCTGGAGATCTTTGTGCCCTTCTGCTTCAAAAACATGTGTCCTGCTACAGAATTATGACCCTTTCCTTCATATGTTCAGTTTTAATGGTAATATGTTTTACAATGGCTTTTAAAAAGGGGGGGAAGCAATGATACGAGCCAACAATATTGAGCATTGCTATATTCTTGAGGCTCGGGGTGGTGGTGGAATGCAGATCTTCCTGACTATAACTCACTATGAAGATACAAAAGGAACTCACATTTCGCACAGCAAAGGCTGAGTCGTCTTGTTTTGCGCTTCCCCCTTCCCCCCCAAGCAATGGAGAAAACTCAAGGCTGCCTTTGCGCCAAATGTTTCCTTTGGAGGAGGAGAGCAACTTATGGTGTCTCCATAGGTTGGGCAGTTATTCTAGGGGCACAGAAGCAAGCACACAGGCAGGCAGGCAGGCAGGCAGGGATTGCTAAGGACACAAGGAGAGCCCAGCTGGATCACGCAAAAGTTCCCATCTTTTTTTTCTTTTTTCTTTAGTTTTTATTGTTAAAATAATTCAGCATTAATACACACATATTGCAAATACACAAGCATACAAACATACATTTTATACAATCCTTAAAAATATTCAAACATACCTACACTCAATCCCACAGATAATTCCTTTTCCCACCACCATCCACCACCCCTCACCCTCTGTGTTAGACTTCCAATCTACTGAATTGCAATTTCTTTCCACTTCTATTACTTTCTTTCACACACCTTTAACCTAATTTCATGCTCCTTTTTCTATTACACATTGTAATCCATCTTATTTAGTATTTCAGTATTTAAAACGGAACCTGTTTATTCTAATAGGAGTTCTGATTTTTCGATATGGTTTTGCAAGATTCCTTCCAGTCCCTGTCTATTTTCTCTTTTGATATCCTTCCAATTTCTCCCATTGTTTTAGATATATTTGGAGTATTGGAGCAAAAGTTCCCATCTAATTCCAGCATTCTGTTTACACACTGCCCACCCAGATGATTCCTGCAAGGCCCACCACCAGGATATGGGTGCAATAGCACATGGGAACTGGTATTCACATTGCTGCTGGTACTGGAAGTAGCAAACAGCCATCCTGACTAGGAGCTGCCGATAGTCTTGTCCTTATTGCCTATTCCAGTAAACAGGGCTAGAAACTTGGGTACAGAAAAAAAGGCGCCCAATAGCACCTTAAATCTAGGTTGTGGTTGCCACAACTGAATGTCTTTTCACCAGGGACTTGGACTAAAGGACAGGGTCTCTTCCAATGCTACAATTCTATGATTCTGTTGCTTAACTCCTACAACAATTCCCTTGTCCCAGTACAAGAAAGAGAAACACAAACAGTGGAAATGGAAATGGTATTAACGATATGGAGGTTATTAACAGTAGACTAAGACAGAGGTTTTTGAACTGTGGTCGCCAACCTGGCTGGCGCTCAGAAGTTGCCAAATGCGCCTGGCACCTGCCTAATTTCAAACAGGGGAGTGAAACATAAAAAGTAAAAGGTAAAGGGACCCCTGACCATTAGGTCCAGTTGTGGCTGACTCTGGGGTTGCGGCGCTCATCTCGCTTTATTGGCTGAAGGAGCCGGCGTACAGCTTCTGGGTCATGTGGCCAGCATGACTAAGCCGCTTCTGGCGAACCAGAGCAGCGCACGGAAACGCCGTTTACCTTCCCACCAGAGTGGTACTTATTTATCTACTTGCACTTTGACGTGCTTTCGAACTGCTAGGTTGGCAGGAGCAGGGACCGAGCAACGGGAGTTCACCCCATCGTGGGGATTCGAACCGCCGACCTTCTGATCAGCAAGTCCTAGGCTCTGTGGTTTAACCCACATATGTATGTATAATTTTTATTACGTTTTCCATTTCTACATCTGAAAATAAACATTTTACATACTGTTAAATATCCAACGACATCCCACCTTCTCTTTCCTTGTTTCGTTTTCTTAATCTTTCATTCCTGCATATTTTGCTATAACTATATTAATCAGTTATCCACTTTTACATCACTCAGGCGTTAATTACACTGTTGACTTTATCTTAATGCTGCCAGCGTTTTCAGCTGTGTACAGCTATTTTCCATATACTCAATAAATATTTTCCAGTCTTCTTTGAATGTGTGTTCTTCTTGCTCTTTTATTCTATATGTTAAGCCTGCAAGATCTGCATATTCTGCCGTCTTAACTTGGCAGTCCTCTTTGCCTGGGACCTCCCTCACTTTCCATTTTTGGGCTAACAAAACTCGGGCCGCCGTTGTTGCATACATAAAAAAATTTTGGATTATTCGCAACAAAAAAGATTCCAGTCTTTTTGGGAAAGGTATTTTAAACATTTTTTTCAGCTCATTATAGATCATTTCCCAATATTCTTTTACCTTTTACAAGGCCAACAACATACGAAAAAACGTTCTCTTCATTTCTTTACATTTCCAACACATATCTGATTCTGCTCTATACCTCTTAGCCAACCTACTCGGAGTTAAATACCACCTGTGTATCATTTTCACATAATTCTCCGGTCAGCTATTACTATCCACTGCCTGCCGTCAATGACTAGGCCAGGCCAAACGTAAGGAAAGGGCGGTTAACTTGACTCACAACAGCAAATTCAGATTTTCTGCGTGAGAAGTACTATTTCACAGAACACTCGCTTTTCAATTAGTTCTAACCAGGCCATAGGGAACAGGAAATAAAGATTTCTCCCTTTCCCCCAAACATATATGGATCTGAGCTTTAAAATAACAACAACAGCCATGTAATCAGCAGGCAGTGGCTGTCGATGGGGAAAATGTTAGTCTGTGATGCATTCATTACAATACGAAAGGGCCATCAATTGTTCATCTAAATCAATTCTCCGCTGTATGATTATTACCATGTGATAACCACATTGCTTGGCTTCTCTTGATTTTAGATGACGTAGGACCTTCTGGTATAATGGGGTCTGTTTCACATTACAGGAAAAATACTGGGTATTAGAAAAAGGAGAATGCAGAGAAGCAGAACGAATTCTCTGCATCTGTCTCCACTGTGGAAGAAGTAGGGCAGATTCCGATGGCTGAACTAAGTTCCATACGTAAGGAGTCACAGGAACTGAGATAAACAGCGGTGGCAAGAGACAAGTTTGAAGTCTTATTGACAAGTTTAAAAGGTAAAGGGACCCCTGACCATTAGGTTCACTCGTGACCGACTCTGGGGTTGCGCTGCTCATCTCGCTTTATTGGCCGAGGGAGCCGGCATACAGCTTCCAGGTAATATGGCCAGCATGACTAAGCCGCTTCTGGAGAAACCAGAGCAGCGCACGGAAATGCCGTTTACCTTCTCGCCGGAGTGATACCTATTTATCTACTTGCACTTTGACGTGCTTTCGAACTGCTAGGTTGGCAGGAGCAGGGATCGAGCAACGGGAGCTCACCCCGTCGTGGGGATTCGAACTGCTGACCTTCTGATCGGCAAGCCCTAGGCTCTGTGGTAACCTACAGCGCCACCCGCGGCCCACTGACAAGTTTAAAAAGGACAAATCACTAGGTCTGTATGGCATCTGTCTGAGAGTTCGTAAAAGAAGTGAAATTGCTGATCTTTTAACAGAAAGGTATAACTTGTCCCGAAGAATAATCTCCATAACCAAGAAGAGGGAAATGATTAACATAACACCAATTGGTGAAAAAGGGATGGAGGTGGGATCTGGGAAATTTCAGGTCAGTTCTAGGAAAACTGGTAGAAAGCATTATTAAAGGTAGAATTGCCAAGTGTATAGAAGAACAAGTCTTGCTGAGCAGAACCAGCAAGGCTTCCGCAAGGGTAAGACTTTAAGGTGCTTCTAGGTGGATATTTATTGTGGGATGAGTGTTCCTTATGCATGCCAAGTTCTTGCAGTAGCATCAAAATGACAGTCCCTATTCCTGTCCCTAACCCCCACCCTTCATTTAATCCAGATTCACTCTTTCTGGGGGAAATCCAGTAAGTTTAAAAACAAACAAACAACTGATGCCAACAACCTGTTTGTGATAGATGAATGAACCAGTTATAATATTAAGCCCCCATCTGAAAACACCCTAGCTAGCCTTTTAAAGCTCTTTCAGAGTGTCAAATGTGGGTGGGAGGGAGAAAGGTGTGTGAATACAGTAGCCCCTGTGTGCTCAAGACTTTCAGTAAGCTTTCAATAAAGCCATAGTATCATAGCATTGAGGGACACGGGTGGAGCTGTGGGTTAAACCACAGAGCCTAGGACTTGCCGATCAGAAGGTCGGCGGTTTGAATCCCCACGATGTCGTGAGCTCCCGTTGCTCGGTCCCACCTAGGTCCAACCTAGCAGCTCAAAAGCACGTCAAAGTGCAAGTAGATAAATAGGTACCACTCCGGCAGGAAGGTGAACGGCGTTTCCGTGCACTGCTCTGGTTCGCCAGAAGCGGCTTATACATGCTGGCCACATGACCCGGAAGCTGCATGCCGGCTCCCTCAGCCAATAAAGCGAGATGAGCGACGCAACCCCAGAGTCGGCCACGACTGGACCTGATGATTGGGGGTCCCTTTACCTTTACCTTATCATAGCATTGTAAAGCTGGAAGGGACCAAAGGGTCATCTAGTCCAACCCCCTGCAAGGCAAGTCTCTTGCCAAAGACTCCTGAGCACGCTTAGCAGTCATGATATAAGAGAGCAGGTCCTCTTTTGGATCAGTAACTGGGTAAAGAACAGGAAGCAACCCATAAGAATAAACTGACATTTCCTACAATGGAAGGAGGCAAGAAATGTGTGTCTATGTCCCTCTGCTAAGTGTTGAATGCTGGAAGGTTCAGGATGGACAAAAGTACCGCTTCGTACAGCACACAGTTCAACTATGGAATTCAAAATGTACTGATGGCCACCAACCGAGACAGCTTTAAAAAGCGTTTACAGTGGTGCCTCGCAAGACAAAAAGAATCCGTTCCGCGATTCTCTTCGTCTAGCGGTTTTTTCGTCTTGCGAAGCAAGCCCATTGACGGCTTAGCGGATTAGCGCTATTAGCGGTTTAGCGGCTTTTAGCGGCTTATCAGTTTAGCGGATCAGCTGATAAGCGGCTTAGCAGCTTAGAAAAAGGGGGGGGGGAACCCGCAGGAACTCGCAAGACATTTTCGTCTTGCGAAGCAAGCCCATAGGGAAATTCGTTTTGCGAAGCGCCTCCAAAACGAAAAACCCTTTAGTCTAGCGGGTTTTCCGTCTTGCGAGGCGTTCGTCTTGTGGGGCACCACTGTAGCTGAATTCATGGAGGATTTCTTTATTTAACAAAAGGTCAATCAAGATCGCTTGATTGCAATAAAACCTCTAAGTGGCTGGCAAAAGGAGTAAAAAGACAGTTAAAAACAGGATTTTAAATTAAAGTAGTATAAGGAGTATCAATGGCAGCTATCTATGATGGCCACGTGTCACCTCCAGCAGCAGAGGCCGTACGTCTCTATATACAGTTGTACCTTGGTTGTCGAACGGCTTAGTTGCTGAACAAATTGGCTCCCAAGCACCGCAAACCCAGAAGTGAGTGTTCCGGTTTGCGAACGTTTTTTGGAAGCTGGACATCCAACGCAGCTTCGATGGCTTCCGATTGAGTGCCTTTGTTTTTGAACTGTTCTGGGAGTCGAACGAACTCCCAGAACGGGTTAAGTTTAACAACCAAGGTACCACTGTATTAGTTTCTAGCTATCGCAAGGGGACAGGAGGGCAGTTGCACTCAGATCTTGCTTGCCCCTGTGAAAAGGCTACAGGGAACCAGGCAGAGGGCCTTCTCGGTAGTGGCGCCCGCCCTGTGGAACGCCCTCCCATCAGATGTCAAAGCGATAAACAACTACCTGACATTCAGAAGACATCTTAAGGCAGCCCTGTTCAGGGAAGTTTTTAATGTGTGATATTTTAGTGTATTTTTGGTTTCTGTGGAAGCCGCCCAGAGTGGCTTGGGAAACCCAGCCAGATGGGCGGGGTACAAATAATAAATTATTATTATTATTATTATTATTATTATTATTATTATTATTATTATGCTGGGCTTTTGGTTTGATCCAGCACAGCTCTCACGGGTCATTTCCACCGCTCTTCTGCTTATTATCATAGAATCATAGAGTTGGAAGAGACCACAAGGGCCATCGAGTCCAACCCCCTGCCAAGCAGGAAACACCATCAGAGCACTCCTGACATATGGTTGTCAAGCCTCTGCTTAAAGACCTCCAAAGAAGGAGACTCCACCACACTCCTTGGCGGCAAATTCCACTGTCAAACAGCTCTTACTGTCAGGAAGTTCTTCCTAATGTTTAGGTGGAATCTTCTTTCTTGTAGTTTGGAACCATTGCTCCGTGTCCGCTTCTCTGGAGCAGCAGAAAACAACCTTTCTCCCTCCTCTATGTGACATCCTTTTATATATTTGAACATGGCTATCATATCACCCCTTAACCTCTTCTTCTCCAGGCTATTAGCTTTTTTTCTGAAGATCAGCATACCTGCGCATTCCCACACAACTCCCTCTGTCCATCGAGTGCCAAACGGCATTCATCCTCTTCCATCCCGCAGGTGAACTGGAAGCCCCCAAACCTCACAGCCCTCCTCTGAACCCACTGCTGCATGCAACAGTGTCTCTTCCCTGAAAAGGTGTGCAGGGGACTCATCTGCCAGCTCAGGCCAGGAACATACCATTGGCTCGGCTGGCTATTGTAATCGGCAATTTCACGGCTGGCTAATTCCCTTTGCTGCTGCCTTGCCTACACTCACTCTCTCTCGCGCGCGCACACACACACTCTCGCACACACAAAACTCACCCGCAGAGCTGCAGGGCTGCCGATAGCACATGGGATGTGGGAGGCAACAGTGGAAACATTTCAGGGGCTCGCAGCATGGCGCATAGACCTGCTGGCTCTGTTCAGTTCCGCTCCTCACCTCAAACTACCTGCTGCTGCTGTTGCCGCCACACGTAGGGTGAAAGGGAGCTTGATCTAAGGCTTATCTAGACTGCTGATGTCGCTCTGGAGCAGCTAATTTGAATGGGGGCCTCCTGGCACCTCCAAGTTGGCCCAGGAAAGGCCCTCCTTTCTGCACCCACTTACTTGATACCACTCTCTCTCTCCCTGGGCAATAGGGTGGCTAGGATCAGGCCAAGAAAGAAAGTGTGGGACAGCAAGCAGGGGCTGCTCCCTGCCACTGTTATAAAATTTTAGGGTGCATACACACGCTCCGCAGAAAAACAACCCTTCAGAATTTAGGAAATATTCCCTGAGAAAATCACACTTTATTTTAGCACACAGAACAATCCCAAATGCTATCTTGGCTCTCCAAATGACTCTTAAATATTCCCTCTGCAGAAGGAAAACTCTAGGGGAAACCTTTCCCAATCATTCTTCCGTTTACAAATCCTTCAATTCCTGTCTTCAAGGCATATTTTGTGTGTGAATCGGGTAGGTCTGTGACCTGGATTCAAGAACTAAGGCATTTACCATCTCAAAGGAATGGCCAGGTAATTTTCAGTCAGCAAGCATTATCTTGACAAACAGGAGACAAGCCACACTCTCAAATTTCTGTTGTAGACCGCCTCCTTCTGTGAAACACGTATGGTGCTTTTTGAGTGGTCTTGGCTACGGGGCTGGGCAATTTCAAAGGTTTTTGAAGGTTCTTGAACACCTTTGTTCTGGGTCCTCACCTCCTCGCAAAGGGTGGGGGTGGGGACTCTGTTGCAACAGGAAAATTAATATATTCCTTGCTTTCCTTCTACTAGTTCCTGCCTCCAGCCATTGTCCTCTGACCAGTCATGGACTTAGGGGACCCAGAGTCCTTTGGGGAGCTGGGCTGCAAAAGTGAACCCCATTTTAATTTTTTTACAACTTCCAAAGAGCAGCTACAGAGAAGAGGGGCCCACCCACACAAGGGAGCCCAAACCCACCAATGGGTCCTCTTGCCAATTCTGGTGTTTGTGGTGTCTTGATGGCAGCTAGATAGACATGGATTGGTATTAGTGCGCCCTTTTGAGGTGCTGGATCTCGACAGCTATGCAGTTTGCACCAACTAAATGCCAGCCCTGGGACGCAGGTGGCGCTGTGGGTTAAACCACAGAGCCTAGGACTTGCCGATCAGATGGTCGGCAGTTCGAATCCCCGTGACGGGGTGAGCTCCCGTTGCTCGGTCCCTGCTCCTGCCAACCTAGCAGTTCGAAAGCACGTCAAAGTGCAAGTAGATAAATAGGTACCGCTCCGGTGGGAAGGTAAACGGCGTTTCCATGTGCTGCTCTGGTTCGCCAGAAGCGGCTTAGTCATGCTGGCCACAAGACCTGGAAGCTGTACGCCGGCTCCCTCAGCCAATAAAGCGAGATGAGCGCCGCAACACCAGAGTCGGCCACGACTGGACCTAATGGTCAGGGGTCCCTTTACCTTTACTTTTTTAATGCCAGCCCTGTCTGGCCAACCAAGAGGGCTCATAACGTCTGCCAATCTCAGGCCTAAAAGTTGCATGCTTCCTGCATAACTGAAGAGGGCTCAGGAACCTGAGCCATATGCAAGATCTAAGGTAGCTTTGCTGTGCTCAGTCCCAGTTCAAAACTGCCATGATGGCTCATCAATACTATGAATTAGCGCCCCCAACAAGACGCCATTTTCCCATGCTACTAAGCTCTCTCCAGATGTTACAACAACCACACTGCCAACAGATAGATAGATAGATAGATAGATAGATAGATTCTTTATTGTCATTACACAAGTGCAACATTGCACAAGTGCAACGAAATTGGATGCCATCCCTTAAAAACAACAAAAGCAAAACAACAACAACAACCAAACAAACCACATTCTAGCCACACCCACACCCACACCCATCAAACTCCCAGGTCACACTATCGAGTTACTGCATTTAAGAAGGCCACAGCTCTTGGATAGAAACTATTTTTCAGTCTATTTGTCCTTGACTTGATGTTTCTGTATCTCCTGCCAGAAGGCAGTAGTACAAACAGACTGTGTCCCGGGTGAGATGCATCCTGCAGGATATTGTTTGCTTTCCTAAGACAACGGGAACCGTACAGTTCTTCCAAAGATGGGAGGGGATGACCAATAATCCTTTGGGCTGTGGTTATGACCTTCTGGAGCACCTTCCTCTTCCTAGCTGTACAGCTGGAGAACCAGGCACAAATACAGTATGTGAGAATGCTCTCTATGGAGCCTCGGTAGAAGGACACCAGCAGTCTTTCACTCAGATTGTTCTTCTTTAAAAGTCTGAGGAAATAAATAACAGCAGGAACTCCAGAGCAGTTTGGGCACTGGGCAGGGTGTCAGTCATGACAGGAGGGGAAATTGCCATGTATGGATTCAGAGGCACAGGAATGCCCATTTTCCTCCCTTTCGTTTTGCTTCTCTTGCAGAGAAGAGGAGGATCAGAAAGTTATCTGTGGCCCACAAGCCCTGACTGCTTGAAATCCTGCCCGGTTCCTCTTCTGGCTTCTGAAATTTCACTTGGCATTGCACAAACACACAAACACGTGCACACAGCACTGCCAAGGCCATTAATTAATTAAATGTAGAAACAATACAGTAAATAAAAAAATGACTCTTCACCCAGACTTCTAAGGCACAGCTTTAAGATCCAGGGGGATTTAAAAAATAAGTTCTCAGGATGCTGAATTCTGCGCCCAGCAAAATGACTCATTCCCTGCAATGAGTCTATTGTCTGCAAAGCTTCTGTTGACTCTCGTCTATGCAAGCCAGTTTTCCACTTGAATGGCATAACTGCAGAACAAATAAACACCGTTCTCCCTAGGATGGTACTGAGTTCTGTGGCATTCTTTAAGTGAGCAATGTGCTTTGGGTGTGTGGGGTGTGAGAAAGTTCATCAGGAACTACCAGTGATTTGCAGTAGATCTGCAAGGGTTTCCATCTCTCAACAACAAGACAACCAATGCCACCTATATTAGGCTGCTGAAATAGCTAGCCAGGAGTGGATTTCTGTGTGGAAGGCGAATTGCATTGCGTGTCCAAAGGCCAGCACCCTGTTCACATGTCAATAGTGGTGGTGCATAAATGCCAGTGTGCTAGCACTGCACACAAATCACTGGTGGACTTGCATGCCCCATTAAATGTGGCCGGTGTCTGAAATTAGCCAGGCGCTAGCCACATTTTGCACCGAGCTATTGACCACTTGTAACCAAGTGAATATGCTGGGCTCCAGTATGGGGATCATTGGATCTTGACTGTTTTCACACACTAATGCCCCATCTGGTAAAATTCTATCCGTTATGTTTTATCTGCACATTCAGAATTAATTTCTGGAACCAAAATGCTTTTTTCTGTGCAGCCTGAGCAGGAGCAGTGAGCAACGTTCTAGTTAATGGTCATAGCTTGTCTTCGCTCACCCCACCCCACTGCCCTGCTCACAGTTGTGAAGAATATCCTTACGGTATGAATGGCTTGACTGTGTCACCATTAAGAAAAAGAGGTCGGAATAGGCCAATAGATATATGGACGGTCCCTGGATAAATGGACTTTTCTTCTTTAAGTTTCAAAGTTCTTAACCTAGCTCAAAGGTTGTCATCTGAACCAGCCAGATGTTTAACTGATAATCGCATCCATCATTTGAAAAATGAGACCTTAGAGCTGTCTTGCCCCAAAATGGCAGCTAGACATTCCATTTGGGCGACTGTAACTTTGGTTTAAGGAGCCATTTGGTGCCTACCTTATATATCTGAGTTTCTAACACTGCCCACTCCCCCATCGTACTGATACAGGTTGGGCGACAACTGCAGCACAGCAATAATGTGGGGCTGTGGGGCAGGTTAGCCCCAGATGCGGAAGGTTCCCTCTCCCCCTGTTGTGTGCTTTTTCAACAGCAACTACACCATAGTGACAGCGCAGAATCAGACCACTGTTTTTGGACCACTCGACAGCAAGGCCTCACCAAGACTTTGAGTAGCAGTACGCATACAACTTTAAGGCTGTCAGTCCCTCAGGCAAAGAACTGTCACTTCAATGTTCTGTACAACTTCTGGCAAACTGTTGGCACTAAATACATGTTAAATGGTAGTAAAGCAAGCCCTCACACAGAGGTTGTAGTTATGTCCTCCAAGCAACAGTAGAAGTTGTGGGTCGGCCATTTTGGTTCTCCAGAGAGGAAAGGCCAAGAAGTTTTGGGAGCCCTGTTCTTAAAGCAATGCTGACTTTTTGCCCACCAGGTCACCCCCAATTGTCTTTCGATCTGCAAACGGAATGACATACCCTCCAACATCTCTTCAGTGAAAATAGGGATGTCCCATTCCACAATGATAATTTTACTATTTATACCCTACCCGTCTTATTGGGTTGCCTTAGCCACTCTGGGCAGCTTCCAACATATATAAAAACATAATAAGTTACAGATAGGTAGCCGTGTTGGTCTGCCATAGTCAAAACAAAAAATTCCTTCCAGTAGCACCTTAAAGACCAACTAAGTTAGTCCTAGGTATGAGCTTTCGTGTGCATGCACACTTCTTTCGTGTGCATGCACACTTCTTCAGATACACTGAAACAGAAGTCACCAGACCCTTCTATATAGTGGGAAGGTGGGGAGGGGTATTACTCAGAAGGGTGGTGGGAATGGGTGATTGGCAGATAGCTGTGATGAGCCTGTGGACGACTCTTAACGACTGCAATAGGTCTTACAGGAAAAAGCAAGGGGTGAGAAGGTGAAAAATGGCTTTGTCATGTATAATGAGATAAGAATCCAATATTACCAAACTTAAAACCATGGAGAGACCTGGTCTGAACAAAGACATTGGATTCTTATCTCATTATACATGACAAAGCCATTTTTCACCTTCTCACCCCTTGCTTTTTCCTGTAAGACCTATTGCAGTCGTTAAGAGTCGTCCACAGGCTCATCACAGCTATCTGCCAATCACCCATTCCCACCACCCTTCTGAGTAATACCCCTCCCCACCTTCCCACTATATAGAAGGGTCTGGTGACTTCTGTTTCAGTGTATCTGAAGAAGTGTGCATGCACACGAAAGCTCATACCTAGAACTAACTTAGTTGGTCTTTAAGGTGCTACTGGAAGGATTTTTTTGTAAAAATATAATAAAACATTGAAAAACTTCCCTATACAGGATTGCCTTCAGACGGCTTGGGGGGCAGATAACTCGATACTCTCCAACATTTCTCCAATGGAAATAAGGACATCCTAAGGAAAAGTGGGACATTCCAGGATCAAATCAGAAACCGGGACGGCTTCTCTAAATCAGGGGCGCCCCTGGAAAATAGGGACACTTGGAGAGTCTGGAATTACCAGCCACCGGACTAAAAGAAAATAGAACAGAAGGTTTGGATTTAAGCTGCCAGAGTGCAACTTGACTAGGCAAGCTAAAGGGACCCCTGACCATTAGGTCCAGTCGCGGATGACTCTGGGGTTGCTGTGCTCATCTCGCTTTATTGGCGTACAGCTTCCGGGTCATGTGGCCAGTATGACTAAGCTGCTTCCGGCGAACCAGAGCAGCGCACGGAAATGCCGTTTACCTTCCCGCCGGAGTGGTACCTATTTATCTACTTGCACTTTGATGTGTTTTTGAACTGCTAGGTGAGCAGAAGCAGGGACCGAGCAACGGGAGCTCACTCCGTCGCGGGGATTCGAACCACCGACATTCTGATCAGCAAGCCCTAGGCTCTGTGGTTTAACCCACAGCACCACCCGTGTCCCTGTCACTTGACTACTTCGCCTAAAATCCAAATATTCCACTGGCTTGTGGATTAACTGGGTTTCAACCCTCCCTGGGAATGGATTTATATTTTCCCTACTGCTGCCCCTTTGCGACAACTTATTTCTACGCCACCATCTGGCTATAAAAATCCACTTCCTGGCTGAAAAAGCCACCTCTCATCCCAAGGTGGCTAGGGACATGGGAAGCTGCCATCCCATTCAGTTCTGTCTACACTGATTGGCTGGGGCTTTCCAGGGTTTCAGACATGGGTAATTCTTCCCTGGGTCCAGGGAAGCTTGGACCCAGAATCCTTTCCCCAAATACCCAAATACCAAATACACCAATGCAGAATTTGAGCTAATCATTTGCAGGCATTAGTGATATAATTAATATACAGGAAGAGGAAGGAGAATTAGCAATGCAAATCTTCTCAGTATTTACCCTGAGACACTGGGGTACTCAGGTTCACAGCGAAACTATGGAAATAGGAGTGCTGGTCCATTGATCTTTTTGTAAGCACTTCTTGGGCTTGAATGCAGGAAAAAGATTTTGTATTTATTGTTGCACGATGTTTTATTGATTTATTTATTTTGAAAAAATATTGTGAGCCACTTCCTGATGAAAGGAATGTGGGGCATGAATTATTAAAAATAAAAATAAAATTTAATACATTCAACTCCAGGTTGGGCAAAAGCCTTTGGAGTGGCAGTGGGACATTAATATGTATTCATTTCATCATTATTAATATTCCCTCAATTAACACTTGCCTCCAGGCATGCCCTAACTCAGTTGCTCAGCACTGCCAGCTTGCAGAACAAGTTCAGCCAGGACTGCTCTAGGAGGAAAAGGTGAATGCATAGGTCTTCCCCAAAAGCAATGAAATTGTGGGCTCTCGTCCTGGTTCTTCAAGGGCTAATCCTTCATCCAGCCTTCACCAGCAAGGCAGCCTCCATGTGCTGTTGGACTTCAACTCCCATCATCCCCCAGCCAGCACAGCTAGGAAGGGTTGGGGCAGATGGGGAGTTGGAGTCCATCAACACATTGCGGGTACCAGGCTGGTAGAGACCACTTTGGCCTTCTCTTCACCCCTGAAGCTCCTCCCTGGCCATTCTCCCTCCACAATCTCTTCTCTCTCTGGTTGCCCTGTCTCATCTTTCCCTTCTTTGCCTGACCCACTCCTTTTCCCCAGCTCTCCTTTATCAGCAGCCTACCATTCCACAGCTACTAGAGCAGAACACAGGTGGGTGGCAGAGCACATCCTTTGTATGAATGAAAGTCCTTGTCTCAATTCCAGGCATCTTCAGGCAGGGCTAGGAAAGACTCTTCTGCCCCAAAACCCTCGCCAGGCAGTGCGGACAATACTGAGCTAGATGGATCAGTGATTAGATTATGTAACAAACCTAGACAGCATCTTAAAAAGCAGAGAGATAACCTTGCCAACAAAGGTCCATATAGTTAAAGCCATGGTTTCCCCAGTAGTGATGTATGGAAGTGAGAGCTGGACCATAAAGAAGGCTGATCGCCAAAGAATTGATGCTTTTGAATTATGGTGCTGGAGGAGACTCTTGAGAGTCCCATGGACTGCAAGAAGATCAAACCTATCCATTCTTAAGGAAATCAGCCCTGAGTGCTCACTGGAAGGACAGATCCTGAAGCTGAGGCTCCAATACTTTGGCCACCTCACAAGAAGACTCCCTGGAAAAGACCCTGATGTTGGGAAAGATGGAGAGCACAAGGAGAAGGGGACGACAGAGGACGAGATGGTGGGACAGTGTTCTCAAAGCTACCAGCATGAGTTTGGCCAAACTGCGGAAGGCAGTGGAAGACAGGAGTGCCTGGCGTGCTCTGGTCCATGGGGTCAAGAAGAGTTGGACATGACTAAACAACAACAACAACAACAACAAAACAACAGTTTCTAATACTGCTCTATTCCACTGGCAGCATCCCAGAAATGCTGGTGTTGGTTACATGGCACTCTGCACATGCTCAAAGGCATGGCCTCCTTTTTCCGAGGTGGAACCCAGGCAGCCAGAATGTACACTGATTCCGCTTTAGCCTTGCCTGCTGATTGGCTAGCCAAACCTCCCACAGGGACAGCTCTGCGTGGGATGGAAAACGTTTTGCCCGCTGCCCCGAAGCCAGGATGGTAAGTCAAGCCTACAATTAAAGTGACATCTCAGTGTGCATTGTGCCTCACCAATGACTCATTCCTCCGCTGGACGCCACTCCCTGCAAAGCTTCTGGGGACTGTAGCCTATGGAAGCCGGTGAACGGAGGAAAAGGTCTCCCTTTGGCCACGCAGCTGCTCTGCACATTGCCGGCTGGGCCAAAATGCCTAGATCCAAGTCCTACCCTCCGCCAACAAGCCTCAACAGCAGAAAAAAGTTATTTGAATAGCCTGCATGAGATAATATTAATTTAAAAAACTGCAAAGCAATTGGGAGGATGGAATGATGCGTGCACACTTGTTTGAGTTGGATAACGTAAACATTTAAATATTTCAACAGTGTTTGAAAAGGTAAGGAATGCATAGCATCGTGTGAGCTTTTACATTTTTTATTTATTCATTATAAAACAAATCCCCTAGGCGTTGTATATAGACCCCCCCCAAAAAAGCAGAATAAAAATGTAACCATAAAGCCATACTTCCATAAAAGCACAATAAACTTGAGAACCAACCACATTAAAAAACCAACAGCAGCAGCAGCAACACAACATATGATGAACAGCGCAAAAATAAAAAAAGCCACCAGACACTAAAACCACCAACCACACCAGAGGGACTTAAAGGCAGATTGTAAAAGGCCTGGACAACAACAGACAAGTCTTAACTTGATGCTGCAAAGATAGCCATGAGGGCACCAGGCGAGTTTCATTAGGGAGAGCATTCCAAAACTGGGATCCCACCTATTAAAGAGGCCCCGAATTACCAGCATAGTTGGTTACTTCCATTTCAGCCTTCAGTCTTCGGTGGAAGCACCTTAATATTCCTTATCAATAATTTGTGCATCACAGTAAAGCAACAGGTCATGATTTAAGTCGGCAACTCTGCTCCATCCCTCGAGTGCACGGAGGAAACAAACCACAGTCCTTGACTAAGTGTCCTGTCCAAACCATAGCTGTCCATGTTTCCCTTTTTTTAAAGGGAAATTCCCTTATTACGAATAGGATTCCTCACAAGAGAAGGGAAAAGTTGACAGCTATGTGTCCAAACTAGTGCTTGTGGTTTCTTTCACCGCAACAAGCCCCGGCTACAGATCATGGTTTGCTTGTCACGTGACAGTGAATTCCATACACTAATAACCACTATCGAGAAGTATCTGTAGGCATTAAGTTGCTCAGTGTCTAATTGGCTCTGCAAAATGGCAGCAGTAGAAAGCTTGCTGACATCTCCCACCTAACTGCTTGGGCACTCTGAAGATTCGATTCTGGCACCCAAACATCCAAAACATTGTTTCAACCCATCCCTACTTCTACTTCCAAAAAGCAGAGCCCATGAGACCTGAAACTTGGCTTTTTGTTGCATTCCAGAGAGACTTTTCTCTTCTATACGCACTACAGAAGAAAACATCAGACACTAAATCCAGACTTCCAAGGCCCAGCTGGAATCTCTGTTTATATGTGAGGCTGATGAGTTAGGAGGAAAATGACGGTCGACTCTATGTTGGTAACGGGTAGCCCAGGTGTGGGAAATCTTTGTCCCTGAACTACAACACCCATCGTCCCCAGCAAGCATGACCAACAACCACAGATTCCCCACACTTGGGGTAGCCACCACAACAAGGATGTGGTCTTGGTCTACATGCCTATACCTTTCTGCAAAAGTGCAGAATACAAGTGCAATAAATAAATAAATGGATCCAATGATGTTCTGCAGCGATTCATGGTTCTGATTTCTAGCCTAAACCCATAATCCAGTCAGGGATGCTTAGAGGGCCGGATTTATGATCTAAATCTATTTGCTATCCATTTTGGGGTGTGTTTTATATCTTGTACTCACAGCTTTCTTGCCCCTTTTGATCTATCTGTAGAAAATGCTCTTACGCATCCTCTCTCAGACACAACATATTCACATTTAATCTTTCCTCATGAGGGAAATTGTTTGTTCCTCTAATCGTTCTTGTCGCTCTTCTCCGAAACTCTTCTGACTCAAAGTGAGGGGCCTGAAGAAAACAACACTTCCCAATGCCAGGCTGGGAGACATTCCGACCTTAACTACTGCAGGATAATGTCAAATAGCTCAGAGCTGCTCAGTTGGTTGAGCATGAGACTCTTAATCGCAGTGTTGTGGGTCTGAGCCCCACTTTGGTCAAAAGATTCCTGCATTGCAGGGAGGTGACCTAGATGACCCTTCTGGTACCTTCCAGCTCTATGATTAAATGATTCTAAGGTGGCAGACATTAGATCTTGCAACTGGATAGGCACAGTGGAAACTACTGTCACTAAGGCCTGCCTGACCCAGAACATTTTATAGTCCTTTCAGGTGAAAGAATCAATGGCAAGTGAGAGTGGGCAGGTCACACCATGGCACAGAACTACTGTATTTTTCGCTCCAAAAGATGCACCCGACCATAAGAGGCACCCAGTTTTTAGAGGAGGAAAACAAGATATTCTGAATCAAATGTTGTTGAAGAGGCTTTGTGCGGCTATCCCTGAAGCTAGAACAGCAAGAGGGATTGCTGCGCAGCCTGCATTCGCTCCATAAGATGCACACACATCCCCCCTTACTTTTTGGGAGGGGGAAGGTGCATTTTATAGAGCGAAAAATACGGTATTTCATTATCCAGAGAACCCTCTTACCTGCAGATTGAGAGTGGCTTGCTATGTGGGGTTAGTTGTGGAAACCCTGAAGATTCCCAATCCGAGCCTTAGGACAGGAATGGAGAGCCTGTGGACTCCAGATCTTGTTGGATTCCAGATCCTATCAGCCCCAGGCGGCAGTTGCTAAACAGTCCCTAATTCATTCATAATATTCCTAAATAATCAGATGCTATACAAAACTTAAAGACGTGGGTGCCGCTGTGGTCTAAACCACTGAGCCTAGGGCTTGCCGATTGGAAGATTGGCGGTTCAAATCCCCGCGACAGGGTGAGCTCCCGTTGCTCAGTCCCAGCTCCTGCCAACCTAGCAGTTTGAAGTGCATGTAGATAAATAGGTACCACTCCGGCGGAAAGGTAAACGCCGTTGCTCTGAAGCGGCTTAGTCATGCTGGCCACATGACCCGGAAAAACTGTCTGCGGACAAATGCTCCCTCGGCCAGTAAAGCAAGATGAGCGCCTCAACCCCAGAGTTGTTCCCGACTGGACTTAACTGTCAGGGGTCCTTTATACAAAACTTAAGCACTTTGTTTTGCAGGTCAGCCCAGCTAGCTAAGGTCCCAGCCTTCCCAGGCTGTATCCTCTGAACTTTGCAGCAAGGAATATTCATTTGTTCATTCGTAAGCATCAAGTTCCAATTAATTTTCCCACAATCCTGCGACTTGCTGTTCAGAATACATGCTCTCCTTCTGGCCCTCCCATGAAGCCAGCAACCCTTTCCTATTTCAGGCTGCTGTCCTGAGCCAATCACAGTCAATTCAATAGTTCAGGGCAAGCCTTTCAACCTTTAATTTATCCTCATTGTTAAGCGGAGTGCTTTTTCATACATTATGCAGAGGGAAACCTAGGTTGGTCACTGAGTGTGCACTCAGCAGGGAGCCTGCAGCCCATCGCAGGTCCGACTAGCATGCCTCCACAATATGCATGTTTGCAAAACACCTGCTTGTTGCAGCTGCATGCATTCATACACAAACATACATCTAAACAATGCAATATGCCATGGGTAGACAAACTAAGGCCCGGGGGCCGGATCTGGCCCAATCGCCTTCTAAATCCGCTCCACGGACGGTCTGGGAATCAGCGTATTTTTACATGAGTAGAATGTGTCCTTTTATTTAAAATGCATCTCTGGGTTATTTGTGGGGCCTGCCTGGTGTTTTACATGAGTAGAATGTGTGCTTTTATTTAAAATGCATCTCTGGGTTATTTGTGGGGCATAGGAATTCGTCCATTTTTTTTCCTTCCAAAATATAGTCCGGCCCCCACAAGGTCTGAGGGACAGTGGACCGGCCCCCTGCTGAAAAAGTTTGCTGACCCCTGCAGTATGTGACACGGCCCCAGTAGGCACCACCCTAAGGCATAGAGAGGTAGACTGAATGCCATTAAGGGCCAAACCAACCTAGCAGTTCAAAAGCATGTCAAACTGCAAGTAGATAAATAGGTACCGCTCCGGCGGGAAGGTAAACGGCTTTTCCGTGTGCTGCTCTGGTTCGCCAGAAGCGGCTTAGTCATGCTGGCCACATGACCCGGAAGCTGTTCGCCAGCTCCCTCGGCCGATAAAGCGAGATGAGTGCCGCAACCCCAGAGTCGACCACGACTGGACCTAATGGTCAGGGGTCCCTTTACCTTTACCTTTAGATCTCACATGAGTTAGCCCTGGCATGGATGATGCACTTAAAATAAAGAGCTGGTACAGGGCTTCTGCGGAGGAGAAAAGCCAAACTGGAGGCTCCCACACCTGCTTTTTCGCAATGGGATGAAAGCCCCCAATAGTAACAAGTGTCAAGACCAAAGCCTGTTATGCTATGCATGCTTACTGGGGTGGGAACCCAACTGAATACAGTGAGGCTTACTAGAGAGTAAAAAGAGACACAGGATAAGGCTGTAAGGGAGGCAGAGCAGATGCTAGTGTGTCATGTGCCAACAGGGAAGTTCTCCTGCACAAGCTCCACTGAAACAAAGGGGACTGCACAAGCGTGCTAACTGGGTTCCACCTTAAGTTAATTATTGGAGGGCGGGGTGCCACTTGGTTCTTGTCTACAGTCACCCAAATGTCTTCAGCTGACCATGTATTATTTCATTACTTTGAAAGGGCTGAGACTTGGCATTACTAACAGGTCCCAGGGGCTAAATGCCAGCGAATCCTGGCTCAAATTAAGCCGCAGAGACATCATCCAGGTCATGGCAGGCCAAGAGCAAAAGAAAATGGAACTCACATCATTTACAATAAGTGCACATTCATGCTAATAAATGGCCACATGGAGGTGTGATTATATGGATACAGAACAAAAGCCAATTGACTGTATATGTGCATATACTCATAGAAAATCTCCACATCTAGACTCTTCTTCCACCCCGAAATCAGGCCCATTTTTACAAATGCACTATGTGTGAAATATGCACACACATATATATTTGGAAATGTGAATTCAACTACACACACACACACACACACACACAGCTACCAATGCAGGAAGTGAGCACAGATAAACACAGGAGCTTCTTCACAAGCGCATACACAGATGTGGAAATCTTCAAGTATTTTCCAAATCTGAATGTACAGACAAAGGGAAATGTATAATTATTATTCCTGCCCTTCAAATTAGAACAGATGTGTGCATAGCCACAGAAACATAAAACCAACCACACCGGACACACACACACACACACACACACACACACACACACACCAGCACAGCCACCTGGGTTTCCTTCGTTCACAATCATTCAGTATAATGATGGAAGCAAACGAAGTGTCCATCCTTTGCACAACAGATTCCTTTCTTCAAAGGTATGCAAGATGGGGGATCTGAAAATGGATTTTCTGCATGGGCTACCGACACTCCCAACTTATCCCTGTGCCTTCATCTCAGCTGAGAATTATAAACAACCCATCCGCGGAAGGTTCAGCTGCCTCTCTCAGCTCACACTACCAAACTCTTCGCCTACGGGGCTTCATCTTCCTCTTTTGTACACACACACACACACACACCACTTAACACAGATGAGAAACTCCTTGGCACACTTCAACTTTCCTATTTTTGAGGGGGCTATACTAAGTGGATAGGGATGCGGGTGGCGCGGTGGGTAAAACCTCAGCGCCTAGGACTTGCCGATCGTATGGTCGGCGGTTCGAATCCCCACGGCGGGGTGCGCTCCCGTCGTTCGGTCCCAGCGCCTGCCAACCTAGCAGTTCGAAAGCACCCCCGGGTGCAAGTAGATAAATAGGGACCGCTTACCAGCGGGAAGTTAAACGGCGTTCCGTGTGCTGCGCTGGCTCGCCAGATGCAGCTTGTCACGCTGGCCACGTGACCCGGAAGTGTCTGCGGACAGCGCTGGCTCCCGGCCTATAGAGTGAGATGAGCGCACAACCCTAGAGTCTGGCAAGACTGGCACGTACGGGCAGGGGTACCTTTACCTTTTATACTAAGTGGATGAGCACAAACTTTGCTCCAGGTCATCGCCACTGAAAATGATCAGGAGCAAGGGACAGGTAAGACTCCTACCTGAGATCGTGGGCAGCCACTGCCAGTCTGAGGAGACAGCACTGGGTGAAGAAGAACCAACAGCCTCATCTAGTCTTAACGGTAAAGGGACCCCTGACCGTTAGGTCCAGTCGTGGTCGACTCTGGAGTTACGACACTCATCTTGCTTTATTGGCCGAGGGAGCCGATGTACAGCTTCCAGGTCATGTGGCCAGCATGCTTAAGCCGCTTCTGGTGAACCAGAACAGTGCACGGAAACGCTGTTTACCTTCCCACCGGAGGGGTACCTATTTATCTACTTGCACTTTGATGTGCTTTCGAACTGCTAGGTTGGCAGGAGCAGGGACCGAGCAATGGGAGCTCACACTGTCGTGGGGATTCGAACCGCCGACCTTCTGATTGGCACGTCCTAGGCTCTGTGGTTTAACCCACAGCACCACCCGTGTCCCACTAGTCTTACACGCACATAAATCAACTCTTTCAAAGTGATTTGGAGCTATAACAGCAATCACAAGCATGGAAACAGAGTGCTGGTCATTCCAGGTTAACTTTTGAAAAGGTGCAATTCTATTGGGCTCCGCAACCTTTTTAAACCATTCCTAAAAGTGACCGACTTCCCCCAGTATAACCTTCAATGTTGCCATTGGTATGGTGTTTTCCTCGAGGGCCCTTCACAAACATGACACTTCCCCCAACATGACTGTTCTCTCCTTACTGTGCGCAAAGCTGCTTGCCTCTGCACCTTGCCAAAAAAGGCTTTCACCTGCAAGCTCTGGCATCAAGAGCTTGAGACAAGACTCCCCAGACCAAACTTCTCCAAGTGTAGCAGTGCGAGCACATTCTGAATACACCCTTCCTTGTCTTAGGCAACCCGCATGGGGAAATTGTCAATATTAAATACTGTGGCTGCCTGATCTCTGAGAACATGATTAATTACGGGTTCTACCACACACACACAAAATTAATCTTCACTCCAGTTTCTGCCTGTATTTAAATGAGTTCCCATGAGGGAAGGATGAAGCAGCCCAGAGTAAGGATAGGGCCCTGCCTCACACATCTTCCAGCATCCCCAAGGATTTCAAAGGTAAACAATGGCCACCTTCCTTTTATCCTCCAGAAAATGCTACAAGCTATGTCAACTTCCTACATTCTAGCTCCTCTTAACTAGGGCATTGACACCCTTAGGAAGATGCTCCCATTGTCTACAATACGGTTTCTCATGCACAACGGGGGGGGGGGGGAGGGAGGGAGAGAAAGACACAGAGACGCACACACAGTCAGTCCCCCTTTGCAAACTGGTGCTCTCCTCCTCTGTGTGCCGTTTCAAAAGCTTCAGCCCAGGCCGCTGGTGTGACCATTGCTGAAATGTCTGAAATAGAAAACACCTCTTTGCTGCAAGAGGTGGCAACAGAGATCAATCGGAGGCATGCCTCCGAGCCAACCAGACTATTCCTGGAGGTGTGGTCTTCTTCCCAGGTTCAGCTTTTAAACACCCCTGCCGCTTGCTGTCTGCCGGAATTCCAAAATTCTCCATCATACACTGTTCCAGCAGCTAATTACAGTCTTCTTGTCTTCTTGAAACAGCTCTCCCCCCACCCCGCCCCAGCCACCCCTCCGCCTTTGCACTATTCAAAGAAGAAGCCTCCTTCTTTGTCTTACAGTGTAGAAAACCATCTCTCTGCACTCCTTAAGGCAGCTGTTTGGGGGAGGAGGGAGGAGAAATTCCTGGAGATAAGAAAACAGGGCGCATTCAAACGTCCGTGCAAGCAAAAGGGATTCGTGTTGCGATCCTCTGCATGTTTACTCCAAATCTCACTATGTATACTCAGTGGGCATTACTCCTTGGTAAGCGTGCTAAGGATGGCAGCTTCCAGCTCTGGTCCTCCCTGCTTAGAGAAATTCAACCTTTCCAAGCATCCCAAACACCACACACCTTTTGGTCCATGCAAGGAGGGGCCTTGTTTATAGTTTCAAAGCACTCTCCAGTCCCCAAATGCCAATGCAACCCATATCTACAGGTGACGCCCTCCCACAGACTGCTAGCTACCTATATGACCATGAGGACAGGCAGGCAATCATGTCTCAGCTCAAGCGAGCCCAGGTTCAGCATCATATACATCAGGGTTTCCCAAAACTTTGGGTCTCCAGCTGTTCTTGGGACTACAATTCTCATCATCCTTGACCACTGGTCCTGCTAGCTGGGAGCTGTAGTCCAACTACAGCTGGAGATAGCAGTTTGGGAAACCCTGCTCTACATTTATGCTGTTTCCCCATATACCCAGTTCCCAAGAACCATAGTCACCTGGGCATACAACAAGCGAAGGGAAGCTGTGGTCCTCCAGATGTTGTTGCACTACAACTCCAACAATCTGGGGCTCATGGGAGCTGGACTCCATTAACATCTGGTCCCCCTTCCTGATGTACAACATTTCCTAAAAAGGTGTACAGTGGTACCTCGGATTAAGAACTTAATTCGTTCTGGAGGTCCGTTCTTAACCTGAAACTGTTCTTAACCTGAGGTACCACTTTAGCCAATGGGAGCCTCCTGCCGCCATGCAATTTCTGTTCTCATCCTGAAGCAAAGTTCTTAATCTGAGGTACTATTTCTGGGTTAGCGGAGTCTGTAACCCGATGTACCACTATAATGCCATGAACTTGGCCAACATTGCTGTAGCATCACTAAGTCTCTTCCATATGAACCCCACAACACACACCCCAGTCTGTGCTCCTATATATCAAATCAGCTGGCATCCTGGAAGCTAAGTCACAAGTCAATGGTCTGGCCCACCCACTGGCCAGACCATCCTCCTCCCTTGGGTCAGCGTCTCTCATCCCCAGATCATCTGGAGCCTTGACAGCCACTTCCTAAGTGAAGAACCTGGTCCACACTTTGGGAACTTCGTTGATAAGGTGCCAGCCGACACCCTTGGCCCATCTTGGCCTTGTATAAGTGTGTGTGCGTGTTTTTCATTTGAGCCCAGATCATCTGAAACCATGCCCCTGTTTTTAAAGGCCAGGTAAGCAATACAGGCCACACCTGAGGTGGAAACCTGTGGCCTCTCTGATGCTGTTGGACTCAAGGGATGATGGAAGTCCAGCAAAATCTGGCAGGCCACAGGCTCCCGGTCCCTGGGCTACACCTGGGTTTGCAAACCCTCCTCTCTGGTACCCGGATCCCCTGGCATTCCACCACCAGGTCAGTACCACTAGGCCAGGGTGCCAGGGGCAGGGGGTCTTCCCCATATCCAGCTGCACCCCACACTCAGCCCGCTGCAACCCCCCACCACTAGCCCCCCCCGCCAAACTTCTGCCCCACTGACCTGCTCTGGTCCCTGGAAGCAAATCCGGCACTGCGGGGTCCTCATGCCACTATCCAAGCTGCTGCTAAGCGACACCGAGTCCAAAGCTCCCCCCGCCCCGCCGACCGCGGGCTGCTGCCCGGGCTGTTGCCCGGGGGGTTGGGGTCGGGGGTCCTTCTCCTCCAGGGCCAGGCTCCGCGGCCGGGTCTCGGCCCCTCCGCCGCCGTAGTATTCGGCCTCATCGTCCTGGCGGGCCGAGCAGTCGGCGAAGGGGGGCCAGCCGCAGCCGCTGCCGCCCAGCGCCCCGCGGCTTCCCCCGGCTCCCGGCTCGGGCTCCGGGCGGCCCCGCCGCATCAACACCAGCAGCTTCAGCTCGTTGAAGAACATGCGGATCCGGTACTTGAACATCATTTACCTCCCCCGGTGGCGGCGGCAGCAGCAGCAGCAACGACGACGGCGGCGGCGGCAGGGTTTAGCTTTCTTGGGGGGCGGCAGGAGGGGGCGGGGGGACAAGAAGGGTAAGGGGCCAAGGGCGCCTAGCTGTGCCCCTGCCCCGCATCGGGGGCCGGGGAAGAAGCGGAGGAGAGGAGGGGCAATGGGGAGCACCGGGGGCCGCAGAGGGGCGAGCGGGGGGCCAGCCTGGGGACCCACATCTCGGGCACAAAAGGCGCCGGCGCTGGGAGAAAGGAAGGCTGTGCGTTTACAGGTGTGCGCAGGGTACCCGGGGTGACGGGGCGCACGGAAGGAGCGAAGGGGCGCAGCCGGGGGCGAGGAGAAGAAAGGCCTTCCAGAGGGGGGGGTGGCGAGGGGGTTAATCCTGGGACGGGGGAGTCTGTTGCTGGGGGTCTGGGATAAGGGCAGGGGGGGGTGAGGAGGGGTACGACGGGTGGGCCTGGCCAGAGGCGCAGGGGATGCGCTGGGGCGAAGGCGGAGGCGCAAAGGCGGCCGCGCTGGGCGAGCGGCGCGCTCCGCTCCCTCCCGGGGCGGGTCTGCCTCCCCTAGGACGCGGCGCGCCCCGTAGGTCCCTCCCGGACCCCTCTCGGACAGCCCGCGTCCGGATTCCCGGGGGCCATGGCTGGCAGCGCGAGAGGAAAGCTTTCCCGGCGTCCGGGGCCTGCGAGCGGCTCCGCAGAGGAGCGCGGACCGGGGGCCGGGTGGGTGGAGGCGGCCGAGGCTCCGGCAGCCAGCGCGCCGCGAAGGCTCCTTCTCCTCTCCGCTCTTCCGCTGCTGCCGGGCGCGGACGAGGCGCCTCTTACTCTCCGGGATGTGGAGCGCGCCTAGCCGCCGCCAGGCCCTGGTCCGCCGCCTCCTCCCCTCGGGGGGCCGGCTGGGCAGCTGCAATCGCAGGCGGCTCTTTTGTCTGCAGAGCTACGGGCATGTCCGCTCCCTCCTGCAGCCGCAGCCGCGCCAGCGGGCCTGGAGAAGCCGCATCCCGGCTCCGCTCGAGCCGATCTCCCGCAGGAAGGCAGGCAGGCAGGCGGGCGGCGTTCGGCCCCAAGCTTGGCTCGCCTGGCTCGGGGGGCGCGGGGCGCGCGGCTCCGGTTCTGCGGCGGCCCCTGGCGAAGCCGCGGCTCTTTATACGGCCGCCCCCCGGCATGCAACAGGGCTTCGTCCCCGGGCGCCCCCCACCGCGCGGGGTTGCCAGCGGCCCCTACGCAGCCTCCTGCAGCCGCCCCCGAGGTCCGGGGGCTGGGGCGCGCGGCGGCAGCCCGGATGGCAGCGGTGGCGGCGGCTCAAGGCTGGGGAATATGGCTTCTCCTTCCGGTACAGCATGTTAAATAAAACATTTCGGGAGGAGAGCGAGCGAGAGCGCGGAGCGGGTGGCTGGATGGATGGATGTCTGCGCGGGGAGGGGACTCCGGGGCTCAGAGGCGGGCCGGCGGCGGCCCCAAACCGAGGGGCTGGTGCGTAACCGCTGCGCCACCGACCTCGACCACGTGGAGGGGGGAGAAAAATGAGTCCCCGGGAAATGTGAAAAGTGCCCGGGAAGACATCCTCCCCTTTCCCCCCATGCAGACACATCTGAGAGATTCCTAGATAGAGGCAGGGGAGGGGTTTCGGGGTGGGGGGGGGGAGAGAAAGAAGCCATTTTATTTTATGTTACATTTTTATTTTATGTTATTTTTTAAGAAAACCGGCTTGCTATATCCATCTGGCTGATAAAATCACATCTCGAAATTCGACCGTTTGGAGAGATGGTTGGAATCCGCGGAAAACGCGCACTAGAAACCAGCAACGTACCTTTTCCCTTCCCCAGGAGGAAGGAGACTCGCATTATTTGCGCCTTGACCCAGTTTGCACCTTGGCCAATCCTGTGTGTAGGATTCCAGTTCTACTGAACTATCGGAATAGGAATTTGCCTCCACCTGCTAAAGCTCCATATATGCCTCACTATGCATATGGAGCTCAGGGTGTGGTGTTTAAGAACAAAGGGACTTGAGATATCCATAATGACACAGATTTTTATTTGGGGGGTGGGGGTGGGGGTGCCGAAAGAGAGGTATATGGCATCCTGTCTTCAGCCTCACCTGTATTACATACAATACACCTGCTTTAGAGCTGAAACATGAAGTTTGGCAAGCGTGTCAGATTCAAAATTTGACAAGGATCCTTCCCAAAACAATGTCAGCATCCGTTACAAGGCTGAATTGCTCTCCCAATCACATGACAAAAAACGAATGACAGCTGTCTTCTCTGTTAGAGTAGAGGTTTCGGTAATCCAGAGAAACCTGCTTTAAGTCAGGGGTGCAATTTAACTCAATAATTCTGGGCGCCCACAGATGACACCAGGCATGTACATTTCTAGTTTCTCACAGGCCATCAAACACTTGACATTAAATACCCAGCCCCTCCCCAATGTATTCTTTTAAAAAACGGAGGAATTATGGAGCCTGCTGTAAATGGGGCTGGGTGTGTGTCTAAACCCACGGTTAATTTTCTAACTTTCTATTGTTTTCTGTTTACCCAGGGGTAGCCAACATGTTGCCGTCCAGATGTTGCTGGCTTGCAGCTTCCTTCAGCTGCAGCCAACATGGCCAGTGCCCAGGGATGGGGGAAATTACAGTCCAAAACATATGGAGAGTCCTGTAAAAGGTTAAGTATCAAGACCCCAATATAGAAATAACGAGGTAGTTTAGGCCCAACTGAGGCCCCCTGCACCGAATTCCATGCCTAGTTTAAGTCCCCTTGAAATTGTTCATTCTTATTTATCCAAAGCATTTGGGCAGCTGTCAATGAGGCACGTTATTTGCAGCTAAGGTTGCAATCCTAAACACACTAGGGCAATATTCCACTGAACTCAGCAGGAATAGTTTTGGGTAAAGGAGTTTAGGATTGCAGTGTATGTCCCACCCATTTGAGTAGGACTTAACCAGAACAAACATTTCCTGCTATTTTTGAGATCACAGAAATTTGCTGTTTACAACCCTGTCCTCAATTCCACCGAGTTCCCAGATATAGTAGGTGTGTATAAAATCGCTGCCTTAATTAAGTATTTTGGCTAAGCTTGAATCTCGTAATGCAAATCTCAACACAGGCACATGGATTTAGAGCTGAGTCCAGGGAGAGCTCAGTGAGGGACCTGGGATACAGATACCTGCTATGTATTTATTATTACATTTCTGTCCCAGCTTTCCTCCATTCATGGCACTCCCTCATTGCAGTCCTGGGACATGGATACTCGCAAGCGGGGATGGGGAGACTGGGTGAGAATGGAGCTTTACATGCATGTGTGCTTGTGTAAGCCTTTTAAAAATGTATTTTATTTATTACTAGCAGCCTTGTACCTGTCGTTGCTTGGGAATTCTAAGAAACCAAAAAATCAGTGCAGTTTGATAGTTCATTCTGCCATCTTGATTCAAAACGGTGTCCAATTGTATCCAAACAGAGATGGAAACCACCTCTTTTCTTTCTGGAACCATCCTGCCAAATTTGGTTATGGTATCTTAAGAGGTTGGGACGTGGGTGGCACTGTGGGTTAAATGTGGGTTAGACCACAGAGCCTAGGACGTGCCGATCAGAAGGTTGGCGGCTCGAATCCCTGCGACGGGGTGAGCTCCCGTTGCTCGGTCGCTGCTCCTGCCAACCTAGGAGTTCGAAAGCATGTCAAAGTGCAAGTAGATCAATAGGTACCGCTCCGGGGGGAAGGTAAACGGCGTTTCCCTGCACTGCTCTGGTTTGCCAGAAGCGGCTTACTCCTGCTGGCCACATGACCCGGAAGATGTACGCCGGCTCCCTTTGCCAATAAAGCGAGATGAGTGCCACAACTCCAGAGTCGGTCACGACTGGACCTAATGGTCAGGGGTCCCTTTACCTTTACTTTATCTTAAGAGGTGCCCCAAATGCATAGGCAGACAACTTTCCAAAATATACCATAGATTACATTACAACATATTCGGACTCCTATCTCAGCGGCGTCTACACTGCCTTGGTCATGTACACAGGAGGAAAGATGGCAGAATCTCCAAGGACGTGCTCTGTAGGAGCTGGTTTCAGGTACCAGGCCTGTTGGCAGACCAAGACTGCCTTACGAGTAAATATGTCTGCAAACATGACATGAAGACTGGCAACATGAATCCCACCGTGTGGGAATCCCTTGCCGAAAACTGCATCACCTGGAGACAGACAGGCTATGTATCCACAACAATGACCAGAGGAGGAATGACGGCTGGGAGGAGTGTAGAGAGAAGAGATACTATCGTGTACTTGTAGCAGCCTTTATCTGCCCCACCTGCAATAAAACACGTCTCTCCCATATACGTCTCTCTATAGCCACAGCAGCTGCTGTAACGCTCCTATGGTTTGACTTCTGCCCTGAAGGAGCACTGATGGATGCCAACAACAACATGTATTTTACCCTTCCTTCAAGAAGCTCCAGGCGCTGCACATGGCTGTGCTGCCTCATCTTATCTGCACAACAACCCTGCGGGGTATATTAGGCTGACGCGGGGGGGGGGGGGGGGAGAGAGAGAGAGATTGGTCATTCATGGCTAAGTGGAGATATGAATGAACCTTTGTCTCCCCAGTCCCAGTCTAACATTCTAACCATTACACCACCCTGAGAATACAGAAGTCTCTGTTGTGTTAGATGGAAAAGACAGAAGTAGAGGGAGAGCTTAAGTCAGTGGTTTTTAACCAGTGTGCTGTGCCACCCTGGGGTGCGTTGAATGATGGCCAGGGAGGCCACGGGAAACACTGGCCTCAGTCCCTTTTCCCTTCCCTCCCTTCTCTGATGCCCTCTTGTGTCTCTGCCTCCCAAAAGCTTGCACAGCTGTTTCTTGCAGCAGCCCTGGCTACAAGCTCCCCAGGTGAATGGTGCTTCTGGGACTGGCCAGAGGGTGCTGGTTGCCAGGAGCTGAGGCGGCCTCTGAGTAAGCAAACAAGTGGGTGAGGGAGCCCAGCCAACCGGTCCACCAGCCCTTGCTGTTGGGAATGGAGTATGGACAGACAAGACCACTGCAATGCGCTCTACGTGGGGTAACCTTTGAAGGTGACCCAGAAACTACAAGTAATCCAGAATGTGGCAGCTAGACTGGTGACTGGGAGTGGCCGCCGAGACCATATAACACTGGTCCTGAAAGACCTACATTGGCTTCCAGTACGTTTCCGAGAACATTTCAAAGTGTTGGTGCTGACCTTTAAAGCCCTAAATGGCCTCGGTCCAGTATACCTGAAGGAGCGTCTCCACCCCCATTGTTCTGCCTGGATGCTGAGGTCCAGCACCGAGGGCTTTCCGGCGGTTCCCTCACTGCGAGAAGCAAAGCTACAGGGAACCAGGCAGAGGGCCTTCTTGGTAGTGGCACCTGCCCTGTGGAACGCCCTCCCATCAGATGTCCAAGAGATAAACAACTACCTGACATTTAGAAGACATCTGAAGGCAGTCCTGTTCAGGGAAGTTTTTAATGTGTGATATTTTAATGTATTTTTAATCTTTGTTGGAAGCTGCCCAGAATGGCTGGGGAGACCCAGCCAGATGGACGGGGTACAAATAATAAATTATTACGTGGGCGGCGGCGGCGGCTGCCCAGAGGACTGCCAAGGAGAGGGGAGAAGAGGCTGAGGGAACACTCCACAAGGGAGGGTGTTTGAGAAAGGGTGAGAGGCTGCCAGCTCTGCAGACAAGGGGGGACCTGACTGGGCTCCCAAGCCCTAAAGGGGAGCCTCAGAAAGAATGTAAGGGAGCCGTGAAGGGTTTGGCAATCATACAATCATAGAATCATAGAGTTGGAAGAGACCACAAGGGCCATCGAGTCCAACCCCCTGCCAAGCAGGAAACACCATCAGAGCACTCCTGACATATGGTTGTCAAGCCTCTGCTTAAAGACCTCCAAAGAAGGAGACTCCACCACACTCCTTGGCAGCAAATTCCACTGTCGGACAGCTCTTACTGTCAGGAAGTTCTTCCTAATGTTTAGGTGGAAACTTCTTTCTTGTAGTTTGGAACCATTGCTCCGTGTCCGCTTCTCTGGAGCAGCAGAAAACAACCTTTCTCCCTCCTCTATGTGACATCCTTTTATATATTTGAACATGGCTATCATATCACCCCTTAACCTCCTCTTCTCCAGGCTAAACATGCCCAGCTCCCTTAGCCGTTCCTCATAAGGCATCGTTTCCAGGCCTTTGACCATTTTGGTTGCCCTCCTCTGGACCCGTTCCAGTTTGTCAGTGTCCTTCTTGAACTGTGGTGCCCAGAACTGGACACAGTACTCCAGGTGAGGTCTGACCAGAGCAGAATACAGTGGCACTATTACTTCCCTTGATCTAGATGCTATACTCCTATTGATGCAGCCCAGAATTGCATTGGCTTTTTTAGCTGCCGTGTCACACTGTTGGCTCATGTCAAGTAAATGGGAAAGGGCAGTGTGTGGCGGGAAGAGAGTGGAGAGTTAGGTAAAGTGGGCTAGGGAAAACTGCAGGTCTGGGGAGGGACTTGGCAGAAGGAGTAGGAGGTAGCAGATATAGAGGGGGCGGCTTTCCTAGGCATCATCACCAGCCTGGAGGGAGGCAGAGAGGCTGGAGTGGGAGGAGGCAGTTGATAGCAGATGAACCTGTTCAGCAACACCATGGAGTGAAGAAGGGAGTGATCCACAAATACAGGCATGCATGACGAGGGTGGGTTGGGTGTGGAGGAGAATCATCGCTGTTCTGGTTAGCATCTTCCTTGCCAGAGTGCTCTCAGTGTGCCTGTTTTATGGAGCAAGATGTTCCCAGGAAGGCTATGAAGAAGACAGTACTCTTCCCCCAAGGATCTTACAGTCAAAAGTGTTGACAGCAGTGGAGAAGGGGAGCTGAATGTGAGCAAATGCAACGGCCCACACTTGGGCTTCCTTTGAGCCTGGGGTGGCAATTAAGGGGTTAAGGCAAAGGCCTCTGCTAAAGGCAGGTTTTCAGAGGGGTTAGAAGGAAGCGGAAGAGGGGGAGCCATGCAGGTGTTCTGGGAAAGGGCTGCAAGCATGGAGGGCAGCATGGGAGAAAGGGTGGAGTAAGCAAAAACAATGACAAACCTAGACAGCATCTTAAAAAGTAGAGACATCACCTTGCCAACAAAGGTCCATATAGTTAAAGCTATGGTTTTCCCAGTAGTGATGTATGGAAGTGAAAGCTGGATCATAAAGAAGGCTGATCGCCGAAGAATGGATGCTTTTGAATTATGGTGCTGGAGGAGACTCTTGAGAGTCCCATGGACTGCAAGAAGATCAAACCGATCCATTCTGAAGGAAATCAGCCCTGAGTGCTCACTGGAAGGACAGATCCTGAAGCTGAGGCTCCAATACTTTGGCCACCTCATGAGAAGAGAAGACTCTCTGGAAAAGACCCTGATGTTGGGAAAGATGGAGGGCACAAGGAGAAGGGGACGACAGAGGACGAGATGGTTGGACAGTGTTCTCGAAGCTACCAGCATGAGTTTGACCAGACTGTGCGAGGCAGTGGAAGACAGGAGTGCCTGGTGTGCTGTGGTCCAGGGGGTCACGAAAAGTCAGACACGACTAAACGACTAAACAACAACAACAACAAGCAGGACACTTCTGGGTGACTTAAGGGTGAAACTAGAGAGCATAAATAGGCAGCATAGGTTACAACAATTTGGTAACTTACAGGTGACATTAATGTGTCCAAAGGATAATTTATTCTCTTCAAACCTGATGCTCCATAATCATGCTCTAGTGCACCCCAGTGGTTAAAATTATGTTGTCTGGACAATAGGAGCTATTGCATTATAACCATTTAGGAGATCTTCAGGCATTCAGTCTTTTACGGAAAGACCATAGCTCAGTGACAGAGCATCTGCCCTCCATGCAGAATGTCTCAGATTTAATCCCTCGTGTCTCCAGTAAAAAAATATTCAACTAGATTGACCCATGGGTGTGATGGGATCTTGACGGCTTCCTGTGTTCCTGTGGATTTTAACTGGATTTAAGAAGAGTCTTTTTAACTATCTTTTTAAAGAATTGTTTTAATTTATTTTGACTATGGCAGACCAACACGGCTACCTACTTGAATCTGGATTTAACTGTTATCTTAAAGTGACGTTACTATGTATTTATATGCTGCCCAAAAATGTCAGCCCAAAAATGTCCCGCAAGGCAGCTCGCAAAGAAACGACACGCAAGCGCCAATTCCAACCAATGAAAATGAAAAAAGATCTGAACGCTTCCTAAAGAGGGGGGGACAAAATGCATCTGTGTGCCGGAAAGGCAAAGGACATTCCCCATGCAAAGATAAAATGTTCAGAGCAAGAGTAAATATGGTTCCTGTGGAGACTTCCAGCAGTTTCTCCTCATCCTTCCTGTTTCAAAGACTGGGCTCAGGGCGGCTAACAACAAATTTAAAACACTTATAAAAGCAGCATAAAATACAGTATAAAAACATGAATAACAATAAAATTCAAAAATCAATTTAGGGGAAATAAGCATTGGATAATCCCCAGGACTAGCTAGCTGAATTGGTCCTACTTGGGCCAGCAAAGAGGCCAGGGGAGAATTAGCTGTGGGGTCTCAGGGTGGGTGATCTTCCCAAAAGGGGAGGGGGAGGGAAGAGAAGGGAAATAAAAGATCAGGCTGAATTCAAATTAAAGGCCAGGTGGAATAGCTCTGTCTTACAGGCCCGAGGGAAGGAGGTTAAATCCTGAAGGGTCCTAGTCTAGGCAGACGCTCCTCCTTCTCAGGGTCCCAGGCAAGAGGATGGGGCAAGGCAGGTGCGAAAGCCTGCCCCTAATGGTTCCAGCAGTCTGAACTTTTTTTAAAATAATAATAATAATATTTATTACTTTTAAAGCTTACAAAAAAGAAAAGGAAGAAAGAAGACAAAAGGACAAAAAAGAGAAAAAACAATACAATACATAAACAATACAAAACACAACCTTAACATATTAAACTAACACAATAAACTAAACCAAATAAAACAAAAACAATTTAAAAACATACATCATACCTTTTCCATATTCTATCTTTCATTCCCTTGTATCATTGACCTCCTCTCACCTCCCTCTTTGTATTCCACCTCCATTAATTGTTTCAGCAATTCCTTTCCATCTTTCCCTATTTTCTATCATATAAATGTCTTAACATATTTTTAATCTTATTTCCATTAAAATTAGTATACTTATTTAAACTTAACTCCTTATAGCATTTCAGCTAAAGCCATAAAATTTCCTTCCAACATTTTTCTATCACTCATTAATTTTACAATATTTCTATATATAGACTTTAAATTTCCAATCTTCTTCCACCATCTCCTCTCCCCAGTCTCGGACTCTACCAGCCACTTCCGTCAACTCCATACAGTCCATCAACCTGGAGATCTTATGTCCGAGGCTCTTAACTCTTTTCCACATCCCTTCTGCCACCAGCAGTCTGAACTTTATCTATTTGTCTGTCTATCCTTATTTTGGGGGCAGGGGTGCTCCTCTTCCCTGGGCCCAGTCTCTATAACAGTGCAGCACCTGTTTACAGCCAATCCATTCACAGGATTCCTGTCATGGTCCGGTCTACAGGCAATCAAAATCCCGGCTGAGGACGTTGGGACCGGGGGCAAGATTGCGGGGTGGGAGCAGGAACGAGAGTCCAGCAGCCAGGGGTCCGAGGGTCAGGAAGCAGGGAGTCAGGAAGTCAAGGGTCCGAGAGTCGAGAAGCAAGGAGTCACAAATTCAAGGGTCCGAGGGTCAAGAAGCAAGGAGTCAAGAAGCCGAGGTCCAAGGATTAGGAAGCAAGAAGCCAAATGCAGCAAGGCAGGAGACAAACTTAGGAAGGCCCCAGTCCTGCGAAGCCCTACTGATCACAGGGCCTGGCTCCTGCATGCACTCCTAACAGTTCCTACATCTCTCTCTTAATAAAATAAAAAAAAAACCAAGGGATACATGTTGTAGTTTTCCTGAGTTGTGCCATCTTGCATTGCATTATAGTCACTCGTTAAATTATGCAGCTTCTCTGGGATTTCAACACGTTGAACATCCTTGACGATTGTGCTGCTTAACATACACATGTTAACTGGCCCTTGGATGGCTTATCCGTTGCCCTGTGTGTGTGTGCGCGCGCTCTGCTTTGCATTTGACAATGCTGGGGTCTGCTGCATTGTTGCTGTGCTGCGCTGCACTGCCTCACGCACGTTACGGTTGTTGTGCGAGGACCGTTCAACTTGGAAGGTGTGTTTCGCTGCAACATGCAACAGACCTTGGGAGCGTGCACATTCTCATTTGTCCCACGTTGAAAGCTCGTTGGCTTTTGTTTGCCTTCCTTGCTAGGCGTTTGCAAATTTACATTCTGTCCTACAGCAGGAAGATCACGCAGGGCACGATTTGCATGGAAATCCAATAGACTAATTTGCCAGAGAAAACACCGTTGGCTCCTTTGACGTGGGGGGCTGTGTCTGGAATTTTTACATGGGCTACAAACAAAAGGAATTGTAAAGAGAGTTCAGGGAGACCCATGTCAATGTTTGCACTTATATGATAGAATTATAGAATAACAGAGTTAGAAGGAATCCTGAGAGTCTTCTAGTCCAACCCCCTGCCCACAGCTGTCCCTGGGTGGGCTGGAACCACCAGCCTTCTGATTTACAGCCAGATGCACTGACCTATTGTGCCACAGAAGTCTTGACCAATAGCTCAATGAAAACATGAATCTAGTATGCAGCAGCAGCAGCAGCCGCAGCAAAAGAAGTACACTTCTTGAGAGGATTGGGAAACAAATTAGAAAATGCAACTGCTGGCATCACAGAAGTTGTTCTCCATCTCTGGAACTTGGGATCATCCAAGCTAAAGGTTGGGAGATTCAGGGTAGAGAAGAGTAAGCACTTTTTCACACATTGGACATAAAACTATGGAATTCGCTAGCACACGAGGTGGTGATGGCTGCCAGCTCAGACCAGCTTCCAAAGAGGATTAGGCTAATTTGTGGAGGAGAAAAGCCATCATTGGCTACTTGTCACAATAGCAATATTGTGCTGGCCCCAAGGGTAACCTGAGAAATGTGGTCCAGGTCCGGTCCAGAATCCAAAGATTCCACTAGTAGTCAGTCCAATGGGGCCAAGGCAGGACACGAGGCAGGAAACCAGGCAAGTAAAGGTACAGGATCTGGCATACAGCAATGTTGCTCTCACAACCTGGGGTGGGGTCCGACAGCCTTTTATCTTTGTTGGGGTAACGACCGGTCCTGATCCCCTGGCCACTCACCTCCCTGTTTCGCCCAAAGGCGAGCACTCCTCCTGCGAGTACTCAGGTCTCTCCTTTTTTAAAAAAATAAATTTTTATTAAGATTTTAAAGGTTACAGAAAAAAAGAAGAAAAGAAAACAATCAAGGAAGAAAAAGAAAAAACAATACATATTTAAAAAAAATCATCAAAAAACAGAAAAAAGAAAAAAGAAATAAAAAAACAAGTCAAACCTTTAACTCACTTACTTACATTCACTTATTTCCTTGACTTCCTCACACCTCCCATTTTTGTATTCTAATTCAATTAAATATTCCAGCAAATCCTTCCAACTTTGTTTTTATCCTAATAATTTATCTTAACATATTATAATTTTACCTTCTCTCTTTCACCAATTCATTTTTACTTAATCCTTTATATCCTTTCTGCTAAAACCACATAATTTTTTCCCCCAACATCTTTCTAACATTCCTTAATTTTACAATATTTCTGAAGATAAACTTTAAATTTCTTCCACTCTTCTTCCACCAACTCTTCTTCTTGGTCTCGGATTCTGCCAGTCATCTCAGCCAATTCCATATAGTCCATCAGCGTCATCTGCCATTCTTCCTGGGTGGGTAAATCTTGTATTTTCCAATACTTTGCGATGAGTATTCTTGCTGCTGTTGTGGCGTACATAAAAAAAGTTCTATCCTCCTTTCGCACCAATTGGCCGACCATGCCCAAGAGAAAGGCCTCTGGTTTCTTCTGGAAGGTATATTTAAATACCTTTTTCATTTCATTATATATCATCTCCCAAAAGGTCTTAATCTTTGGGCAAGTCCACCAAAGGTGAAAGAATGTACCTTCAACCTCTTTACATTTCCAACATTTATTATCGGACAAATGATAAATTTTTGCAAGCTTGACTGGTGTCAAGTACCACCTGTAAATCATTTTCATTATATTCTCTCTTAAGGCATTACATGCCGTAAACTTCATACCTGTGGTCCATAACTTTTCCCAGTCAGCCATCATAATATTATGTCCAACATCTTGTGCCCATTTGATCATAACAGATTTAACCATTTCATCCTGTGCATTCCATTTCAACAGCAAGTTATACATTCTTGACAAATTCTTAGTTTTAGGATCTAACAATTCTGTTTCCAATTTTGATTTTTCCACCTGAAAGCCAATTTTCTTATCCAGGTTATAAACCTCCCTTATTTGATAATAATGAAGCCAATCTCATACCTTATTTTTTAGTTTGTCAAAACTCTGCAGTTTTAATCTATCTCCTTCTTGTTCCAAAATTTCCCAATATTTCAGCCAATTTGCCTCCATATTGAGTTTTTTCAGAGCCTTAGCTTCCATTGGTGACAACCACCTTGGACTTTTATTTTCAAGCAAGTCCTTATATCTTATCCAAACATTAAATAGTGCTTTCCTGACAATATGGTTTTTAAACGCTTTATGTGCTTTGAAATATCATACGACAGATATGCATGCCACCCAAATACATTGTTGAAACCTTCCAAGTCCAAAATATCTGTGTTTTCCAGAAGCAGCCATTCTTTCAGCCAGCAAAATATGGCTGATTCATAATAAAGTTCAAGGTCTGGCAGGGCAAATCCCCCTCTTTCTTTAGCATCAGTTAAAATCTTAAATTTTATTCGAGGCTTCTTGCCCTGCCAGACAAATCTAGAAATATCTCTCTGCCACTTCTTGAAACAATCCACCTTGTCCAAAATTTGCAATGTTTGAAACAATACAACATTCTTGGCAGTACATTCATCTTTATCACAGCAATTCGGCCTAGCAATGATAACTTCAAATTTGACCATATTTCTAGATCCTTTTTCACTTCCATCCAACATTTTTCATAGTTATCTTTGAATAAATTCACATTCTTAGCAGTCATATTAACCCCCAGGTATTTCACTTTCTTAACCAATGTTAATCCTGTCTTTCCTTCTCTCAGACCTCAGTCTCTGCAGCTTGGGAGACATCGGTGGGTTACTAGACCCAGAGGCCGCCTCAGCCTCTCCTGACCCAACTGGTAGTGGAGCAGCTGTACATGATCACCCAGCAGAGGGTAATGAGGTAATCCCCGCATCTGGAGCCAGGGCAGGCTCAGGCCCCTGACTCGGCCCAGTTGGTGCTTGTTGCAGGGGCACCTGTGCAGACTGGGACTCTTCAGGATCAGGCCCCAGACTTGGTTCAGATGATGCCTGAGGCAAAGGATCCGGTGCGGACTTCGACCCCTCTGGTTTTGAGTCTGAGCCCGAGTCCCAGGCCATCACAAATATATGCCACTATCAGAGGCTGTTGATGGAGATCATGCGCAGGGAAAGTGCAATCTGTACTGCATTGTGTGAGGCAGTTCGATACACACTGTCGTGCAATGATATGTTACAACATTATGATATCAATCCTGTGCACATTTATCTTATTCCGGGGTGGGGAGCCTGTGGTCAGGTGTTGCTGGCCTACAACTCCCATCATGCCTGGTCATGCTGAAAGGGGTTGATGGGAGTTGTAGTCCAGTGACATCTGAAAGTCCACAAGTTCCCACCCCCGTTTTATATATTTATGCACCTTTTTTCTTCATGGCACATACATGGGGTTCCAAAGTAGTTTCCCATCCATGTACTGACCAGGCCCAGGCCTGCTTAGCTCCACATTGCGTGCCTTCAGCTCATATCCTTGGATTCCTTTCCAGGAACAAGTGCTATTGAATAGACAGAGACATCTGTCCAAATAAACGTGTGGAATGGAACCATAAGATACAGCGCCCTGATAGTTTTGTGTTGTGCAGATTACGTTTCATTGGGTTTCACACTGTGCCGCTTGAATAGTGTACTGTGATAATAAAACAGATTTGTATGGCATGAATACATATAGGTTTCTTGGAGGTATTCCATAACGTACAGATTTGTCTTGCTTGTCTTTGTCAGCAAAGCTGACATTCCAGTGAAGGTTCAAAATTTGATTAATAAAGACAGTCCGAGAATGTTGACAGCTCAATATGAATTTTTGCAAATGGCCCAAAACTCGAGAGATACACCGGTGAGCGTTGACAGTTGCCTAAATGTGATGTTCATTATTCATTATTCACTGGTGGATGTCCAGCAAGTGGAAAGATGTATGTTTATTTTCAGGCATAAATAATTAGATATGAGATGATGTGTGCTCTGCACCATTAGACTCCTCCAGGCCACTGGCATCCTCTGAGGGATTATGAAGCATGCCTAACTATGTGCTGGATTGTAGCCAAAGTGTCCAGCTAAAACACTGTTATATTTGCAGGTCATTAATTCCACACTTCCTAGGTATTATGGCAAGATAAGATCCATACTAGGTCACCTGTTATGACTTCATTGTAAACCTGGCCCACATTATTTCATTGCATGTATAGCAGGAAGCTGAAGTAGTGTCAACCTCTATAAAGGATAAGTGTGCCATCTGTCATGGATACTTCAGCTAAGATTTCTGCACTGCAGCGGGTTGGACTAGATGACCCTTGAGATCCCTTCCAACTCTGCAATTCGGTGACTCTAGGACAATATACCGTATTTTTCGCTCTATAACACGCACCAGACCGTAACACGCACGTAGTTTTTAGAGGAGGAAAACAAGAAAAAAAATATTCTAAACGAAATAGTGGATATATGATTTTTGTGGTTCATGCTGTGGCCACAGACATGTGATCTGACAGTGAGTTTGGAGTAGCCCAATGCAAAAATCCTGAGGATCCATGCTTTGTAACCACGGAGGAGGGAAGGAAGGGGAACCATGGATCCTCTGCTCAAGACTGCAGCAGATCCCCCCCCCCCCCGCCACCCGCAGGCATTCGCTCCATAACACGCACAGACATTTCCCCTTACTTTCTCGGAGGAAAAAAGTGAGTGTTATGGTGCAAAAAATACAGTACTTGCTTGCTTTTCCTTTGATGAATGAAGTTGCACAGTTTGAAGGCTCACTAGCTGAATTACTTTGAGATCTTTGGTCCATTTGGAGAAAAAACAAAACCATGAATAAACAAACAATCAAAATCAATGAGGTCAGTTTGCAACGTTATCATTCCCCAAGTCTCTGCTACTTATGTATTAAACATGGAATAAATTACTAGCTGAGCCCATATGCTTCAAAATCTTGGTTGGGTGTATGTTTACCTGGGGCTTGTTCCCTTTCTCATGTGCTTTGAAATTTTGTTTACTGGGCTGTATGCTCTTTGGTGGCAACTATCCCATATTCTCTAGTCTGTTCCTGGCATTCAAAAAACCAGAAATAAATATTTTAAGATCCTGTAAAGCAAAACTCCTGCTGTGTCTTGGAGGAAGGAACTGTGGCCACCAGACAAATTTTATTTGGAGGGAAGACATAAGGAAAGGATGGGGGCGGGGGGGGGGACGACACACACAAGCAGAAGCCTTAGTGTGTAAGTGCAACAATTTCTCCTTATAAATGTCATAGTGTCAAGCCGATTGCTCTCTGCTAGAGTGAGCAAGGCCAGAGAATGCAAAGCTCTGTCCGTGGTGCTGAAATCTCGCCACAAGGGCAGTTCCCCGAAATGCTGTACCGAAGGCACAAACCCAGTGGGAGGCACACGGCTTTGTACAGAGTTAAAGCAGAAATACAGAAATGAATACAAAGCCATGTCATCAACCGATGACACAGATATATTGCAACAAATTGTTCTGTCTGTCTGTCTTTCATTTTTCCTGTCTTCCTTTTGCACCCCTAAACATCTTCAGGCTGATTTTCAGGTGAAACTCGGAAAATTAGAATATTGTGGAAAAGTTCATTTATTTCAGTAATGCAACTTAAAAGGTGAAACTAATATATGAGATAGACTCATGACTGGCAAAGCGAGATATGTCAAGCCTTTATTTGTTATAATTGTGGTATTTTACAGCTGATGAAAACCCCAAATTAACAATTTCAGAAAATTAGAATATTAAATGAAATCAGCAAAACAAGGATTGCAAATAGAGCAATATTGGACTTCTGAGAAGTAGAAGCATGCATATGTACTCAGCACTTGGTTTGGGCCTCTTTTGCATCAATTACTGCCTCAATGTGGCATGCCATGGATGCTATCAGCCTGCGGCACTGCTGAGGTGTTATGGAAGACCAGGATGCTTCAATAGCAGCCTTCAGCTCTTCTGCATTGCTCGGTCTCATGTCTCTCAGCTTTTTCTTGGCAATGCCCCATAAATTCTCTATGGGGTTCAGGTCAGGCGAGTTTGCTGGCCAATCAAGCACAGTAATCCCACAGGCATTGAACCAGGTTTTGGTACTTTTGGCAGTGGAAAATGAAGTCAGCATCCCCATAAAGCTCATCTGTGGAAGGAAGCATGAAGTGCTCCAAAATCTCCTGGTAGACGGCTGCATTGACCCTGGACTTAATGAAGCACAGTGGACCAACACCAGCTGGTGACATGGCTCCCCAAATCTCTTTTCTGATGAGAGCAGTTTTTGCATCTCATTTGGAAACCAAGAACCCAGAGTCTGGAAGAAGAATGGGGAGGCACACAATGCCAGATGCTTGAAGTCCAGTGTGAAGTTTCCACAGTCTGTGTTGATTTGGGGAGCCATGTCATGAACTTTTCCACAATATTCTAATTTTCTGAGTTTCACCTGTAAGCATGTTGTATGGGTGGGTTTTTCCTCCATTCTTTCAATGAGCGTTTGAAAGAAGAGATTGTCATAATCCCCTTTAATGATCATGCATCTCAGCTCCTTACAATGAAGTAAGGGCTCATCCATACTGTCGTTTAACGTGTTTCTTACTATCACTTCCTGTACCTCCATTAATTCTCAGTTGTCAGTATGGTGCTTTCCTCCAAATCACTGCCTTTTCATAGTACAGTGGTACCTTGGTTCTCAAACTTAATCCGTTCTGTAAGTCTGTTCCAAAACCAAAGTGTTCCAAAACCAAGGCGTGCTTTCCCATAGAAAGTAATGCAAAATGGATTAATCAGTTCCAGATTTTTAAAAACAACCCCTAAAACAGCAATTTAACATGAATTTTACTATCTAACGAGACCATTGATCCATAAAATGAAAGCAGTAATCAATGTACTGTACTATAAAATAAATAAGACAGTTTTGTAGATGATAAAAATTAAAATTATTATTTTTTCTTACCTGCACTGATGATAGTCATTGTTTGGATGGGGGGCTTTCATCCATTTCTGCAGTCACACAGTCAATCAATCAGTAGCTGAACTGGGTTCCACACTGTCACAAAAACAATTTAACCAAAAAAGCCTCAAAAACGCAAAATAAATAGCAAAAACAAAAGTGCCAAACTTAATCCATTCCAGAAGTCTGTTTGACTTCCGAAATGTTCGAAAACCAAGGCGCAGCTTCTGATTGGTGCAGGTGTCCCGGAAACAATAGCCTGACATTTGGCTTCCAAAATACTTTCAAAAACTGGAGCACTTATTTCTGGGTTTTCGATGTTTGGGAACTAAGGCATTTGAGTACCAAGGTACCACTGTATCCCTGGCATGTTTACCTGAGACAGTGAACTCAGTGAGGCTTAACTCTGGATAGATATTTACTCTGAGTGGCTATTTACATACCTGTTCTAACACAGAAAGCTAGTTTCAGGTCATTTCATGCCATCGTCTTATAGCAGGACTAGACAAAAGGCATTCTGCATTCTCCCAGTGATCCATTGGGTTAATTTATAGTGGACTACTCAGCACTTGCCTGGGATTTTCTCAAAGACAAGCTGGACTAGGTGGATTTGAGCCAGCCTACAAGGTTCTGAGTATGTAAGGGTGCATACTCAGAATCATTTAAGGCAGACAAATTGTTAATTTAATTTTAGCTGATAAGTGATCCTAAATACACACTTGAGTTTTATACATTTAAAACATATTGGTGGATAATGAAGATTATAGTGTAAAAAAGGTAGACCATACAAGGTGAACTTAGATCACCCCGATCTACAAGATCAAAGGTTAGATGAAAATGCTTAAAATAAAATAAATCCAGAGTCATACAAGATCAACAACCCAGCACTCTCTTATCCTGATAATGTATATTACAGCAAAGAATGAGTTCATAGTTCAAAAAATAAGCAAAGTAATCTTCATCTGAAATAATTCCCTGGAGTTTCTGAACATAGGCAAAGAGAAGAGTTGGAGGATAATGTTATGCATCAGACCCGCTAAATGATGAATGGTATGTTATAAGAAGACTTGTAGCTGAACACTTGCTTAATTCTCAAGCTGAATGGCATGCTGTAGGGATGTATAATGCTAAATTGGCCAGAAACCCAATTAAATTATGCACAAGGAAAATCCATATTTGGCACTTCAGAAAAAATTAGACAGAATAGTTTTATTTTATCCATTAAATTTCCAGTGAGGTTTTAAAACTGCCTTCTAAATTCAATGTATGGCTTTTTGTTTGCAAAAGGCAACAAAGCTGAATGCTAGGACCATGAGGGTTTTAAACATGCTGAGATCTACTGAGCCCTGACTCAAGTTATATTGTTTATTGATGGCATCTAACATCCTGCCCCCCCTTTTTTTTTAAAAAAAATTATTAATAGACCAATCACATCACATTATCCTAATCACATTAGTTCCAAATTATACAGCCAAATTTTAAATTTTGTTGGGGGCACCCATACATCAAGCTCCGAACGAGTCCAAAACTCCGAACGAGTCCAAACATCACTTATATTACTGCTTTAATTAAACAGTTCTATCCAGTACAATCCAGATAGTCCTTTATTACTTTCTTCATCTTCTTGTTGTTATCGTATATTCCTTTCTTTGCAATCTCTGATAATTTTCACAAGCAGATTGAAAACAGGCACCCTCTGTGTCCCCCCCCCCCTTTTTCAACGGAAAACCTTAAGGCGGCCAACAGTAATCTGCTTGCTTTCCTTTTGCTTTGGTCTTTATTTGTTTTCTGTGTCCTTCTTCCTTTCCACAAAGTGAGACTGTGGCACTAACTGTCCAACCTACTGTAGATCATTGAACTGTGGAGTTCTATGATCCCAATGCTCATATAGTCCAACCCTATTCAATGCTGCAATCACAGCTAAAGAATCCATGACAGATGGCCATCCAACATCTGTTTTAAAATTTCCAATAAAGGAGAGTCCACCAGCTTTCAAGGAAGACCGTTCCACCATCAAATGGCTCTCACCCTCAGAACTTCATTCATAATATGTCCTTTCTTGTCCTTTGAATCCATTGGTTTGGGATCTGTCCTTGAGCAGCAGATGGCCGGCATATCATTTTTCTGGTTTCTTCAGGCTAGACACACCCAACTCCCTCAACCATTCCTCATAAGTGTTGGTTTCTATTTCCCTCACTGAGCAGCAACTGCAGTCACGGGACATTGTTTTGCATTCCACAGTCAGAGTTACTGTTGGGTTCCCACGGAAATAGGAGACTGGATGTGACGTTCACTGGTTTCCTGTTTTTCTCTGTTCTCTCAGTGTTCTTTGTTTCCGAGAGGGGTTGCTTCTCTGCTCTCACAGAGGCAAGATGCATGTTTGTATTCTCTCAGCATAGAAGTGTAAATAAAGTTGAGAATGTGGCACATACTGCTTATCCTTCTGCTGTGTGACGACGCTCTGCTTGGGGTCAAGATATGATGAGCCTGTATCAGCTTCAGCTTCCAATGGGCCGAAGCTGGTCAAAATCTCACAATAAGGTCATTCATTAGATCACAACCCAGCTGTGGATGGCAGCCTGTTAAAGACAAATGATATATGCCAAAGAGCAGGGCCTTTTCGATAGTGGCATCAATTGGGTGGCATCAAGCTCTTCCTAGGTAGGCCCACCTGGTCCCCAAAGTCAACACTTCAGCAGGGCAACCCTATATTTATCCAACTAGACATAAGCCCCATTTATTTCCAAGATAAGCAGGTATAGAACACCTAGTTAAGACCAAGGTGTGACTTTACAGAGAGACGCTGGGAGTGAACTGAGTCTGCTTGGTTGTTTTGAATCAACTGGTGCCTTCATTTTTTATTGTATGGGTTTTGCTATTTCATGCTGCTGCTCTCTTTTGGTAAAGGTAAAGGGACCCCTGACCGTTAGGTCCAGTAGCGGATGACTGGGGTTGCGGCACTCATCTTGCTTTACTGGCCGAGGGAGCCAGCGTACAGCTTCTGGGTCATGTGGCCAGCATGACTAAGCTGCTTCTGGCGAACCAGAGCAGCGCACGGAAACACTGTTTACCTTCCTGCTGGAGCGGTACCTCTACTTGCGGTAGAGGTCCAGCGGTACCTGGAGCGGCACATCTACTTGCACTTTGATGTGCTTTCGAACTGCTAGGTTGGCAGGAGCAGGGACCGAGCAATGGGAGCTCACCCCGTCACAAGGATTCGAATCGCGGACCTTCTAGGCTCTGTGGTTTATTTCTATCCTACCTTTTGACAAAAAAAGTAGCTCCATCTCTCAAAAGAAGAAACAGTCCTGACCACAGAAGAATGGCAAACCAAGTTGATAGACTATGTTGAAATGGCAAAATTAACTGGAAAGCTCGGGAACCAAGAGGACAAGAACTTTATAAAAAAAATTGGGGGGGGGGTTATAATTTATTTAGGAGACCATTGTAAGCAGATGAAAACATTAGCAGGATTTTTATCACACTTGTAAAGTAGTAAAAACTATGGACAATTTGGATGGATAAAAAAAATCTGGATAATGCACTGATAGGAAGTTGTAAATATTGACATTAGGACCCAGGGAGGAGATGCGGGGAGGTCTCGAGATTCAGAGCAATCTCTGAATTTTTAATGGACTTTGTTATAAGTTTATATTTTCTAAAATCAAATAAAAATTATTATTAAAAAAGTATTTTTAAAAAGTAGCCCCATCTCTCCCAGCAGCTAGGAGCATATGTAGCTATTTTATATTGACCCAGACAACACTGAGCAAGATGCTGCAATGATGCCGTGTATCCCAGAAAAAAATAGGACATCCCCTTTTTTTATCGCAAAGGAACGGCAGCTGTTTTGGTTGTCGTGATCTCACAGAATTTCACAACACAATCCCCTGGCCGTGATCTTGTGCGATGCCCCCAAATGCACATTTCGGGCATGGTGCAAAAAATAAATAAATGTTCTTTTGTGGGGGATTGCAGAGCGAAATCACACAAGATCATGGCAACCAAAGCGGCTGCCATTTTCTCATGATAATGGGGAGATAAATGGGGAGGTGGTGTCCAGGAAGATGGCAGATGGAAGATTTGGGCTTCAAAGTGTATTCAGTGGTCTGACACATTATTAGACAGCTTCCTTTGTTCCTAAGTTCGGATGTGAGCACCAAAAGGCTGAGGAAGCCCAATGTGGGTCCCCTGCCCCCAAGTCCATACAGTCTAGAGGAAAAGGATGCTTTTCCTCTTCATGCATTCTAGGTGCCCAGTTCAATTGCCCTGACATCACAAGACATATTTCAGACAACCCTTTCTGAAGTAGCCTGTCCAGTCCTATCCAAGAGATGTCTCGTTGACATGGTTGCCTAGAGAAAAAGCATTGGGCTAGAAAAACTGCGAGCTTTAACTAATGCTGCAAAGCCAGAGATTCAGCTGAAGGGAAGATCTTGAAGGAGACAGCTGGGGCCTTATTGCCTGTCTTTCAAGGAGAGCACCCGATTAGATTTTCTTTTCTTTTTTGGCCAAGGCCTTCGTAGTACTTGATATCTATCTAGCACATTCAGAAGACAATCAAGGTAATGGACAAGGAAGTTGTGTGGTCAGAGCTGCAATCAAAGTCATTTCCCTGGGGATGGAAGAAGATCCTTGAGTCTTTAACCCTTTCCAGAAGAGGCAGGGAAAATCTCTGCGCCAAAGAACATTTAATTAGTTCCATCTGGGATTCTCTCTAGTCCTTGAAGCCTTTTAATATGTTCCTCTTAATCGCCTCCGAGCCTACGGGGAGATCGAACAGCGCTTTTTAATTTTAGCTTGATGGCACAGGGTGGGGACTGAGGTGCCATGCTAAGTGGCTTGCCGCAGGTCGCTCAGGACATCGGTGAGCTAACCTGGGACTTGTGCACTAAATACAATGAAATCATTTTTGTTTGCTTATGTGTATTACTGCGGTGGAGATATGACACAGATGGTCCTCTGTGTTAGTTTTCTGAGTTCTCGTGACCAAGGCACAGCCATTCTCAAAGTATTAGATGTGCTTGAAGGTTACCGGGCCTCCTTATCTTATATTCTGTTTATACAGTGGTTGTGAATATATCCCACATCCATTCATTTATTCCCCTGTTTACATGTGCAGATGATTTCCTTCCTCCCCAAGGGGCTCTAGAACTGTTTTGGAGAAGGATTTTCCCCTCTCCATCCCAACGTCTCCAATTCAACGTGCTCCCTCTGCAAATAGGCCATCTGATGAATCAAAACATGCCATTTCCTTGAAGCCTCCTTTCTCAACCACGTGGCTTCCCCATAACATTGTACAGTGGATGCTCGGGTTGCAAACGTGATCCGTGCGGGAGGCACGTTCGCAACCTGCAGCATTCGCAACCCACGTCTGTGCACATGTGGGTTGCGATTCGGCACTTCTGCGCATGTGCAAAGCTCAATTTAGCGCTTCCGCGCATGCGTGACTGCCAAAACCCAGAAGTAACCCGTTCGAGTACTTCCTGGTTTCGGCGGGTCCGTAACCTGAAAAAACGCAACCTGAAGCGTCTGTAAACCAAGGTATGACTATTTTAAGAACATAAGAAGGGTTCTGTTGGATCAGGCATCCTGTTGTCACAGTGGCTGGCAACATGCCTACGGAAATCCAACAAGGCAGGCAGGACCTGAGTGATTTCCATCATCTGGTATTCAAAGGTTTCTTCTTCTTCTTCTCTGGCGATCACTCGTAGCCGAGTAAGATTGTCTTCCACAGGGCGGAAATGACCGGCAGAATCCGAGACCAGGGAGAAGAGTCGGTGGAAGAAGATTGGAAAAAATTTAAAGACTATTTACAGAAATACTGTAAAATTAATGAATGTTAGAAAAATGTTGGAATGAAGTTATTCGGCTTTAGCAGAAATGTTATAAGGAATTAGGTACAGATAGATTGTTAATGTATTAAAGGGGGAGGGAAGGAAAAAAGGTTAGAATATGTTAAGAATTACAGGACAGAAAACAGAGGAAGATGGAAAGGATTTGCTGAAACAGTTAAATTGAAGTGGAATACAAAAAGGGAGGTGTGAGGAAGTCGATGAAACAAGCAAATGAAAGATAAGATATGGAAATTACTGGATGTGTTTTTAATTGTTTTTGTTTTGTTAATTCAGTGTTTTATGTAGTGTTTTTGTTTTTGTATTGTATTGTATTGTTTAATTCTTTTTCTTTTTTTGTAATTTTTAAACAGCTAATAAATATTATTATTTTTTTTTTAAAAAAAGATTGTCTTCCACAGGGCCGTCTTAAGTACAGTGGTACCTCTAGATACGAACGGGATCCGTTCCAGAGCCCCGTTCACATCTAGAGGTAAACGTAACTAGCGACGGCACGTCTGTGCGCGTGTCACTTTTCGCTGCTTCTGCGCATGCGCTTGATGTCATTTTGAGCATCTGCACATGCGCAAGCGGTGAAACCCGTTACTTCCGGGTTGCCGAGGAGTGCAACTTGAACGCGCTCAACTCGAAGCGAGGTATGACTGTATATCTGGCGCCGTGGTGCAAAGATCCCTCCGGCGGCGCCCCCCCCCCCCGTTTCCCAGAGTTGCTGACCTTTTTACAGCACTGCGGGCAGGTTTGTGGGGCTGGAGGAGGCGGCGTTGCTTCAGCGAGGTGGGCGTGGGGCAGCGAGCTGATGCCGGGAGGTGCCACACCCAGCCTCCGCCTCTTCCTTGGCGCCCTCCAGAACTTGGCGCCCCGTGCAAGATGCCCCTGGTCTTCTGGTTTTAAAAGTGAGTCTGTAAGTGACTGTGGAGGCCAATTCTGGATCCACACGTCCTTCCACAGTGGGGACATAGCTTTCTGGGCAGGAGTTTATCATGGTGTGGGTTTGCCAAGCGTGCCTTCCTCTTAGCACGTTTCTCCCTTGCGTCCTGAGTTTGAGCATCTTCAAAGCCCATGACACCGTTGGTAAAGGCTGTTCTTCCATTGGAGCACTCACAGGCCAGTGTTTCCCAGTTGTCGGTGTTTATACTACTTTTTAAAGATTTGCCTTGAGAGAGTCTTTGAACCTCTTTTCTTGACCACCAGCATTACACTTTCCATATTTAAGTTTGGAATAGAGCAGTTGCTTTGGAAGACGATATTCAGGCATCCGCACAACATGACCAATCCAACGAAGCTGAGGTTGAAGAATCATTGCTTCAACACTGGTGATCTTTGCTTCTTCCAATACACTGGCATTAGCTCGCCTGTCTTCCAAGGTGATATGTTACATTTTTCGGAGACACTGTTTGTGGAATCTTTCGAGGAGGTATTCAAAGGTATTCACATCTTTCTGGGTGTGCCATTCCTTTTTTAAAAAAATGCTTCCAACTAGTCACTGTCTTACCTTTTTAAAAAAGGGCAATTTCTGTCCCTGGAATGGTAGCAGAAATGTCTTTCTCCCAGCAAGGGGCAGGTGCTTACCTGGATAATCAAGGTAAGAAGTAAAATATAGCAAAGGTTGCCTAAAGTATTATTTATATATATATATAAAATTCAATAATCAGCCTAAACAGGACAAAATTATCTGTTATATTCACAAAGCAGCACAGAAGATTAAAGAAAGAACTAGACCTATTGTTCCAAAGTTTGAAATGTGATTAAAGACTTGGATTCAGGGTTGTTGCTGTGATCCGTCTGTCTTGAGAGACAATGGAATGCTCCTCAAGGTGTGAAATCAAACTGCTGTGTTAGCAGCACCGAAAGTGACCTGCCTGGGGCGTAAGCCTGGGCATTGAGTATGGAGGTCCTGGGCTGCCCTGACGACAAGACTGTTAGGATTCTTGCTCCGTGCTTGCAGTCATGGGATTGTTTTCTATCACATGACGGTGTATGTTTTCATTCCACATAGTGGGAAGTGACGGAGACAGGATGTTTTGTGTTACTGTGTTCCGTGATGTGGGACTATTGTCCTTTGTTTCTTTCTCTTTGTTGTCTGATGAGAAAGAGGAAGGAGCTGAGGCAGAATGTTCCGGGTGTATTATATGTAAATAAAAGTAGTTTAGCCAAAATGCTGTGCTACTGAGTTTGTTACGCAAACTGCTAATACTCTGCTGTTCCTAAGCCTTTTGGTATCAGTCACAGTGATGTTCGGGCTGGAGCAAGCTTTTGAAGCTCTTGAAAGACTGACCAGGAGGGAGAGAAGATTCCAGTCGGGCATGTGTCATTGCCGGGGTCCTACTTGCGAGTAGGATGATCCTAACAAAGACTCCCTTCTTGGCCTAGCTGACGTGGTCCAAAGGAAAGCAGAGCAATACGTTTTGCACTGGCTTGGCTGCTCTACAACAAAAACTGACAGATTACAGATCTGACGATTCCTCCTAAATGTCCCGAAAGAGCCAATGTGGTATATGTGGGTATAGGACTTAGGGCCGGAGAAACCTGGGTTCAAATATTTTCTCAGTCATGGTGCTTGTTGGTGCCCAATTATTCTCTTTCAGCCTGCTCTATCTCACAGGGTTGTTGTGAGGATAAAATGGGGAAGAGTGCAATCACTCCGAGTTCTTCGGATGACATGCAAATGGCAGAAATGCCTGAAAGGCAGGCTAGTCCGGAAACCCGTTTCAGATTCTTTGTCGATGGAAATAAACTGATTTTCAATGGTCAGTAGTGAACACACAAATGGATGAGAGTATTCCTTTCTAGGGATGGAACTTGTTGTTGTTTAGTCGTTTAGTTGTGTCCGACTCTTCGTGACCCCATGGACCAGAGCATGCCAGGCACTCCTGTCTTCCACTGCCTCCCGCAGTTTGCTCAAACTCATGCTGGTAGCTTCGAGAACACTGTCCAACCATCTCGTCCTCTGCCATCCCCTTCTCCTTGTGCCCTCCATCTTTCCCAACATCAGGGTCTTTTCCAGGGAGTCTTCTCTTCTCATGAGGTGGCCAAAGTATTGGAGCCTCAGCTTCACAATCTGTCCTTCCAGTGAGCACTCAGGGCTGATTTCCTTCAGATGATTTTGGGACTACAACTCCCATCATCCCTAGCTAACAGTGGTCAGCAGTGGCGTAGCGTGGGTTGTCAGCACCCGGGGCAAGGCAAGTAATTTGCGCCCCCTAACCCGTGGATTTGCGCCCCCTAACCCGTGGATTTGCCCTAACCCCAGATGTTGCGCCCGGTGCGGCCGGCCCCCCCTGCACCCCCCACGCTACGCCACTGGTGGTCAGGGATGTTGGGAAGTGTGGTCTCAAAACAAATGGAGGGCCCAGTTTGCCTATGCCTGCTTTAGATGTTAACTGTAAACAAAGAATATTTTTGTGCCATAAATGCTTAAATGTCTGCAAAATAACTGCAGTGACCGTTTGCAACAGCAGTGATAGGTAATGGCACATTTTGGCTATGGTGAGTCAAATGCTGGTTGTGTTATCACCTGTCACTGGTGTTGTGAAGGGTCCCTGTGTTTATCTGCAGACATCCAAGCTCTAAATGAATCATCCCTGTCTACTTTTTGCACTGCATTTCCCTCTAACTTCACTGCTTACAATCCCTACCTGCAACTAAGGAGGACACTTTGTGAGTATAAGTCTACTTATGTGCCATGATAAATGTTTTAGGTTAGGCTGCAGTTCCAACCCCATTTATCTGGGATTAAGCTCCATGGAGTTCATAGCTGCCTTTTTTGTTGTTGTTTAGTCATTTAGTTGTGTCTGACTCTTTGGACCAGAGCACGCCAGGCACTTCTGTCTTCCACTGCCTCCCGCAGTTTGGTCAAACTCATGCTAGTAGCTTCGAAAACACTGTCAACCATCTCGTCCTCTGTCGTCCCCTTCTCCTTGTGCCCTCCATCTTTCCCAACATCAGGGTCTTTTCCAGGGAGTCTTCTCTTCTCATGAGGTGGCCAAAGTATTGGAGCCTCAGCTTCAGGATCTGTCCTTCCAGTGAGCACTCAGGGCTGATTTCCTTCAGAATGGATCGGTTTGACCTTCTTGCAGTCCATGGGACTCTCAAGAGTCTCCTCCAGCACCATAATTCAAAAGCATCAATTCTTCGGCGATCAGCCTTCTTTATGGAGGGATGGAACAGACTGGCAGAAAAGATTGGGGAAGGAAACTAGAGTGCAGAATGGCTTTGCCAAATTGGAGCACTTCTCCAGCTTTGCTATGGAACCGAAATTTCGGTTGCTGTGCAAAGGTCAGAGGCTGTGAAGGAGTGATAGAAAGGCAGCTTTCTGTTTTAAAACCGCCCTCCCTTGCCCTGGATTTGTCTAGTGGATAAGCTCGCAAAGATCTTCATAAGCTTGAGGCACCTGCAGCTAGAAAGCCGCTTCTGCAGGCCTGGAGATGTGTCTAGCTTCAGAAGCAGAGGGCAATTCTTGCTACCCAGAGTTCAAGCCTGTCTGGAGGCGCTGAGAATGGCAGTCAAATGCAGACTTTCAGGAAATGGCAGCAGCAGCTGACAATATTTCCATATCAGATTTTGTGTGTGTGTGTGTGAAGCCAGGCCTTCTGACTCACCTCGGCTCCTGCTGTTGGGTGCTCATTCCACGTGTCTATTTGCAGTCCAATATCCACCTTGCAAGAAGGGACGTGGGTGGCACTGTGGGTTAAACCACAGAGCCTAGGACTTGCCGATCAGAAGGTCAGTGGTTCGAATCCCCACAACAGGGTGAGCTCCCGTTGCTCGGTCCCTGCTCCTGCCAACCTAGCAGTTCGAAAGCACCTCAAAGTGCAAGTAGATAAATAGGGACCGCTCCGGTGGGAAGGTAAACGGCGTTTCCGTGCGCTGCTCTGGTTCGCCAGAAGCGGCTTAGTCCTGCTGGTCACATGACCCGGAAGCTGTATGCCTGCTGCCTCGGCCAGTAAAGCGAGATGAGCGCCGCAACCCCAGAGTTGGTCACGACTGGACCTAATGGTCAGGGGTCCCTTTTCCTTTACTTTATCCACCTTCCAAAGATTGTAGCACCCTGCTTGTGGTTAACGCTTAGCTGGAATGAAATATTCAACGCAGCAATAGAGAAATTAAAATAGTAATTTATTTGTCAGACAAATAAATAAGAGGCACAGTGGTACATGGTTACCAAGCTCTGGCCTGGCCTCCTGCCATTCTGGCCAGCACTTATATTCCCTTAATCCAGCCCCCTTTGCTCCTCCTGTGGCTGCCTCTGTCCAATCAGCCTGGTTGAAATTCCTATTGGCTGTTTGCTAGAACCAATCACAAAAAATACACCCACAAAAGATACACCCATTTCCTTGCCCTTATAAGGGAGACAAAGAGCTATATATATGACATATAAGTAATAATATATCTTACATGGAATCTTAATTACCAGCTCACCTCTTGCCCTTCTTGCCCTATTGCCTTCTAAAACAAATGTTTAATCTTACATTTTTATGTTCAACAGATGTCAAGGATCTTGAGTTTCACATCAACATTGAAAGATTTCCTTCATTTAATGTTTCTAAACAAATGCCTGACAACTATATATCAAGACTGCTTGGATGGCGTCTTCTGTCTGGCAGGGGGGGGGGCTAGGCTCATTTGCCCCTCTGGTCTCCTATTGCAATATGACTCTATGAAATAAGAATCTAGCATTCCTTAAATCCTTTGCATAATTACATTTAAGCCAATATATTTAAGCTAATATATTTCATACATTTATCATAGGTAGCCTCTTAAAAGAATAAAGCTTTTCAAAGTAAAAAGGAAGAAACTCAGTAAAACAGCTTTTAAAAGAAGCCTCTTCAGTTTAAGAAAGAATGGCTTTAGAAAAAGACTTCCCCAAAAATGCTCTCTTTCTTCTAGCTAAATGTTTTTCTTTCCATTTGCTCCTGGCCTTTCAACCTTAGAAAGAAGATCTGGCTCATTTTACTGGGAGGCACATTGGTATTATCTTCCCCATTCCTAATGGTGTTTTCTCAGCCTTGGGGCAGCATATGTAATTCTCCCTTTTTATGACTTTGAGAATTGTTTTTCTACTATAAATCAATGGGGCCCTCTTGTCTTAGGAGAATGGCCAAGGTTTTCTCTGCCTGGCATGAAACATTTGAAAATCCTTTTTTTAAGCTCATTTTTAAATACAAGCCTTGATTGAAATATATAGAAGCTTTGATAAAAATGCAGGCTTATGGTTAGGTGCCTCATTCCCCCCTTTCAAGCTCAAGGACCTTCATCCCAAGTGTCCTTGATAGCTTGACCTTCATCATATTCCTGAGGTAAAGCTCTGTATAGGGCCATGATATGAGGTAGAGTTTCATTTGAAACCATCTTGCTAATTGTACTTCTAAAACATGAAATGATACATGGCATCATACATAAAACCAATACTACTACTGTCAAGAAAAACAAGCAAGACAATAGTATCCCTTTGAGTCCTGTGACATTAGGTAACCAATTGGTGAGCCATCCCATATCCCATCCTTCCCATGTTTGTACTGGGACATGTGCTATATTCTCCATCTTTGTGGCCAACACACGGATTGCCTCACCATTATCAGAAATGTTAAAGCAACAGGCATTCCCTGTCAAGTTCAAGACTCCACATAGGCCTCCCTGCCTGGCAAGTACATAATCCATTCCCATTTTCAGCTGCAAAATGGCGGCTCTACTTTCATCCAACTGTTGTGCAATAAGTCTCAAACTCTGGGCCGTTGCATTGGTTACAAGTTCCACTACTGCTTGCAATCGAATTATTCTGTTTAGATTATAAATAGGATCCCGTGCCCCTTGTATGAGCTCACCAGGATTCCAGGTGGCAGGATCATAATAGGCTATAATGCGCTCTGGCGGCCAATCATCAGTACCGCTCCAACTTTGGGTACTTCCTCCTGCTATATGAGAAATATCAGCATTCCTTCGTGTTCGCCTGGCCGAACTAGTGGGCATAATCCACATTGGTGGTAATACCCAACCCAAGAAACAAGTCCCACTCCATTTGGAAGGGAGTTTCTTGTACGCCCATTCTCCACATATCCACCACAACCATCGGGTCTGAGGTTTTTGGTACGGGGAGTACAGAAGGCGAAATACCAAAAGGGGTAGAGAGTTCACAGTGCAGTATGTTAGATTGCCTTTCTCTGTCACAGTTATGTTCCACACCACTTTCCATGCATGAATAAAAGGAGGTGCACAGGGCAAGGTATTCCGAGTTCGATAGGTAGTACCGTGTGCCCAGGTATGACTATTCTTCTTATAATCCCAAGTATAGTGACAATGAGAAGAGCCTATCATGGGAGAATCAGCTGCATCTGATGATTTATGTACACAGAATTCCCCTTGTACAGGTATAACTCGTAATGGTTTAGTTGAGTTCCATCCGGGGAAATTCTGTATTTCAGTTTGGTGTGGCATTTCGCTTACCATACCAATAGCATCTAATGGTATCGGTAATAAGGGCATACCTCCCTCTGAATCATCTGGCCCAAGAGAGCAAACAAGGCAATTGGTCCTATTTGCAACATTAGCTACCATTTCAGCTAAACCTACCCACATATTGTGGTCATGGCTGAATCCATATTTAGCCAATTTGGTCAGATTCAAGGACCCTTCCCCTTCCCAAGGGATCAGGATTAATAATAAAATCATGTTGATGTCTAGTATATGCATTCCTTCCACAAAAGATTACCTTATTGTGATAGCAAATAATTATTAGCCCCAATATAATTCCCCCAGTGACAGAAATGGGGAACCACCAAGACCAAAACATATATCCCGAGGATCCCCAATGAGTAATATCTCTGATAATTGTTCCACAAGGGGGGCAGTCAATCAATTGTATTAGAGAATCTTTCCGTTCACAGTCGCTGGTTCAGACGCTCCTCAAGCTTCAGGCGTGCGCAGGTCAGCCAGCTTCCAGGTTGTGGCTGCAGCAGGCCGGTCGTCAAATGTTGCCCGTGACCTAGCCCGTTCCCGGTAGGGCTAGATACAGGGGTTTTTGGAGAGAGTTAGTTTTAAAGGATTAGAGGGGTCACCTTTGCACGTCCAACTGCCTTCGGACTTCTTCAAACGAGAGTGATGAATCCAGGGGGTCACCTCAGCTACCTTCACCGCTGTTGGAGTAGAGAGCAAGACGGTGTAAGGTCCACGCCACTTAGGTGCAAGTGGATCGCGTTTCCACTCTTTCACCCATACGCTATCGCCAGCCTGGAACTGATGAATCGGCTCGGCAATGCTGCACGGCGTGCGCTCGAGGGCCCACCTGTTAAGAGAAACAAAAACACGGGAGAGAGATTGCACTTGTCCCTGTGTCACATGATCTCCTATTTGTTTAAGGTCAGCTGGAATATCCTGAACAAAGGAGGGCGGTCTCCCATACAGGAGCTCAAAAGGTGACAACTTAAGTCTTTTTGTGGGTGCACACCGAACACGAAACAGTGTTATGGGTAACACATCTACCCTTCTGAGACTTTAGACATATTAGTGGGCTTCTGGCATGCCCTACGGATACCTTGCACAAGTGTCTGGCGGTAGGTGGTGAGTCTGGCCAGGTGAATTGCATTGTTTGGATCCCAATTAGGATCTTCCAAGGGAAAGTTATCTTGGAGATGACGGTCAATATTATAAATATTTCCCACTCTGGCCTGCTCACGCAAATATATCTGTGCCTTTTCAATTATGTCTCTCCTTTCCTCAGTGGTGAACAGAGTATTTAGGAGCTGGCGACAATCTGTCCAAGTAGGGCTATGAGTATTTACTATTGAAGTCACCAAGTCCATCATAGCCTGAGGTTTTTCTGCAAAAGATGGGGTGTGTGTTTTCCAATTCATCAGATCTGTAGTTGTGAATGGAATATATTGCAGGGTCGAAGTTCGAGGTGGCCGTGGTCCGGGTTGCCCATTAACCAGCGCAGGCTCCTCAAGTGCATCAAATACTCTTCTAAGAGGGGCTACTACGTGATCTTTCTCTTCACTTTGCTCTAGGGGCCTCAAATCATAGGGGATGGTATCTGTCGCAAGGCGTTCTTTTAGCAGCTTTATACGCCTGGCTGTATTGCTTGCTGACCGAGCAAGGTCTCCCTGTAACTTCTGTAACATTTCTCTGGGACTTGGATGTACAGGGGTTTGGGGTGGGCAATCAGTTGTTCCACTAAAGGAGACTGTAGATGGAGGTCTATTAGGAGTCACAGGTGGAATAACCACTTCTGCTTGGGCTTTATTATAGGACTCCAATGCCTCCTGAAGATATTTATCATAATCTATCAAGGAATCAAACTCTGTGACTCCACTCCCATTATTCATTCCAGTTTCTTGCCTTGGGGTTACAACTGGTGGAGTGTTTGGATTAAGCTCCCTTCGATGTGGAGCATAGGGTGGAGGTGGAAGCACCTCTTCCTCTGGTCCCTCAAAAATGGGTTTGAGTTTATTTGGCAAGATTCCTTTCCTAGCTTCGGCTTTTACAGCCAATAATTTGCATCGTTTGACTTTGCATTCCCTTATCCATGGAGGATTTTTATTTAATGTGCTCAGCCAGGAATCTATATATGGAAATTGTTCTGGGCACCCTCCAGTTTCTTTGGCGATATCAGTCCAAAGTTTGCTCACTAAATTTATATCAAAAGTTCCCTGAGATGGCCATCCAGTATTTTGTTTTGGCCATTCTAGTTCACATAACGTTCTCAAGCGCTCTGGCGTCATTTTGACTCCATATGCCCCTGAGAAGGCTTTCTTAAAATTATTTAACATACACTCAAGAGGTGTATTTTCCCCCTTTGAACCCCCAACTCCCATTGTATGGCCCTGTGAAGTATCCACTCAGTCACTCACAGACGCGCTTTGTGGGTTTCCTTGCCTAGATGGAGTCGCCTCACTAGGAACCGAAGTACTGCCCACTCCACACTCAGGTCAGCTACAGATTGCTCTGTACTTTCTCACACATACAATGCGCTGGATACTTCACCACACTCTACCTCCCAATTTTTCCCTTTCCCTACACCAGATCACCATCTGATGTACCCAACCACCTAGCGTACTCAGTTTCCCCTTACTGAGACGCAGAAGTTTGATCAAGACTTCTCTTCCTCCTAATTAATTGGAGGGCCAAAAATCCCTTTGTGCACTTACCCTTGGTTGGTTCCCTGTTTCCCCCGGTCCGTCGCCGCCAGTGAGCAGGGTATCAGACAGACGAGTCTTCTGCGTTCCCCTGGAAAAATTTACCAGTGCGCGCTTTGGGTAAGCAGTTGTCCTCTCTCTTGTACCCTGCCCAGTAGGGCGAAGGGGCTGCGTTCCAGCAGACCACTTATCCGAGTCACAGGGCACCATAAAATGTAGCACCCTGCTTGTGGTTAACGCTTAGCTGGAATGAAATATTCAACGCAGCAATAGAGAAATTAAAATAGTAATTTATTTGTCAGACAAATAAATAAGAGGCACAGTGGTACATGGTTACCAAGCTCTGGCCTGGCCTCCTGCCATTCTGGCCAGCACTTATATTCCCTTAATCCAGCCCCCTTTGCTCCTCCTGTGGCTGCCTCTGTCCAATCAGCCTGGTTGAAATTCCTATTGGCTGTTTGCTAGAACCAATCACAAAAAATACACCCACAAAAGATACACCCATTTCCTTGCCCTTATAAGGGAGACAAAGAGCTATATATATGACATATAAGTAATAATATATCTTACATGGAATCTTAATTACCAGCTCACCTCTTGCCCTTCTTGCCCTATTGCCTTCTAAAACAAATGTTTAATCTTACATTTTTATGTTCAACAGATGTCAAGGATCTTGAGTTTCACATCAACATTGAAAGATTTCCTTCATTTAATGTTTCTAAACAAATGCCTGACAACTATATATCAAGACTGCTTGGATGGCGTCTTCTGTCTGGCAGGGGGGGGGGCTAGGCTCATTTGCCCCTCTGGTCTCCTATTGCAATATGACTCTATGAAATAAGAATCTAGCATTCCTTAAATCCTTTGCATAATTATATTTAAGCCAATATATTTAAGCTAATATATTTCATACATTTATCATAGGTAGCCTCTTAAAAGAATAAAGCTTTTCAAAGTAAAAAGGAAGAAACTCAGTAAAACAGCTTTTAAAAGAAGCCTCTTCAGTTTAAGAAAGAATGGCTTTAGAAAAAGACTTCCCCAAAAATGCTCTCTTTCTTCTAGCTAAATGTTTTTCTTTCCATTTGCTCCTGGCCTTTCAACCTTAGAAAGAAGATCTGGCTCATTTTACTGGGAGGCACATTGGTATTATCTTCCCCATTCCTAATGGTGTTTTCTCAGCCTTGGGGCAGCATATGTAATTCTCCCTTTTTATGACTTTGAGAATTGTTTTTCTACTATAAATCAATGGGGCCCTCTTGTCTTAGGAGAATGGCCAAGGTTTTCTCTGCCTGGCATGAAACATTTGAAAATCCTTTTTTAAAGCTCATTTTTAAATACAAGCCTTGATTGAAATATATAGAAGCTTTGATAAAAATGCAGGCTTATGGTTAGGTGCCTCAAGATGTTTGCCTCTCATGGAAGGGGGAAAGGTGCTTTCTTGATTCAAATCATCAAAGGTATCAGGCTATATGGATGTCAGGTGAGATCTATTACTAGAGGGGTGAGGAACTTCAAACGTGGTCCTCCAAACCTCTCTCTTTCTCTTTCTCTGCTTCATTATCACCATGTGCAAACTGAGTTCGTGCCCTGGAACATATTCAGGACTCCCATTGCATTACTTTAAAAAAAAAAAAATATTGAGTTTTACAATTTTTGTGTCATCACAATAATATTCTCTCAGAAAGAAAAAACAATACAATTCCCCAACTCTCCCACCCCACCCCCATGTCTTCCCTCAACTACCTCTTCTGGTTCTTTACTAAATAACTTCTCCTGCTTGTTTTATTATACAGTATGCTGTGGGTTAAACCACAGAGCCTAGGACTTGCCGATTAGAAGGTCGGCGGTTCGAATCCCCGTGACGGGGTAAGCTCCCGTTGCTCGGTCCCAGTTCCTGTCAACCTAGCAGTTCGAAAGCACATCAAAGTGCAAGTAGATAAATAGGTACCGGTCTGGCGGGAAGGTAAGCGGCGTTTCCGTGCGCTGCTCTGGTTCACCACATGACCCGGAAGCTGTACGCCGGCTCCCTCGGCCAATAAAGCGAGATGAGCGCCACAACCCCAGAGTCAGCCACGACTGGACCTAATGGTGAGGGGTCCCTTTACCTTTTACCTTAATATTACGTTCTTTAAATTAAATATTTTTGTATTCTTATCTTTGTTATACCATAATTGTTTTCAAATTGCCTCTTATACATTGTTGTTTTTCGATTATTATGTCGTATCCTCTTTATTTTGTTAGTTGTAAGTGTTTGCCAATTGCATGGTCGGCGGTTCGAATCCCCGCGGCGGGGTGAACTCCCGTCTTTCGGTCCCAACTCCTGCCCACCTAGCAGTTCGAAAGCACCCCTAAGTGCAAGTAGATAAATAGGTACCGCTTTATAGCGGGAAGGTAAACGGCGTTCCATGTGCTGCGCTGGTGCTGGCTCGCCAGAGCAGCTTTGTCACGCTGGCCACGTGACCCGGAAGTGTCTCCGGACAGCGCTGGCCCCCGGCCTCTTAAGTGGGATTGGCGCACAACCCTAGAGTCGGACACGACTGGCCCGTACGGGCAGGGGTACCTTTACCTTTACCTTTTTAACTGTTTACTCAAACCCTGCTAGTGAGTCCACTTCATTACAATGTTTCTGTAGATACAACATGAATAGTTCCCAATCTTTTTTAAAGTCTCTATTGTCTTTATCTCTAGGTTTTCCAGTTAGCTTTGTCATTTCAGCATACTTCATCAATTTTTATTGCCATTCTTCATTAGTTGGTATTCTACTGAAATTCCATTTTTGGGCTAGTAATATCCTAGCCGCTGTGGTAGCATACATAAAAAAAATCTTCTATTCTTTTGGCAAGTCTTGACCTATAATGCCTAACAAAAAGGCTTCTGATCTCTTAACAAAGGTTATCTTAAACATTCTTTTCATTTCATTATAAATCATTTCCCTTTTTTAAAATTGTTTTACAATTCAACTGCATATGAAAAAATGTGCCTTCTTTTTCTTTACACTTCCAACACTTGTTGGAGCCTGTTCTGTACATTTTTGCCATTTTTACAGGCGTGATATACCATCGATACATCATTTTCATATAATTCTGTTCCAGCAATATACAGTCAGTAAATTTTAAGTTCACTTTCCATAGTTTCCCCCAGTATTCCATTTGTATATTATGTCCTATGTCTTGTGGCAGCTCTCATTGTATTACTGATCCTCTCTCCAAGGACTCTGAATCTCTAGAAATCTCAGGTTTTCCGGTACGTTTTTGATGGCAAGGGGTGTGTGCACACACGTTTTACCCACTTTCTGTTAATGGGCCATGTTGTGTGTGGACAGGTTATATGAGCTATGAATAGCAACAGGAATCTTGGATTCAGATCTGGGAGAGGTGACCATGGAATGGACCTCCTTTTCTGGGGTGTGATCATGTGCCAGGCATCAGCACACCAACATGAGATGGCCGAAGGGTGTCGTGGGAAGAAGGAAGTAGTGACATTAAAGGTAAAGGGACCCCTGACCATTAGGTCTAGTCGTGGACGACTCTGGAGTTGTGGCTCTCATCTCGCTTCACTGGCTGAGGGAGCCGGTGTACAGCTTCCGGGTCATGTGGTCAGCATGACTAAGCCGCTTCTGGCGAACCAGAGCAGCGCACGGAAATGCCATTTACCTTCGCACCGGAGCGGTACCTATTTATCTACTTGCACTGACGTGCTTTCAAACTGCTAGGTTGGCAGGAGCAGGGACCGAGCAACGGGAGCTCACCCCGTCGTGGGGATTCGAACCGCCGACCTTCTGATCAGCAAGTGCTAGCTCTGTGGTTTAACCCACAGCGCCACTGCTGGCAAATCTGTTGGAAAAATGCCCGGGAATGGCTGCCAACTTCCCAAGTCTTCGGAGAGTCTCTCCGGTGGTCCTCTTTGGCTATAAATCTCCCTCAGTGCAGAGAGACTGGTAATAGGCGACCCTCCTCTCCTGAAAAGAGCACACCAGTCTTCTGGCATATCATAGCAGAAGAAAGACTAAATTGTAGTTTTAAACTACTTTATTTACAGTCTATAGACAGAGACTCCATCAGTACTCCATCAGTTCTCTGAACACCAGAACAGAAAACCTGCGATACACACAGAAGTGAAACTAACTTCCAATAGTACTCAGGAAGGAAGAGATAAAACGGACTTCCTTTCTCACACTCTCTCAGACACTCACTTGATATATACAGTCATAATAGTACCACTCGCTGGAGCAGCTCGGATAGATAAAAATCCTAACAAAATCTGCCCAACTTGGATGGTGAAAAGAGGATAGCCAGCCTTGTGTTTACTCTCTCAATGCAGGCAGCAATTTGGCACATAAAACATAATGGGAATGCACATTTTAATAAGAACATATAGCGCTTGTTACTTGACCAATTCCTAAGCAGATTCAGCTACATGCTGTATTTCAGGATGCAAACATATGAAGTTGTCTTATGTTTGTATTGGTCTGTCTAGCAATACTGTCTATTGTGCCCTGTAATGATTCTCTGGGCAAGATTCCCAGACAGAGAGAGGTCTTTCCAGTCCTGCTAACAGGACCACTTTCTCATGTACTTCCTCCATTTTTAAAAGGTCCAAATATTAGAAGAAGTCTGGTATATCTTCTCCCAAAAGGTAGTAGCATTTTTAACTGGAGACACTAAGGGTTCTTTCCAGCTAAGCTTTACTCAGAGTAGACCCAATCAATAGACCTAAATTTGTAATGTCCGTTAATTTTCATGGATCTACTGTGAACATGGGTAATGTTGGCTACAACCCCAGAGATTTAACTTCAGGTGTTCTGCATGCAGAGCAAATGTTTAACTACCAAGTTATGAGCAATGGATGCCAGGATTCAAAAGTGACTTAACTGTGATGTTTGACCTGAATTCTGATCTGCTTTTTTTAAAAAAGAACAACTAATAATTCAGCAGCAAATCTGTTATGATTTGATCCCATTACTTCATGATTCATTTTTTCCTCTCCAGACTGTGGGGATTCACATCCTCCTCAAAATCTGTGTCCCCCTCACACCCACATTTTAAGTGACAAGTTGCAGACGTGACGTCTTCCCTTGAGGGCTTCCTTATTTCATGAAGAACCCCAAAACTGAACCTTTACTCTTCGTGGCAGCAGGCTCAACAGCCCCACTGATCAATAGGGAACAGTTCAGGTTAACAGAGTATTTAATTAAGGGTGAAGAATTCTTTAAGTCAAAGCTGCAAAACCTCATACCCTCCAACATTTCTCTGATGAAAATAAGGACGTCCTAGTCAATAATAAAAATAATAGTAACTATACCCCACCTATCTGTATAGGTGGTTGCCCCAGCCACTCTATCAACCCCCGAGCCAAGGAGATAAATAACTATACAACCTTTAAAATACACCTGAAGGCAGCCCAGTATAAGGAAGTTCTTTTAGTGTTTAATGATATTATTATTATTATTATTATTATTATTATTATTATTATTATTATATATGTTGGAAGCCACAATGGGTGGGGTATAAATAATTAAATGATGATGATGATTGAATAAGATGTCCCTAGGCGCTGTGGGTTAAACCAACTTGCTGATCAGAAGGTTGGCAGTTCGAATCCCCGCAACAGGGTGAGCTCCCGTTTCTCGGTCCCTGTTCCTGCCAACCTAGCAGTTTGAAAGCACCTCAAAGTGCAAGTAGATAAATAGGTACCGCTCCGGCGGGAAGGTAAACGGCGTTTCCGTGTGCTGCTCTGGTTCGCCAGAAGCGGCTTAGTCATGCTGGCCACATGACCCGGAAGCTGTACGCCGACTCCCTCTGCCAATAAAGCGAGATGAGAGCCACAACCCCAGAGTTGGTCATGACTGGACCTAGTGGTCAGGGGTCCCTTTACCTTTAATTTCATTGGAGAAATGTTGGAGGGTATGCCAGGGGAGTTGGTGCTTCTGCCAAGTGGCAAAGAGGATAGTTTGCTTTTAATATACAGCCGTACCTTGGATCCCGAACGGCTTGCGACTCGAACGTTTTGGCTCCCGAACGCTGCAAACCCGGAGGTGAGTGTTCCGGTTTGCGAATGTTCTTTGAAACATCAGGCACTGTTTCCGTGGTTCCGACTGAGCGCAGGAAGGTCCAGCAGCCAATCAGAAGCCGCGCCTTGGTTGTCTAATGTTTTTGGAAGTCGAATGGACTTCCGGAATGGATTCCGTTTGACAACCAAGGTACGACTGGAGAGAGAGAGATTCTTAGTGTAAAATGGCTAGTGATTAAGCTACTTTAAAAAATAAGCTTAAACCCTAAAATCATTTCAATTTATTCAGTTTACTTATATTCCCCCTGCTGCCGCCGCTGCCACCCCTAAGGATGACTGGCTATACTCAGAAATAGGTTAAGATCCTTGGCCTTGATCATTTCCTCTGGAGGTAAGTTTCACTGTCAAATTAGACGCTCTGTGAAGAGGTATCCCTCCTTCGTGCCTGAGGCCTTTCAAGTTGCGCTGAGCTTCTCCTTTGCCCTTGGAGTGTGAATGAAGGAGAGCAGCAACATTCTGGGCTCGGTTCTCAATCCCGTCCATTCATCTGTGATTTGAACATCTGCCAAAAATAAGTCAGAAAGACTTTAAATTTGCTACGATAGTACAAGGGCAATGATTACATTCCCTAGTCCTCTGGCTCTCCTGGAGCACAACGTCCATCATTTCTGGTGACAGAATACTTTGGCGAGGTGGGTGGATTCATGCTTTTCTATAGTGCCTTCCTAGGACAAACACGGTGACAGCATCCTTCCATTTCAAGCTGACAAGCCCCAAAATGGCCCCTAAATATCTGTGGCAGTTTACTAATACGACAAGCTGCAGGGATACACAGGAGTTGCAGCCACTTCTGGAAGGAAACTCGGTCGCTGCTTAACAGCTGTATGGAAACACTACAAAAACAATTGTGCCTGGCTTGTGCTCATGAGGAATGATTGAGGGAGTTGGGTATGTTTCGCCTGGGAAAGAGGAGACTGACAGGAGATACGACAGCCATCTTCAAACATCTCAAGGGCTGTCACACGGAAGATGGAGCCAGCTTGTTTTCTCCTGCTCCAGAGGGATGGCCTGGGACACAGGCTCGGAACCAAAGGAGTCTCAGTCCGCACCTGTTATGTACTGAGTTGAATAGGATCCAAAATGCAGCAGTCTGATTGGTCCTAGAACAGTAGGATGCAGAATGCAGCAGTCTGATTGGTCCACAGGAGCCACCCAATCCAGCTCCAGGTGGAAGTGAATCTACCACCTGATTGGCCTACAGGAGAATCCCGGAATTAGCCAATCAGGTGGGGCCCATTGTGTAAATAATGTATATAAAGCAGACATTCTGGGGGAACCTCCGTTCCTCCTCACCACTATGAGGTGAATAAAGAGCATGAAATCCACTCTCGACTCCAAGCATATTTCAGCACCGGATCCTCTGCCTTAGGCAGCATCTGAACTGAGTCTGGGGCCTGATTCTGAAGAGCCCCAGTCTGCACAGGTTCCCCTGCAACAAGCACCAGCTGGGCCAAGTCAGGGGCCTGAGCCTGCCCTGGCTGCAAATGCGGGGATTACCTTGTTGTCTCCAGCTGGGCAATCACTTACAGCTGCTCCACTACCAGTTGGGTCAGGAGAGGCTGAGGCAGCCTCTGGGTCTAGTAACCCAGCGACATTTCCCAAGCTGCAGAGACTGAGGTCTGAGAGAAGGAGAGACCTGAGTACTCGCAGGGGTTACTAGACTCTGGGGTTGTGGCGCTCATATCGCTTTATTGGCCGAGGGAGCCGGCGTACAGCTTCCGGGTCATGTGGCCAGCATGACTAAGCCGCTTCTGGCAAACCAGAGCAGCGCACGGAAATGCCGTTTACCTTCCCGCCGGAGCGGTACCTATTTATCTACTTGCACTTTGACATGCTTTCAAACTGCTAGGTTGGCAGGAGCAGGGACCGAGCAACGGGAGCTCACCCCGTCGCTGGGATTCAAACCGCCGACCTTCTGATCAGCAAGTCCTAGGCTCTGTGGTTTAACCCACAGCGCCCCCCACGTCCCTATTAGACCACTTACACATTGTCAAATTACTCCCCACCCCAAATTACAAAAGTGGCAGTGGATTTGTGCAAAAGGTTCACATGCTCATTTTTATCAACAGATGCAAATTTAAAAATACTGACCATAGTTTAAATAGAAATACCACGCAAGGGACATGGGTGGCGCTGTTGCATTGGGGGTGCCAAATGGATCAGAGCAGCAGCAGCAGGGTCAGGGAAAAGATGTGTTTCATTGTTCCACCCCGTGTCATTTCTCAAATAAAAATCCCACCACGGCTACTATTCTTCCCATAAGAGAAGTATCCCCTTTCCCCAGGCCACAGACAAACAGCAGCTGGGGAATCAATTCTGAACAGGAAAAAGGCATGAAGGAAAACAGAAATAAAATTACCTCCTACTCTGCTCCAATCAAACTTGCAGGCCAACTGCTCAATTTCATTAAAAAAAAAGAAAATGTGTGTGATCCAGTCATGTGCAGCTTAGCCTCTATTATCTACATAACTGACAGAAATCAACCTGTGAAGCTTTCTCTCTCGTGGCAATGCTGTGATAAAACCTTTCTGGCTTTGTTTTTGTTTGTTTTTAACTTGTTGCACAGCTATTAAAGCACAGGACTAGAGTTGGTGAAAATCCTAAAACGGCTAATCTCGCCGTTCTCAGATAGGGACTGAGCTGCTCTGGGCGTTTTCGTACCCAAACATTAATTAAATAAGCTGTGCCTGGAGACAGGCACTGAATGGTTTTGAAGACAGTTGAATAGTGTGTGATGGAGCCATCCGCTCCTATGTTGGACACACATACTGCTTTTCTGGCGCATTATCATCGCGGAGCAAAGAGGTTTCACAGGTTTATGTAAAAAATAAAATAAAATTGAAACATGTTTGCCCAAAGATGCAAGGGGTATAGAAATAACGAATGTGGCTCACCACCCACTATTCCACTACGCAGCACAAAACCTTCAGGTAAAAACCTGGCAAGCCAAAGGCTAATACTGCCTAGCAGACTTCTACAAAAATAACAAACCCAGGTCGACACAAGAAATACAAGACGAACTAGAAGACACCCAATTGCAGTGGCTAACACACCACCAATTACACGCCTTCTTAAACAATCCAGTAGTAAAATCAGCAGCAACTAGGCCCCTGACAACCTTCGGAAACACGGCAAGGGGATGGTATCCACAATATACAAAATACTGCTCCAAAAATCCCACAAACCCCCTCGACGTAATAAAAACAAAAACAAAGGGAGGACAACATAGGCTATGAAATTAACCCCACTCAATACAGGCATGTCCAACAGGTAGATCATGATCTACTGGTAGATCGTGGAGTGTTCATGGTAGATCCTGGTTGACCTCTGACCCCTCAGCGATCTCCTTACAAAGAAACCAAAAAACAACAACTTTGGCTTCCTAAAAAAAGCTCAAGGTTCAAGCTCCACAACTTCGACTTCCTAAAAAAAGCTCCACAACTATTGGTAGATCACTGCCAGTCTTTTTATGACAATGGGTAGATAACTGCCAGTTTTTTTATACTGTGAGTAGATCGCAATCTATTGGGAGTTGGACATACCTGAATGTGGCCTAAACCTCCCTTTAAATCCATCTCATCTAAAAGGAAAGAACTCATTCTGAAACTCACCTGCAGGTGATACCTAACACCACAGAAACTAGTGCTGATATGCCCAGGAGCCTCACCAAAATGCTGGAGAGGATGAACCTCCACAGGCACGTACCTCCACATGTGGTGGGAATGTCCCAAAATCCAACTCTTCTGGACATCTGTCATACAAGAAACGGGCAAAATAACTAAGCAATTATTAGAAGTGACCCCAGAACTGGCCCTACTGAACATCTTCCAAGATAATAATGCCCACTCACATTATAAAGAGCTCGTAACCCACCTACTCTCAAAAGCCAGAAGCATCATAGCCAGACACTGGAGAGACCTGTCAGGAGTAAACACGGACCAATGGTATCAAATAGTATGGGAAACAGCCTTAGTAGAAAAGCTAACCAATAAACAGAAACAGACACGAGGACAAATAGAAGAAGATGCCTTCAGCCCGGAATAGTTCCCCTTTATCACTTACACAGCCCAACAAGACAACAACAAGACAAACAGCAGACAAATCAATATGGCTAACCTGACCCCACACCCACTCCCCACAAAAACAAATCTCACTACAGCCAACCAAAGACAACCAACCACACCCTAGGCCACCACCCAACCTCTCTCACCACCAAGGAAATGCACCAAGCAAACAGAAAGAGGACCCACACAAGTGATGCTGACACAAACCCCACACATTCACTAAGCGGAGGAATAGAAGCATTGCTACCCCGCCCCACTCACCATTCCCCCTCTCCCTCTTTTCTTCCCAACCTAATACAATGGTACCTCTGGTTACAAACTTAATTCGTTCCGGAGGTCCGTTCTTAATCTGAAACCATTCTTAACCTGAAGCACCACTTTAGCTAATGGGGCCTTCCGCTGCCGCCGTGCCACCACTGCACGATTTCTGTTCTCATCCTGAGGTAAAGTTCTTAACCTGAGGTACTACTTCTGGGTTAGCGGAGTCTGTAACCCAAAGTGTTTGTAACCTGAGGTGTTTGTAACCCGAGGTACGACTGTACTGCATGTCTCGCAACAAATGAAAGTGTTCTGTAGAAAACACAACTTGAAAAAAGAGACAATGCACGTATTTTTGTAAACAAATAAATCTTTAATAATTTTATATATATATAAAACAATAACAATTTAGGCTCTCCAACCCAAGCTTCCACAAGTCCACTCCTTGCTCTGATTGCCTGCTCTGTGTTCAGTGGCCTAGCTGAGCACTAGGGGGACATCTTGGGCTGTGAAATATCTGTTTGACCTCAGGCACATCAGGTGAGATGAAAGATTTTAAAGGCTGCGTGGCTAATAATCGAGATCCATCTTTCCCATAGGGCTTAGTGGTGCGTTGCACCAGGGCACCAGCCTCTCAGGGGCGCCCCAGCAAGTGGGGGAGCTGCGCGGCTTTGCCGGCGGCCTCCCCTTTCTCTGCACGCACGCCAGCTGTGCCCTGCCAACCATAAGGCTGGTGGGTGTGCAGCTTCCCTCCCAAGCCTCTGTGAGGATCGCTCTCCCGCAGTGGCATGGGGGAGAGTTGCTGGGGGCACCCCCCATGGCTGGCATTGCACAGCTATAGCCACCCCAATATGAGCTGTAGTAATTTGGGAGCGCTGGGCGGATATTTGCACCCCGGTGCCGCATCTGGTCAAAGGCCTGGAAACGATGCCTTATGAGGAACGGCTAAGGGAGCTGGGCATGTTTAGCCTGGAGAAGAGGAGGTTAAGGTGTGATATGATAGCCATGTTCAAATATGTAAAAGGATGTCACATAGAGGAGGGAGAAAGGTTGTTTTCTGCTGCTCCAGAGAAGCGGACACGGAGCAATGGTTCCAAACTACAAGAAAGAAGATTCCACCTAAACATTAGGAAGAACTTCCTGACAGTAAGAGCTGTTTGACAGTGGAATTTGCTGCCAAGGAGTGTGGTGGAGTCTCCTTCTTTGGAGGTCTTTAAGCAGAGGCTTGACAACCATATGTCAGGAGTGCTCTGATGGTGTTTCCTGCTTGGCAGGGGGTTGGACTCGATGGCCCTTGTGGTCTCTTCCAACTCTAGGATTCTATGATTCTATGATCCTCTAAAGATGGCCCTGGTCCCAGGTAGGATACAGGGAGGGGGGAAAGTATTTGATCCCCTGCTAATTAGGTGCTTCTAATCTCAGCTCGTTACCTACAGTGAAGATACCAGGTAGCCTGACATCTGGCTGGTTGATAGGGGATCAAATACTTATTTCACTCATAGGTAAAGGTAAAGGGACCCCTGACCATTAGGTCCAGTCATGCCCGACTCTGGGGTTGCGGCGCTCATCTTGCTTTATTGGCCGAGGGAGCCGGTGTACAGCTTCCGGGTCATGTGGCCAGAATGACTAAGCCGCTTCTGGCGAACCAGAGCAGCGCACAGAAACGCCGTTTACCTTCCCGCCGGAGCGGTACCTATTTATCTACTTGCACTTTGATGTGCTTTCGAACTGCTAGGTTGGCAGGATCTGGGACATAGCAACGGGAGGTCACCCCGTCATGGGGATCCGAACCGCCAAGCTTCTGATCGGCAAGCCCTAGGCTCTGTGGTTTAACCCATACTGCCCCATCTGCATCACAAGAAGACAGAGTGGAATATGTGGCATTGCTGGCATTATGCATCCATCTTGTCCATCCATACCCACAGCAACTTGTGACCTGTTGCCAGTGATATCCAGGACCAGCCAACCCAAAGAGAAGGAAGACCTTTTGACCTGTTCTTTTTGCCTATGGCCAGCTGTATACAGCGCAGGTTTGCTCATATACAGCAGTGGTTCCACAGGTACACAAACCTCTTACCTGAAAGCAAACTGATTGCTTTGGACAGCTGTCTGGGATAGCTTGGTCAGTAGAGCAGAGACTTTTAATCTCAAGGTCATGGGTTCGAGACCCAATAAGGGCAAAAGATTCTTGCGTTGCAGGGGGTTAGACTAGATCAGTGTTTCCCAACCCTGGGTCTCCAGCTGTTTTCAGACTACAATTCCCATCATCCCTGACCACTGGTCTTGCTAGCTAGGGATGATGGGAGTTGTAGTCCAAAAACAGCTGGAGAACTAAGGTTGGGAAACACTGGACTAGATGACCCTTAGGATTCTGCTCTGGTCAGACCTCACCTGGAGTACTGTGTCCAGTTCTGGGCACCACAGTTCAAGAAGGTTCAAGAAGGACACTGACAAACTGGAACGTGTCCAGAGGAGGGCAACCAAAATGGTCAAAGGCCTGGAAATGATGCCTTATGAAGAACGGCTAAGGGAGCTGGGCATGTTTAGCCTGGAGAAGAGGAGGTTAAGGGGTGATATGATAGCCATGTTCAAATATATAAAAGGATGTCACATAGAGGAGGGAGAAAGGTTGTTTTCTGCTGCTCCAGAGAAGCAGACACGGAGCAATGGTTCCAAACTACAAGAAAGAAGATTCCACCTAAACATTAGGAAGAACTTCCTGACAGTAAGAGCTGTTTGACAGTGGAATTTGCTGCCAAGGAGTGTGGTGGAGTCTCCTTCTTTGGAGGTCTTTAAGCAGAGGCTTGACAACCATATGTCAGGAGTGCTCTGATGGTGTTTCCTGCTTGGCAGGGGGTTGGACTCAATGGCCCTTGTGGTCTCTTCCAACTCTATGATTCTATGATTCTATGATTCTATCCCCTTCCAACTCTACTATCTTGTGATTCTATGATTCTCTCTTTACAAGACTTTGAACTGCTGTCCTAATATTCTTCTGGAAGCAAATTGCTGCCAGTGGAACTTGCTTGTGTAAGTATTCTTAGGATTACAATATATAGATAATTCTGTTATAATCAGGATTATGTAACCGTGTATATGTGTATCACACTATATAATCAGGGACCATTGGCATGATTTTGCGGGAGCACAGGAAAAAATAACGTGAGCATTGCATTCAGAATTTGCTATCCTGAAAATATTGGTTTTCACTTAAGAAAAGGTTTTAGTCCTTATGGTTACAAAGATCTGGATGGAGCCATTTTCTTCTGAAATCTTTCAAATTGGTGAATTGGCTGAGTAAGATTTCACATGGTCCGAGAAGAACTTCTGTGCCCTTCCTTTCAACTAGCAAAAAAGAAAGAAAGAAAGAAAGAAAGAAAGAAAGAAAGAAAGAAAGAAAAGAGTAAAATCATAAGGAAAATTCTGTAAATTTGCTCCACATTCCAGAATGTATACATGCGTTTCTAAATTCAGCTGTATCTGATCCAGAATTTGGTTTCTTGAGATGCAGACTTCTCTTTAAGAGAAAAAGACAAGGAAGAAAGCACGATATACATGTAAGACTAACTAAAACGTACAGCCTTGGTCTATCTAGCTCAGTAGTGACACTGGCTTGCAGACAGGAGTTTTTCCCCAGTCTCACCTGAAGACACCAGGGATTGATGCTCTGCCATTGGGCTACAGCCCCTGTTCTAAATATAAATATGTTTTAATTTGCATAATTCCTTAGTTTGATCCGTGCTCCCCTTTTACTGTCTTTTCTTATAGAAAATTGTTATTTTATTGTATCAAGCTTTCAATAATCTATTCTTTATATCATCGTACACTGCCCTAGAATCTGATCTGATGAAGGGCGGTATTTTATTTTTTATTTTACCTAAACCGACAAACAAACTGAGTAATATATTTTCACTTTGCTCCAGCCCATCTCTCCCTTGCCTTCGCATAGTTCCCAAGTCTGTCACCGTCACTGCAGCAAGGAAAAAATGAAAAAATTCTACACAGAATTGGCTGCTTGCATATCATCAATCATGTGGCGTCTCTCCAATAAACACCTCTCTGAAATTTATTTGGGGAAGTTGGGGGATGTCGTCGGATCTCTGTGTCTGAAAACGTTGGAAAACGCAACAGACGCCAAATGGTTTTGAAAGTAAAATCTCGGCTCGCAGGCCTCTCCCTTCCACAACCTCCCTCCTGCCTTATCTGGGACAGCCGCCTATTCCCAGAAGCCTGGCAGAGCTCAGATTATCTCCCACAGAAACACGCACTGCTGAGTCAGGCCCGCTGGGGTTTCAGCTTCTGGTTGAAAGAACTGGAGGGGACCTCAAAGCAGATGCACCAACTAGTAAGCCACCCCCGTTAGCAGGTGCACCGGTTGGGATCTTGGACGGAGACCAGGCACCTGGAATGAACTGATTGTGCTACAGGCTGGTGTCTGTTCCAGGGGGTGGGAAGGCAAGAGCAGAAGCCGTCATGAGCGCAGCACCGAGAGCGGCAGACCACACGCTTTGCAAAAAGGAGGTCTCATCTTCAGTCCCCTGGCATCCTCAGGTAAGGGCTGAACAAAACTCCTCCCCCTCTGGAGCCTGAGAGAGGTACCTGCTGCCAGACAGCGTGAGATTGATGGATCTCTGGTCTCACTTGTGTTTTCCCAACATTCCAAAAGCATTTCTTGAAACTGGAATTTCATTCTGCCTGGAAGCTGCTTGCCTCTCTAGGTTAATGCTGGACCAAAAGAAGAAGAAGAAGAAGAAGAAGAAGAAGAAGAAGAAGAGGAGGAGGAGGAGGAAGAGGTTGGATTTGATATCCCGCTTTATCACTACCTGAAGGAGTCTCAAAGCGGCTAACAATCTCCTTTCCCTTCCTCCCCGACAACAAACACTCTGTGAGGTGAGTGGGGCTGAGAGACTTCAGAGAAGTGTGACTGGCCCAAGATCACCCAGCAGCTGCATGTGGAGGAGCCGGGAAGCGAACCCGGTTCACCAGATTACGAGTCCACTGCTCTTAACCACTACACCACACTGGCTCTTGTTAAACCTTAATTCTAATTGCATGGGGTATGCAATTTTTCCAATAAAAATAGGGAAAGCAGGATATTCTGGGATCAAATCAGAAACTGGGACAGCTTCAGTAAATCCAGGACTGTCCCTGGAAAATAGGGACACTAAGAGGGTAGTTTTTACATTAAAATCGCAGGTACTGGAAATGTAATACAGTGGTACCTCGGGTTACATACGCTTCAGGTTACAGACTCCGCTAACCCAGAAATAGTGCTTCAGGTTAAGAACTTTGCTTCAGGGTGAAAACAGAAATCGTGCTACGGCGGCAGCGGGAGACCCCATTAGCTAAAGTGGTGCTTCAGGTTAAGAACAGTTTCAGGTTAAGAACGGACCTCCAAAACGAATTAAGTTCTTAACCTGAGGTACCACTGTAATAATAATAATAATAATAATAATAATAATAATAATAATTATTATTATTATTATTATTATTATTATTATTATTATTACTATACCCCACCCATCCGGCTGGGTTTCCCCAGCCACTCTGGGCAGCTCCCAACAGATTAAAAACAGAATAAAACATCAAACATAAAAAAACTTCCCTAAACACGGCTGCCTTCAGATGTCTTCTAAAAGTCAATTTATTTCCTTGACATTTCCTTCCCTCTGCCTGGTTCCCTGTAACCTCACTTGCAGTGAGGTAACCGCCTGTGAAAAGTAATACTGTTTAGAGCGACTCGCCAATGTTTATAGCAAGAAAGCAAAAAAAGGAAGGTCCCTGCCCCAAAGAATTTACAGTGTAAGTTTTAAATATTGACAGTTTAAGAGTCAGCAAAGAGAAGGGAGAGGCAGCGAACAGAAACAGTGAATGAATGGAAGCACTGGTGCACTTAGGTGCAGTTTGGACTTTGGGCATAAATATATTCTGGGGTCCTCATCTTTAGATGGCAATGCGGATTGCTTCACTTCCAAATGTTAGAAAAATGCAACCTGTGATACTGATAGTATTATGACTCATGCAACACGTTGGCGACTAATATACACACAATAATTACCAAAATGATTATACAGGTGAAACTCAGAAAATTAAAATATCGTGGAAAAGTTCATGACATGGCTCCCCAAATCAACACAGACTGTGGAAACTTCACACTGGACTTCAAGCATCTGGCATTGTGTGCCTCCCCATTCTTCCTCCAGACTCTGGGTCCCTGGTTTCCAAATGAGATGCAAAAACTGCTCTCATCAGAAAAGAGATTTGGGGAGCCATGTCACCAGCTGGTGTTGGTCCACGGTGCTCCATTAAGTCCAGGCTCAATTTAGCCGTCTACCAGGAGATTTTGGAGCACTTCATGCTTCCTTCCACAGACAAGCTTTATGGGGATGCAGGACTTTGGCACCTGCCCACACTGCCCAAAGTACCAAAACCTGGTTCAATGCCCGTGGGATTACTATGCTTGATTGGCCAGCAAACTCACCTGACCTGAACTCCATAGAGAATCTATGAGGCATTGCCAAGAGAAAGATGAGAGACATGAGACCGAGCAATGCATAAGAGCTGAAGGCTGCTATTGAAGCATCCTGGTCTTCCATAACACCTCAGCAATGCCACAGCCTGATAGCATCCATGCCACACCGTTTTGAGGCAGCAATTGATGCAAAAGAGGCCCAAACCAAGTACTGAGTACATATGCATGCTTCTACTTCTCAGAGGTCCAATACTGCTCTATTTGCAGTCCTTGTTTGGCTGATTTCATTAATATTCTAATTTTTTGAGATTGTCAATTTGGGGTTTTCAACAGCTATACGCTATAATATCACAATTATAACAAATAAAGGCTTGACATATCTCACTTTGCATGTCATGAGTCTATCTCATATACTAGTTTCACCTTTTAAGTTGAATTACTGAAATAAATGAACGTTTCCACGATATTCTAATTTTCCGAGTTTCACCTGTACATTCTTTATCAATCTTCTGAGAAAAATACAAAACCTCATACAAAGCTACAGAGACTTGCGAACTACCCAACCTAAGACGAACTTATAATGTCTGATTTCAATGGATTTTTCAAGCGCTTAACTCAGTCTTTTGTTTTCTTTATCTATTTAGGTAAGTTCATGAAGATACCAATAAAGGGTAAGTTCGGTGTTGTTCACAATACTGAGAGATTGTGAAGTTAGAAATGACCGGCAGAATCCGCGACCAGGGGAAAGAGACAGTGGAAGAGGACTGGAAGAAATTCAAAATATATCTTAAAAATTGTTGTAAAATTGAGGAATGTTAAGATGTCAAGGGGTAAGAAGTAGAGAATTACAGCTGTAACTAACAAGCTTATGGAAACGTAATGAAAGGGAACTAATAGACAAACTGACTAAAGGGTTGCTAAAGAATTCCAAAATAAGGATGCAGCGAAAGGGAGGTATGGGGAAGTCGGAGGAAAGAAGGTGTATGAAAATAAGATTATGAAATTATACATGTTTAAATGTTTTGTATGTTTTTGTCTTGTGTTTTGTTTGTTTTTATTATGTGTTTGAAAAATGAATAAAAATTATTAAAAAAAAAAAAAGAGAGAGAGATTGTGAAGTTGTAGATGGATGTTAATGAAGTTGTAGACAGGGTGCTGGCGTTTTGCACCTGTTTCACCCTGGCAGTCCAAGTAATCAAGAGGCCGCTGTTCGCCCCTGATGGAGTCCTTTTACTAAGAATATTATTTCTTGGCTTAAGCTTAAGAGACTGATAGTATTCTCTATGAAACTGAATATCAATATACGTATCAAGGCTTCGAGATTAGACCACTGAAGAAGCCCGGAAAAGTACCTTGGGAGTGTGGTACCCGCAAGCCCCAGTAAAAGCGCCCCATCTTAGGTTGGGTAGTTTGCAAGTCTCTGTGGCTTTGTATAAGGTTTTGTATTTTTCTCAGAAGATTGGTAAAGAATGTATAATCATTTTGGTAATTATTGTGTGTATATTAGTCTCCAAGGGGACGCAGGTGGCGCTGTGGGTTAAACCAGAGCCTAGGACTTGCCGATCAGAAGGTCGGCGGTTCGAATCCCCGTGACAGGGTGAGCTCCTGTTCTTCGGTCCCAGCTCCTGCCAACCCAGCAGTTCGAAGCACGTCAAAAGTGCAAGTAGATAAATAGGAACCACTGTAGTGGGAAGGTAAACAGCATTTCCGTGTGCTGCTCTCGTTTGCCAGAAGCGGCTTAGTCGTGCTGGCCACATGACCCGGAAGCTGTACGCTGGCTCCCTCGGCCAATAAAGCGAGATGAGTGCTGCAACCCCAGAGTCAGCCACGACTAGACCTAATGGTCAAGGGTCCCTTTACCTTTACTTTTACCTTACTACACCACACTGGACTGAAAGAAGGTATGCAAGGTATGCAAAGAAGCAGGAACACTTTAAATCAGGTGTAGGCAAACCCGGCCCTCCAGATGTTTTGGGACTACAACTCCCATCATCCCTAGCTAACAGTGGTCAGGGATGTTGGGAAGTGTGGTCTCAAAACAAATGGAGGGCCCAGTTTGCCTATGCCTGCTTTAGATGTTAACTGTAAACAAAGAATATTTTTGTGCCATAAATGCTTAAATGTCTGCAAAATAAGTGCAGTGACCGTTTGCAACAGCAGTGATAGGTAATGGCACATTTTGGCTATGGTGAGTCAAATGCTGGTTGTGTTATCACCTGTCACTGGTGTTGTGAAGGGTCCCTGTGTTTATCTGCAGACATCCAAGCTCTAAATGAATCATCCCTGTCTACTTTTTGCACTGCATTTCCCTCTAACTTCACTGCTTACAATCCCTACCTGCAACTAAGGAGGACACTTTGTGAGTATAAGTCTACTTATGTGCCATGATAAATGTTTTAGGCTGCAGTTCCAACCCCATTTATCTGGGATTAAGCTCCATGGAGTTCATAGCTGCCTTTTTTGTTGTTGTTTAGTCATTTAGTTGTGTCTGACTCTTTGGACCAGAGCACGCCAGGCACTTCTGTCTTCCACTGCCTCCCGCAGTTTGGTCAAACTCATGCTAGTAGCTTCGAAAACACTGTCAACCATCTCGTCCTCTGTCGTCCCCTTCTCCTTGTGCCCTCCATCTTTCCCAACATCAGGGTCTTTTCCAGGGAGTCTTCTCTTCTCATGAGGTGGCCAAAGTATTGGAGCCTCAGCTTCAGGATCTGTCCTTCCAGTGAGCACTCAGGGCTGATTTCCTTCAGAATGGATAGGTTTGATCTTCTTGCAGTCCATGGGACTCTCAAGAGTCTCCTCCAGCACCATAATTCAAAAGCATCAATTCTTCGGCGATCAGCCTTCTTTATGGTCCAGCTCTCACTTCCATACATCACTACTGGGAAAACCATAGCTTTTACTATACGGACCTTTGTTGGCAAGGTGATGTCTCTACTTTTTAAGATGCTGTCTAGGTTTGTCATTGCTTTTCTCCCAAGAAGCAGGCGTCTTTTAATTTCATGGCTGCTGTCACCCATAGCTGCCTTATACCAAGGCAAATCTAGCTCAGTAGCATCCAAAATGACTGACAGCAGTTCTCCCAGGTTTCGGACAGAGGTTCTCCCAGCCCTGATACCAGGAATTGCACCTATGACCACCTGCATCCACCACTGAGCTGCAGCCCTTTCCCTATTGACTAGGCCTTACTTCTGAGTAGATGCTAGCATTGCACTGCCAGTCTCTATGGTGCCACAAGACTCTTGTGTTCCCATCTGAAAGTCACTTCTTGTGTTTGTTATTTATATCTCTATGAAACTTTTGCATAATTTTTATCCTTTCTTTTATATGGAATAATGGAAGATACGAAATTCAGGCGTTTGGCCAGTTTGACGTTCTATGGCCTTTTAGATGCGTCTGTGGGAGGCGGGTTATTGGTCTGTTTTGCTTTTTGTTTTATTAGGTATTTGGTGTTTTCGTTTTGTATTCTTATCTTGTGAACCGCTCTGTGGTCTTCGGATGAAGGGTGGTATACAAATTTATTAAATAATAAATAAAAATTATTATTAATAATAAAAAAACCTAGCAATTCACAGGGATAATTCATTGTATTCCTTTATTTAACAAAATGTATAGGCTGCTTGATTGCAGTAAAGCCTGTAAACAAGAATTAACTACTGTAAATTAAAAAATTCAATTAAAATGTTAAAAATATTTGAAGTATGCTATCATCTACATTTAAAATATGCAAGCAATAACAGAGATGATGCTAACTTGCTTGAGAAGCAGTTTATGCCCCCCCCCCCTTAACAGACAGCAATCATTTATCATCTGGCCAGGAGGTAAAATTGAAGACTGTCTCAGAATAGGATCTTCTACAACTACAGCTGTGAAACAGCTGGATTATGGTTAATCAAGAAGTTCAATACCATCAGTCATGGTCAGTGGAGACAAAGGATTTTGCTAACACACTACTTAGATTAATCCACTTACCAATGCCAGGATATCTGTGCTATCTATGACTATTTTTGCATATAAATTCCTGCCCCGCAACAGATGTTAATTTAATCATCTCAACAATGATCACTGCAAAAGGCTAAAGGTTTAACATAGAATCAAGTTCTAATCACCACTGACTGTGATTTTTGCATCTCATTGCCATTCAGCTCCCAGCTTACAATTTTCCCCTTTATATACCTGTCTATCAGGATTTTACTTTACGATTCTGACAAAATGGGCTTGCAGCCAGGAAAGCTTATGCCCAATAGGCTATATTTGGCAGACTATAAGGTGCCCAAAGATTCTCTTATTGTTTTTGCTTTTTGTTGTTGTTGTTTAGTTGTTTAGTCATTTAGTCCTGTCCAACTCTTCGTGATCCCATGGACCAGAGCACACCAGGCACTACTGTGTTCCACTGCCTCCCGCAGTTTGGTCAAACTCATGCTGGTAGCTTCGAGAACACTGTCCAACCATCTTGTCCTCTGTCGTCCCCTTCTCCTTGTGCCCTCCATCTTTCCCAACATCAGGGTCTTTTCCAGGGAGTCTTCTCTTCTCATGAGGTGGCCAAAGTATTGGAGCCTCAGCTTCACAATCTGTCCTTCCAGTGAGCACTCAGGGCTGATTTCCTTCAGAATGGATCGGTTTGATCTTCTTGCAGTCCATGGGACTCTCAAGAGTCTCCTCCAGCACCATAATTCAAAAGCATCAATTCTTCGGCGATCAGCCTTCTTTATGGTCCAGCTCTCACTTCCATACATCACTACTGGGAAAACCATAGCTTTAACTATACGGACCTTTGTCAGCAAGGTGATGTCTCTGCTTTTTAAGATGCTGTCTAGGTTTGTCATTGTTTTTGCTACAAGACTCTTAACACAACCACTCCCCTGGAAATGCAGCCTTATCCATCAGGACTTTGGAAGTTGCTCTCATATGCCAATTTAAGCAGACACTTCTGAACACCCTCCCATTCTGAGCAAACAATTATTCTGTGGTTTGATGGTGTCCTCATTGGTGTTGTAACAGTAGGTGTAATTTAATTATAGCAGTGCCAACCTTTATTATTGGCCCTGCTCCTCTGCCTTTAACTGGCAACCTAAAAGCAACATGGCAGGTTGCCAGATTTTTCTGTTTGCAGCACAGGGGAGAGTCCCCATCCTGCCATAAATTTAGCAGGCAAAGCTACTCCTCACATGGAAATGAAGGGAAATTTCGCTTCCTTAATTTATATAATTTGTTTTTTTAAAAAAGAACTTTTACTTTAAAATTATCAAAATATTTTAGTGTTTCTAATAATTGAATTTTTCAAATATCAACTTTTTGTTAGCAGCTTTGAACCTCCAAATGAAAGGGGAAAACAGCCCCTCCAAATTTTACAGGGACTGTCTCATGTTTTATAGAAGCCGTCCTGGTTTCTGATTTGATTCCGGAATGTCCCGCTTTTCTTTAAAGGTAAAGGGTAAAGGGACCCCTGACCATTAGGTCCAGTCGTGACCAACTCTGGGCTTGCAGCGCTCATCTCGCTTTATTGGCCGAGGGAGCCGTCATACTGCTTCTGGGTCATGTGGCCAGCAAACAAACCAAAGAATTATATATATATATATATTTGCAATAATTTTTATTAAGTTTTCTACAATTATAACAAATACTGCAACAAGCGTTGCACAACCGAAAAACAAACCAAACCAAAAACAAAAGAATACATCTATGAAAAACAACAACAAACAAATATACAACAAAAACAAACTGAATTATTTTAAAATCCAACTTTATAAACACATTACTTGACTTCCTCTAGTCCCTCCCTTCTGAGTTTCCTTGTGTCTGAATGTAACAGCTTTCCAATATCATTATTAAACAACAATATTCCAATTATAATCAAATTTATTCACTTTTCTTTGTGTTCTAGATCCCATTTATTTAAATAAATCCTAATTTAATCCTAGGCCTATTTGGTACTTTCAAGTAATTTCTAATTTTTAATATTACAATATTTATTCAAATAGTCCTTGAATTTCCTCCAATCTTCTTGGTATTCCTCTTCATTCTGGTCATGGATTCACCCACTAAGGTCAGCTAGCTCCAAAAAGTCCATCATCTCAAACCAAAGAATTATAGGTCACACTTCCCAGTGCAGACCCTTAGCTATCATCCCAGAAACATAACCACAGCATCCTATGAGCATTGATGTGCAAGGTGAAAGAGCACAGGAGGAAACCCACAGCAGCTGCTTGTACATTCATCAGCAGCTGCTCATTTTTAACAGGAAACACTGAGCAAGGTCTGAAACGCCTGTAACATGGGCTCTGCTGACTTGCACCCTGATGAGCCCAGACCGCAGGCAAAAGGCCCTTGAACCCCAGATCTTCCTGTGTGAACAAAAACAGCCTTCAGCGAAGTCCTTCCTCTAGACCGGCTCCCCTTGTACCAATAGGAGAAGCATGCTTTTTGCAATCTGCACGTGCTCAGAGGCTCTCTCCCCTTCTATACACACACACAGGTTCTGGGGCTCAGCGCATCTCCTGACTCCCCCCCCCCCATCACTTCCATGGGTCCTAATGAAATTATTTACAATTGCATATCAATACTTATCCTAATTTTTAATCCTTCTAAATTATCCATACTTTCCATTACTTTACAAGTGTGGTTAAAATCCTGCCAATGTTTTAAACTGCTTATAGTGGTCTCGAAAGTAAATTATAAACTTTCCCTATTCCTCATTAAAGTTCTTGTCTTCTTGATTTCTGAGCTTCCCAGTTAATTTTGCCATTTCAGCATACTCCATCAACTTGGTTTGCCATTCTTCTCTGGTCTGGGTTATCTCTGGGCTAGTAGCATCCGTGCAGCGTACATAAACAATCTTTTCTGGTCTTTTCGTATCTCGCTACGTATGATTCCTAGTAAAAAAGCTTCTTCTTTTTTTAACAAAAGTTATTTAAAACATTTTTTTTCCTTTCGTTATATATCACCTCCCAGAAATTTTTAGTTACTTTACACATCCACCACATATGATAAAAGGCACCGTACCTTCTTTTTCTTTACATTTCCAGGAGATATTTGAACTTGTTCTGTACATTTTTGATAACTTGACAGGTGTCAAATGCCACCGATACATCATTTTCATATAATTTTATTTCAGTGAACATGCTGTGAATTTCATTTCTGTTTTACATAGCCTCTCCCAATCTGCCATTTGTATATTATGTCCTGAATCTTTTGCCCAATGTATTCTTACAGATTTAACCTGTTGATCTCTTGTAAACTGTTTGAATTATTACTTGCTGGTGTTTAATTTTAATGTTTACTATTGGATTCTAATGCATTATACTGCTTTATTTGGTATAAGTTGTTTATTTTAAAGTTATTGTGACTTTTCATATAGGAGCTGATTGTTACTATTAATGTTTGATGTTTTATTATTATTTGGGTGTGTTGGAAGGTGCCCAGAGTGGCTTGGGCAACCCAGCCAGATGGATGGGGTACAATGATAATAACAATACTGTAATTATTATTATTATTATTATTATTATTGTTGTTGTTGTTGTACAGGAGGGCGTTGCTTTAACCAGGGCCGGATTTAGGTTTGATGTGGCCCTAAGTTACTGAAGGTAATGGGGCCCTTTATGTCCAGCTGTCCTTTGTCAACAAAATAAAAAAATACCAAAAACATACCAAAAACTAACTTAGTTGGTGTTTAAGGTGCTACTGGAAGGAATTTTTTTATTTTGTTTTGACTATGGCAGACCAACACGGCTACCTATCTGTAACTTTGTCAACAAGAAATTGTTGCTGTTCTTTGTGTTGAATATATACTATACGGTACCGTAATTGATGGACCTAATAGGTATCTAAAGCCATTTGCACATAACAAAAATATGTATTTTATCAAAGTAATTGTTGAACTGAAATACAATTAAGAAGTGATATTTTAGGGAGCAGGTTAGCAGGCGGGGCCCATTATATCACACACAACACAAAACACTGTTGCTGTATGGAGGTGTTATTTTACAGTGGTGCCCCGCAAGACGAACGCCTCGCAAGACGGAAAACCCGCTAGACGAAAGGGTTTTCCGTTTTGGAGGCGCTTCGCAAGACGAATTTCCCTATGGGCTTGCTTCGCAAGACGACAGCCCATAGGGAAATCTCCGGGACAGTGGGGAAGCGCAGCTCGTCTTCCCCGCTGTCCTCGGACCTCCTCCGAAGCCTGGCGGCGGGGCGGGGACACCTCCTCCCGCCGCCGGGCTTCGGAAGGATGCCCCGATGCCGGGCGGCGAGGCGGGAACGCCTCCCCCTGCCGCCCGGCATCGGAACGATGTCCCGAAGCCGAGCGGCGGGGCGGGAACGCCTCCCCCCGCCGCCCGGCTTCGGGGCGGGAAAGCCTCCCCCCGCCGCCCGGCTTCGGGGCATTGTCCCGATGCCGGGCGGCGGGGCAGGAACGCCTCCCCCCGCCGCCCGGCTTCGGGGCATCGTCCCGATGCCGGGCGGCGGGGCGAGAAAGCCTCCCCCCACCGCCTGGCATCGGAACGATGTCCCGAAGCCGGGCGGCGGGGCCGCGAAGCCTGGGCGCGCTGGCAACTCTCCGCAAGGAGCGCTCCCGCTGCTTGCGGAGAGGTCCGCGAAGCCTGTCCTGGACCTCTTCTGAAGGCAGGCGGGGGGCAAAAGTCTTTGTCCCCCCTGCTTGCCTTCCCAGGGGCTTTTAAATCGCCCGGACAGCGGAGAAGTCCTCCGCTGTCCCGGGCGATTTTAAAATGCCGCCCGCCAGAAGAGGTCGGGGGAAGGCGGTTTCCATAGGAACGCATTAATTGATTTTCAATGCATTCCTGTGGAAAACCGTGCATCGCAAGACGAAAAACTCGCAAGACGAAGAGACTTGCGGAACGAATTAATTTCGTCTTGCGAGGCACCACTATATTTGTTTTTTTAATCTTATATTTTGGAAATGTACATCCAAGTTTTTTTTTCCTTTTATTTTTTTGGGGGGGCCCCCAAGCGTGTGGGGCCCTAAGCTACAGCTTGTTTAGCTTATACGTAAATCCGGCCCTGGCTTTAACCACTGAGCGCGGCTGCCTCTTTACCAGGGAGGGAGCTGAGAGCAAAGACCAAGCGCCCGGCCCCTCCCACAACCCTCAGGCCCGGTCGCTATGGCGACCCACTTCCGCTCGGGGGGCCGCTCTGGCCGCGCCGCCTCGCTGGCTGGGCCAGGTCTTCCAGCCCCGCCCCCTCCCTCCTCCCGCTTCCCTGCGCTCCACCGCGGCGGGGACGGAGCAGCCCCTTCGCCGCTTGCAGCTGGGTGAGTCCGGGCCCGGAGGGTCGCTGGCAACGGGGGGGGCGGCGGCAACGTGCTCGCTCCTCTGGAGACAAAGGCACCTGCTGCCCCTCCGTGCTGGGCAGAGGGAAGTTTTTTTTGGGGGGGGGGCTTTATTATTATGGGATGGCAGTGGGGATGGGTGCATGCGGGGGGGGGGGAAGTATTGCACTGGGTTGCAATCTGGGGCAAGAGGCTTTGGCCCCCTTTTGCAAACTTGCTGTCAAGTTATTGCAAGTTATTGCAAGAAGCGCGGGGCGGCGGGGCTTTTGTTTCCCTGCCCATCTGGGCTCGGAAGGGAGCATGTGGCGGCGGCGGCGATCCCCGGGGAGGAGTTGCAAGCTTGGAAGAGCGCACAATGGGGCTTTGTTCGGGGAAGTGGGGCGGGGGCCCGCATGGTATGGGGTCGGGGCCGAAGGGGGTGCGCGACCTGCGCGCGGGAAGCCGACCGATGAGTCGCAATGGGCAGAGGCTCTCTGGCTTCTGCTCAGCAAAATGGCCTGCTGCTGAAATCTCCAGCGCTCAAAAAGGAAGTTTGCATTGCAAGCCCCGAGGCCAACAAGGTCGTGCAGCTGAGCAACGGGGGACTCTTGCCTCCTGTGCGGTTGTTCTTTCAATGCCTGCAAAATGCACGCTTTTGCAGACACCAGCTCAACGTGGCGAAGCCCTCTTGAAAACATGGCACCGCCAAGTTGGAAGGGACCCTGAGGGTCATCCAGCCCAACCCGCAGCAATGCAGGAATCTTTTGCCCAACGTGGGGCTCGAACCCTTGATGAAGAGCCTAACGCTTTGTTGACTGAACTGTCCCAGGTGGTGGGGAGCAGCAGGGACGCATAAGTGTTGTTGGATTGTGGGGTTGGGTGTGTTCTTGTAGGCCAGTTGGTGCCTCGACTGGATCCTGAAGAAGATGCCGGCGGGATTTTTGTGTGGAGCAATTATTGTGGTGGGAGAAAGTAAAGGTATTGAGACCCCTGACCATAAGGTCCAGTCGTGACCGACTCTGAGGTTGCAGCGCTCATCTCGCTTTATTGGCCAAGGACGCCAGCGTACAGCTTCCGGGTCATGTGGCCAGTATGACTAAGCCGCTTCTGGCGAACCAGAGTAGCGCACGGAAACACCGTTTACCTTCCCGCCGGAGCGGTACCTATTTATCTACTTGCACTTTGACGTGCTTTCGAACTGCTAGGTTGGCAGGAGCAGGGACCGAGCAACAGGAGCTCACCCCGTCGTGGGGATTCGAACCGCTGACCTTCTGATCGGCAAGTCCTAGGCTCTGTGGTTTAAACCACAGCACCACCCATATCCCGGGAGAAAGGTGCCCCTGTAGTATTGCCCAGCAGGCTGGGCTCCTGAAGGACAGGGCCTCCCCATGTTGCTAGGCTCCCAAATTCCATAATAACCAGCCAGCATAGCCGTTGGCCATGGATGATGGGAGTTCTGGAGCCTAACATCTACAGGGCCTCATGTTCCACCATGCCTGTAGCAGTGGCATTGGTGCATTCACAGTGGCCAAGAAACAATCCGTTTAAGTTGACGGTGAATTACGAGAAGCAAGGTGCAAATGAGTCAGTAAGTACTTCGGATGACACACTTGTACCCTGTGTGAGTGATCACCCTGGGTTCTGTAATAACGTGAGTTGGAATTCCCATTTCGCCCACATGCCTTGAGAGGGTGGGGAAAACACCCACTCTTCCTGGTTTGCGATTATGAGACAGGAGTCCTTTTTAGTCAACGTGTGTGTGTGTGTGTGCTTGTGCTTGTGTGTATACTCCATGAGTGAGGTTGGGGCAAGAGTGGGAACATGGCAGCATGCTTTGGCCTACACATGTTCACTAAACTGTCTGCTGAGTACACACCCACACAGTTGTGCATGATCGGGGATGCTGCTTTTGCAGGGTCCCTGATGGTGTGTTTATGTGGGGCCTAGTTTATACAGCATGTGCGCTTAGTGCAGGGGTCAGCAACCTTTTTCAGCCATGGGCCGGTCCACCGCCCCTCAGACCATGTGGGGGGCTGGACTATATTTTGGGGAAAAATATATGAATGAATTCCTATGCCCCACAAATAACCCAGAGATGCATTTTAAATAAAAGCACACACTCTACTCATGTAAAAACACGCTGATTCCCGGACCATCCGCAGGCCGGATTGAGAAGGCGATTGGGCCGCATCCGGCCCCTGGGCCTTAGATTGCCTACCCTTGGCTTAGTGTCTCTGCAGTTGCAGTCCTGCTCACCCCCACCCCCAATGCACATGGAGCAATTGCACATGAAAGGTGCTAGCAACTAATGGTGTTCAGTGGAACAAATGTATCAGCTAGCCCAAAATGGAGTGGCTGGGTGTGCATGTGTCGAGGGATCAGTTGGCAGGGGTGGAACTTAGAAAGGCTCGATTGAAAGCCTTTGAAGGCTGGATTTTTTTGTCGCTCTTAACGCTGTAAATAATGGTGTACTAAGGAGGAGATATTGGAAAGTGAAATTAGCTGTGCCCCTGCTGAAACTCCCTCTCCTGCTTAGGTATTCAAAGCATAGCTTCCCTGCTTGTCTCCTTTTATCTGGTTACTATAATCTGCGCATGCCCAGGAGCACTCTTTCTTGATAATGGAAACTGGGCTTTGGGGAGCTCTGGTCCAAGGCCAGTGTTAAGGCAGACTGTCTTTTCAACCTTAAAAGAAGGTGCTCCAAACTCATCTAACAAGGGAGCCAACTTTTCCCCTATGGTTTCCTCCTGTCTCAGGGATGGGAAAGTAAAGGGTTAGAGGAATAACTAGAGAGGAGGGGAATCCTGGAATCTGGAGTGAGGGAGGAGGGAGAGAATAAAGAGATAGGCCGAGGTCACATTCACACCATACATTTAAAATACATGGATCGTGGGAACTATAGTTTTGTGAAGGGTGCTGGGAATTGCAGCTCTGTGAGAGGTAAACCATAGTTCCAAGAATTCTTCGAAGTAAGCTGTGTCTCTTAAAATGCTACAAACGCGCTTGGTGCGGTTGTGACATCAGAAAAAAGTGTACCACCTGGTATGCAAGCTAAGACCCTACCTGCCCGCAGACTGTCTCACCAGAATGGTGCATGCTCTAGTTATCTCCCGCTTGGACTACTGCAATGCGCTCTATGTGGGGCTACCTTTGAAGGTGACCCGGAAACTGCAATTAATCCAGAATGCGGCAGCTAGACTGGTGACTGGGAGTGGCTGCCGGGACCACATAACACCGGTCCTGAGAGATCTGCATTGGCTCCCAGTACGTTTCCGAGCACAATTCAAAGTGTTGGTGCTGACCTTTAAGCCCCAAACAGCCTCATCCCAGTATACCTGAAGGAGCGTCTCCATCCCCATCGTTCAGCCCGGACACTGAGATCCAGCACCGAGGGCCTTCTGGCAGTTCCCTCATTGCGAGAAGTGAGGTTACAGAGAACCAGACAGAGGGCCTTTTCGGTAGTGGTGCCCACCCTGTGGAACACCCTCCCTTCAGATGTGAAGGAAATAAGCAGTTATCCTATCTTTAAAAGACAGCAGGAGGCAACTCTGTTTAGGGAAGTTTTTAATATTTAATGCTGTACTGTTTTTAACATTTGATTGGGAGCCACCCAGAGTGGCTGGGGAGACTCAGCCAGATGGGCGGGGTATAAATAAATTATTATTATTATTATTATTATTATTATTATTATTATTATTATTATTATATTACATGGGAGGAACAGACTGGTGTTTCACTGAAGAATGAAGGAGAGGGAGCTGAGCGTTGGGACACTGCTGTCCTATTATAAGGGGAAGTCGACTGCCCAGCTAACCATTGTTAACCACCTTCTTTCCCTTCAATCTCGTGAAGCCTCTTGGAACAGACTGCCAGCATGGCCATGGGAGTGCGGGATCAGTACGAGCCCGTGGCCGAGATTGGCATCGGGGCGTATGGCACCGTCTTCAAGGCCCGCGACCTGCAGAGCGGCAAGTTTGTGGCCCTCAAGAACGTGCGGGTGCAGAACAGCGAGAACGGGTTGCCGCTGTCGACCGTCCGCGAGGTGGCCTTGCTGAAGCGGCTGGAGCACTTTGACCATCCCAACATTGTTAGGTGAGGGGCGTGACTGCAAGGATCCCAGGGTGGGGCTTGGGAGTGTGTGCTTTGTGGCATGTGCTGAAATCGATTTCTTTCAGGGGCGGGAGAGGAAGGAGGCCGGCATTCCAAGGCTACCTGAAACAATGGCCTCTGAATGTTAAGACACACCTATTAATTCCAAAGGTATAGGTTGGGGCGGAGAACCTGTGGCCCTTCAGATCTTTTATTTTTAAACACACTATTCATATTTAAATTTTGATCTATAGGAAACGTAGCTGAAGTTTTAAAGACCAATGATGTGCATGGTTTTTGCTTCTGTAGTAAATTAGCTGTAGAGTATCCATGATGATGTTATTTTTCATTGCGTTCCAAGTATTTTAACAAGTTTACCATTTAATCATTGTCCTTATCCCAATAAGGCTCTCCAGAGAGTTCAGTGGGCGGCAGCAGGATTTTATTAGGGCTATCTTTTGTCCATCAAGTAAATCTATACCATTGAACAGAAAAGTAATCTATCATGTCTCATTCCTTTTATTTGTAATGTCAGTTTTTCTAGTAGAGCAATGTGCCAAATTGTATTTGTCCATTCCTGTATTTGTCCATTCCTCTGGCCCTTTGGGTGGTCAGGGACATCTGAAGGGCTGCAAGAATAGTAGACGGGAAGGCTGAGGCTAGAATGGGAGAGAGACGCGCTCTGTACATACTCAGATATAATCTTATCACAGTGTGATGTTCCAGAATTGATGGGACGGTATTGAATATGAGGTTATGATCAGAGGCCTATCTCAAATTAAGGCCTTGGTCTTGACTCCTGTAAGCCAGGAGGAACTTGTGTTATTGCTTGGCTTAAGTCCCGCCATTTTTAATGTTCCAGAACCCTCTTTGAGAATTGCACTAGCATGAACACAAGCTAGGGACAGGGTGAAGGACGCTCACGGACGAGACCTATAGTGTTTGGGCCTGGATTGTTGAAATGGGTGGCTTATATCCTGACCTATAGGAGGCATGGAGACCCTCCTGAAAGAGCCCATTTCAGAGTGAATGGCTCTCCTTTGACTGGAGCAGACATGTCTTTGTTCTTGGGCCAGTTGGAATTTTGCCCGGTTCGCCTTAAGGCTGGGATTTCTTAAGAACTAGGAAGGAAGCGGGCTTCTTGCAGACACACACAGTGCATTTGTCTGCCTCTGTTCCTGCCTCTGGTTCAAATCTGTCTGCTGCACCCTTACCCCACAAAGTTATGCAAACTTTAGGCCAAGTTCCTGTTCACTTAGTGAAGAGCAGAGCAAGGTAGCCAGCGGATGTCGCTGGACTCCGATTCCCATCATCCCTTACCATTAACCATGCTGACTGGGGCTGATGGGAATTGGAGTCCAGCAATACCCGAAGGGCCACATGTTCTCCATGACTGGCTATGCCAGCTGGAGATGCAATTCAGCTTCCCTATGGAGGGCGCCACTTTTACTGCCCCCTGGAGTCTTGCGATTGAAAACTGGCACCCCAGGAAGGTGCTGGCTGACGGGAAAGATGCCCCTGATTGCTCCTACCTTTTAGGAAGTGTTTTTTTTTTTTTTTAGATAATTTTTATTAATTTCCAAAACAGAAAACAGAAAACAAGAAAACAAAACAAAACAAAACAAAACACAGAGAAATAAATAAAATGTGACTTCCCCATACCTCCCCTTCACTGCATCCTTGTTTTACAATTTTTTAGCAACCCTTCAGTCAATTTTTTCATTTAACTTTTTTGGGTTTTCTCAACTTAAACGATTACAGCTCTAATTCTCTGTTTCTTACCCCTTGACATCTTAACAGTCCGAAATTTTACAACAGTTCTTAAGATATACTTTAAATTTTTTCCAATCCTCCTCCACTGCCTCCTTCCTCTGGTCTCGGATTCTGCCGGTCATCTCTGCCAGTCCCATAAATTCGGTCACCTTCATCTGCCATTCTTCCAGAGTGGGTAGTTCTTGCATCTTCCAATACTTTGCCAAAAGAATTCTTGCTGCTGTAGTTGCATACATAAAGAATATTCTATCCTTCTTTGGTACCAATTGGCCAACCATGCCCACGAGGAAAGCCTCCGGTTTCTTTACAAATGTCAACTTAAGGATTTTCTTAATTTCATTATAGATCATTTCCCAGTAGGCCTTGATCTTTGGGCAGGTCCACCAAAGGTGATAGAAGGTTCCTTCAGACTACCTTTTAGGAAGTGTTAGAGACTCAGATCTATAAGCTAGGCACCAAATGACTCCTTAAACCAAGGTTATAGTCACCAGAAAGTTGCCATTTTGGAGCAGGATGGCCCTAAAGTCTTTTCAAATGATGCACGATCAATTAAACATCTGGCTAGTTCAGATGACAACCTTGAGCTAGGTTAAGAGCCTTGAGAACTTAAAGAAGAAAAGTCCCTTGATCCAGGGACAGTCCACATATATATATATTGGCCTATTCCAACCTCTTTTTCTTAATGGCGACATGGACCATTCATAACATTATTTTTTCACAAGTGTGAGCAGGGCAGCAGGGGGTGGGGGGTAAGTGACGACGAGCTGCAACAATTACGGTAACTATCGCGTTGTTCACTGCTCCTGCTCAGGCTGCACAGAAAAAGCATTTTGGTTCCTCAAATTCATTATGATTGTGCAGATAAACTACAGTGGTGCCCCGCAAGACGAATGCCTCGCAAGACTTCCGCTCGCTAGACGAAAGAGTTTTCCGTTTTGGAGGTGCTTCGCAAAACGAATTTCCTATGGGCTTGCTTCGCAAGACAAAAATGTATTGCGAGTTCCTGCGGGGTTTTTTTCTTTCCTCCCCCTTTTTCTAAGCCACTTATCCGATAAGCCAAGCCGCTAAACTGCTAATAGCGCTAAGCCGCTAATGGGCTTGCTTTGCAAGATGAAAAAACCGCTAGACGAAGAGACTCGCGGAACGGATTCTTTTCGTCTTGCGAGGCACCACTGTATAAACTGATAGAATTCTACAGGGTGGGGCATTAGTGAGTGAAAACAGTCCAGTTCCAGTGATCTCTAGGCATGCACCTCCAGTTGCCATCCTGGCGCCAAGGCATCTTAATTTGGTTGCAAGTAGTTGAAAGCCTGGCACCTGGCTAATTTTGAACACTGCTTTCAGGGGTGGTAGCAATTTCTGTTCTTGGCCCATTGGTTTGGTGTGTTTTGTGGGGTTTTTTGCTTTTTGCATAGAGGCAATAGTTGGGTTTGTAAGGGGAAGGGTAGAGTCAACCTTGGAAGATGGGACTTCTTCTTTAATTAGGGCTGCAACCCTAATTACGCTGAATGGGAAGCAATTCTGTAAGCAGTGACAGCTGGGGTGGGGAGCCTCAGGCCTAGAGACAGCCATGGTCCTCCAGGCCCCTCTGGTCCTTGACACTGCCAAGCCACACCTCTCACTGGTCCTGCTTTGTATTCTCCTTGAGAGTTTTTGCCTGGCTGGAATGTGTCCTTGATCTCTGATCTTGGTTCTTGCTTCCCTGGATGGAGAGAGGGGTTGCATTTGTGTGTGGAAACTAGCCTACTCCATCCAAAGCTCAGCTCGCATTTACTGCTTTGCTCTCTTGCCTTTAGCTATACAGTGGTGCCTCGCAAGACGAAAAGAATCCGTTCCGCGATTCTCTTCGTCTAGCGGTTTTTTCGTCTTGCGAAGCAAGCCCATTGACGGCTTAGCGGATTAGCGCTATTAGTGGCTTAGCGGATAAGCAGATTAGCGGCTTAGCGGCTTAGAAAAAGGGGGGGGAGGGGAAAAAAAGTCGGAAAAACTCACAAGACATTTTCGTCTTGCAAAGCAAGCCCATAGGAAATTCGTTTTGCGAAGGACCTCCAAAACGGAAAACCCTTTCGTCTAGCAGGTTTTTCATCTTGCGAGGCATTCGTCTTGCGGGGCACCACTGTATCCACCACCGGTATCCCAAAGAGGGCTAAAAATGGTTCCCTATCCCTGAACCAGCGTTTGAATGTACATTTTGGAAAAGGCAGCTGATGCCTGCACAAGCTGCCTGTGGCCTTTACACAGCCCACTCTGTTGGCATTTTCCTTCAGGCCCAGACTGGGTTTTCCAGGTGGTGAAACCTGTTTAAGGCTCCCCCCTAGGTAATTCAGACAGAGCAAAGGCAGTGGACTCAGCAGAGGACCCCTGCTCTCATCCCTTCCCTGGAAACCTAGAGAGAAAGGGAGCAGGACCAACTGGCCCCAGAGTGAAAAAGAGGGGATGTGATATACATTCCCTGATTGTCCTGTTCCTTGGATCCTGAACCTTTAAAAAAGCAGCTCACTTCCCACAATGCTTTGCTTCAGATTTCACTTATGGTCAGTGCTTTAAAAAAAATGTTTGGGGTATTCTCATTTTCCTACTCATATTGAAACACTGCTCCTCAATGAGGCCAGACCTAGATTCACAAAATGTTTAGGGGTATGCATACCTGCCCACACAGGCTACATGGTACACTGGTACCTCGGGTTAAGTACTTAATTCGTTCCGGAGGTCCGTACTTAACCTGAAACTGTTCTTAACCTGAAGCACCACTTTAGCTAATGGGGCCTCCTGCTGCTGCTGTGCCGCCGGGGCACGATTTCTGTTCTCATCCTGAAGCAAAGTTCTTAACCCGAGGTAATATTTCTGGGTTAGCGGAGTCTGTAACCTGAAGCGCATGTAACCTGAAGCGTATGTAACCCGAGGTACCACTGTATATGTTCATCTGCTTCCACTCTTCCTGCTGGCTGCAGGTTGGGTTGATCACTCCTTCCTTTGGGGAGACTCAGAAAGGCCAAACCCAGAATCTGGGTCCTCCGGCTTCAGGGCCTGCAGATAAGGGGCATTGAATCAGACTGGTTCCCCCAACCCCAGCTCTCTGAGTTGTTTCCTGACTAAGGGAGAGCAGAGGACTTGGTTAGGCAGACGGTTTACAACCCCGATAGTGTTTGCCTTGAGGGACAATTCTCAGCAGAAACTGCAGGTGAATTGTGGGGGAAATTGCAAGGCTGGAATGGGAGGAGGACTTCGGAGAGGAGCAAGCGAGTGTGGAGCCGGGGGGATATGGGAGGAGAGAAAGTGTGAGGGCCGAAGGATGCCACACCTGTGAGAGGTGGGTCTTGAGGCCGGAACGGAAGGGTTCTGGCAGATGAGCAGGCAGTGAAAATACCCTGTGCCTACAGCAATATGGGTCTGGAAGGTGCAGTTTGTTATGATCTGGGCCAGAATTAACAGTGGGTGGGGCGGCATAAGTTAGAGCAAGTGATGTTCTCGCAGTTTCAGTGCTGTGGCCTTAGCCTGTCGGCAGTCTGCATCATTTCCAGCCTTATTACAGTCATACCTCTGGATGAATACGCTTCAGGTTAAGCATTTTCAGGTTGCGCTCCGCAGCGACCTGGAAGTAACGGAACGCATTACTTCTGGGTTTCACCGCTCATGCATGCGCAGGCGCTCAAAATGACGTCACACGCATGCACGGAAGTGGCGAAACACGACTCACGCAGTCACGTGTTACGCTTGCTTTGGGATTTGAACGGGGCTCCGGAATGGATCCCGTTCGCATCCAGAGGTACCACTGTAGTATTATTATTATTATTATTATTATTATTATTATTATTATTATTATTAGTTTATATACCACCCTATACCCAGAGGTCTCAGCATGGTTCACAGAAAAAAAACACACTATATATAATCAGAATAAAAACAACCCAATAAAAAACCCCTCAGAAAAGAGCTCCATTTTAAAAGGGTATAGGATCTCAAACAGATCAACTAAAGGCCTGGTTAAAGAGCAACGTTTTTGCCTGGCGCCTAAACGTGTATAATGAAGGCACCAGGCGAACTTCCCTGGGGAGAGCAGTCCACAGAATTCATCACATCAAGACAGGGGTGGGGAATCTCCATCCCCCTGGCCTCTACCTGGCCCCCAGGCCACACACCCCTCACTGACCCTTGCTTTTCACCCTCCTAGGGTGTTTTGTACCGTAGGGAATGTGCCTTCGGACTCTGAGAGTGCCTCTGGCTTATCTACGAAGGTCCAATTTATGTTTCTCCTCCTACTTTTTCCGTCAGCTTTGGGCTATGAAAGGTTCCTGATTTCTGCGTTTGGAGAAGTGCCTGGATCGCACCAGCCCTATTTGAGGCTCTTATTTGGATTGGAGCTGACTTTTTTTAAAAAAAATTAACTTCCCAATGTCACAAGCTCCACCCTTCCCTCCCCCCCCCCGTAGTTCTGGAGCACTTTATAAGCATCTTCCTCACCCTATAGGCTAATGGATGTTTGCACGACAACACGGACGGAGCGCGAGACTAAAGTGACGCTGGTCTTTGAGCACGTGGATCAGGACCTGAAAGCATATTTGGAAAAAACACCACCTCCCGGCTTACCCGTGGAGGTAATAAAGGTAAAAATCCCTGCAAGCATCCTGAATTGATGTTGGGATGGTACTTGGGAGGGGGCATCTGAATATGGGGTCCCTAAGGCATTTAAAGGGATGCGGGTGGGTTAAACCACAGAGCCTAGGGCTTGCCGATCAGAAGGCCGGCGATTCGAATCCCCGTGACGGGGTGAGCTCCCGTTGCTTGGTCCCTGCTCCTGCCAACCTAGCAGTTCGAACGCACCTCAAAGTGCAAGTAGATAAATGGGTACCGCTCCGGTGGGAAGGTAAATGGCATTTCCATGCGCTGCTCTGGTTTGCCAGAAGCAGCTTAGTCATGCTGGCCACATGACCCAGAAGCTGTACGCCGGCTCCCTCGGCCAGTAAAGCGAGATGAGCGCTGCAACCCCAGAGTTGTCCACGACTGGACCTAATGCTCAGGGGTCCCTTTAGCTTTACCTTTTTAAGGCATTTAGAGTGTGGCTGTTGATGCAACATGCTCTTCTTTCCCCTCTCCTCTTCCCAGGACATGATGCACCAGTTCCTGAGCGGCTTGGAATTCCTGCATTCAAACTGCATTGTCCATCGTGACCTCAAGCCGGAGAATATCCTGGTGACCAGCTCTGGTCAAGTCAAGCTGGCTGATTTTGGCCTGGCTCGCATCTACAGCTGCCAGATGGCTCTGACGCCACTGGTGAGTCTACTGGGTCCCGTGAAAGGTCCAAGGGCTTTTGCTCTGTCCAGCTTGGCACATTGACTAGGGAATTCTCAGATCTTTGGATCTTTTCAGCCGATACAGGGTGGGCGGCTCTCTGTCTGGTTCTTCTGTTGATTTAAGCACAGCACGAAAAGGAGACCGCCAGAGCATCCATGGGGCAGGTACGTTACACTGTAGGGATGGAGAACAACCTATGGCCCTCCAGGTGTTTTGGGGAACTCCAGCTCCTGCCGGCATGGCCAGTGGGAAGTGGTGGTGATGGGAGTTGCAGTCCCAGCAGTATCAGGAGGGTACCAGGTTTTCCACCCATGTTACACAGAAGACCATTTTCAGGCCTGGGTGTCGGGGACTGGCTTAGTAAATGAATAAATGCTCAAGTCAGGAAAGAACTTAGCATATGAAATTGAATGTATGTAAATACACCAAAATCTTGAGGGAGAATTTCCTGAAGAAAGAAATTATATATTGTAGCTTAATCTAAGAAGAAATGTAACATATGGACTTGAATGTTTATAAATAAATCAAAACCGTGAGAGAGAATTTACTGAAGAAGCCCAAGACTCTTCATGGGCGAAACAGGTGACAAACGCCGGCACCCTGTCTAACTCCTGTGTGTAACATCACCAACTCTTCATTTGATCAAACTTACCGTATTTTTTGCTCTATAAGACCCACTTTTCCCCTCCTAAAAAGTAAGGGGAAATGTGTGTGCGTCTTATGGAGCGAATGCAGGCTGCGCAGCTATCACAGAACCCAGAACAGCAAGAGGGATTCCTGCTTTCTCTGCGCAGCGATTCCTCTTGCTGTTCTGGCTTCTGAGATTCAGAATATTTTTTTTCTTGCTTTCCTCCTCCCAAAACTAGGTGCGTCTTGTGGTCTGGTGCGTCTTATAGAGCGAAAAATACGGTGCTTATTGATATCTACAGGAGCCTGGCTAAAGGAACTTTAAAGACTGAATCTTCCTATTGAACACAATTTGAATGAGTTTTCTCTTTGTGGCTTCTGTAGTAGATCTTGTACATAGCTCTCTCAATTTTGGATTATTAATATTAATTTAGATTATTAATTTAGAATGTAGAATGGTTTGGTAGCGTTTTGTGTGCCGCTTATGTACTGCTTACTTCATTCTGGTCTACTACGTGAAATATTGGGAGAGCAGCAGGAAGTAGAAGCACCAGGGGAGAGACAGTTGACAGACTCAGTGTTTTTAGAAAGCATTCCTGACCCCCCCCCCCAGGACCAGGCATGCATTGAGAGTAGTAGAACAGAAAGCTCAGAGGCAGAGAGCACAGATCAGCCAGCACAGGGATAACGTAGAATAGGAGGGACTGAGGGGATGGGACTTTACTCAGAACAACACCATTATCTGAAAGTTGACCTCATCCATCTCTCTCTGTGAATATTGAGTGAAATATCATGGTAGGAACTTCTTGTTTTCCCATTTCTGGCTGCCAGCCGTGATCTGATTCCTTGAAGCCTGACTCTGGGACACAGAGCTGCAGAGTGTAAGGCTCTGCTGAATCCCAGCCGAGGGTGGCTGACCAGGAGCCCCCTGGGAAGTAGAACGGGCTGGGTGTATCCCCTTGCCAATCAAAGTAGCAGCCAGAAAGGCCATCATCCCATGTAGCTGAAAGGAATGGCACTTGGCCCCATGCCCAGCCTGTCTCTTGAGAACTAGGTCCAAAGTGCATGGGCTGCTCAAGGGATTTTCGTGGTGATGCATTGAGCGGAAGCGGTGGGGGGCCACTTTATAAACAAGCTGCCTCCTTCACCTGTGAACCCTTGCTAAATCTCTGCTGCAGGTTGTCACCCTCTGGTACCGGGCTCCAGAAGTGCTGCTCCAGTCGGCCTACGCTACCCCCGTGGACCTGTGGAGTGTCGGCTGCATCTTTGCGGAAATGTTTCGGAGGAAGTGAGTGGCGCGGGGAGATCGTTTGCTTGTGGGGCGGTGGCGGCAGGGTTAGCACATCTCACCAGGCGCAGGGAATGGGGTGGTATTTTGGCTGAGCAGATGCGGCCTTTGTCGTTAGAGGGGGTTCCAGCACAGCTGTCGGGGGCACCGCTGTTGGATGGGAAGTTGATTTGCTGCAGCTCTAGTGCTGTGTGCCAAAGGCACCGTATGTTCAAAGCAGCAGCACCCACTTCAAACAGCTCCAGCTTCTCCCAAAGCATCCTGGGAACTGTAGTTTGTTATGGGTGCTGAGACCTGTTTTGGAGAGTTCTTGGAGTGGTTTAACAATCAAGCACACTTCCCAGAATTCAATGGGGGACGCTATTGATTACTCAAAAGTGGTACAGTGCTCCTTTCAATGGGTAGTATGGGTGGAGGCAATGTGCATTCAGAAACTGGCACAGCAGGGCACATTCTGTGGCAAGGACACCCCTCTTTTGGGAAAGAGCAAGTGCTTTGCCTGGAGAAGGTCCCTGGCACTTTCTGACAGTGGGAAACGACCCCTGCCTGAATCCTGCCAGTCAGAGCAGACTTTTGTAGTCTTGTGCATTGTATTTTGTTAAAAGCTTTGCGCAAATTGGCATGGATTGGCTGTTTGCAGAGGCGAGGGAGGACTAGGTGAGAAAAGAGGTTTGCACACGTGTGTGTGTTGGCCTTTTTGAAAAATCATATTCATTACAGTGGTACCTCGGGTTACAGACGCTTCAGGTTACAGACTCTGCTAACCCAGAAATAGTACCTCGGGTTAAGAACTTTGCTTCAGGATGAGAACAGAAATCGTGCTCCGGCGGCGCGGCAGCAGCAGGAGGCCCCATTAGCTAAAGTGGTGCTTCAGGTTAAGAACGGACCTCTGGAACGAATTAAGTACTTAACCTGAGGTACCACTGTATTACACTTATTTTCCACTTCCTCCAAGTAGCCCAAAGTGGAGTACATAGTTCCCCCTTACCTCATTTTATCTCACAACAACTCTATGTCAGAGGCTAAGAGACAGTGCCTGGCCCAAGTCATGCAGCGGGTTTCATGGGCTCACGGGTTATGTCAAATGTACCCTGCTTAATGGGAGCAGTGAGGCACAATGGGGTGGGTGGTTTAGACACAAGTAGCATGTGAGATGTGAGTCCCAAGAATACGTTATGTCTCCTCACTCTTCTGAAGACCTGCATGCTGCCCCTCCTTGCTTTCCGTGCGCTTCGACAATATAAACTCTGCCAAGGATTTGCAAACTGCAGTTGGGGGACTGATATTGTGAATTTCTGGGGCACTTTCCACTTGCTAGATCTCCAAGCCATCGGCACAGCTGGAAGACAATAGATTAGGGCTGGGCCTGGCCAAACCTCCTGTCTTGCTTATCTTTTGGGCTGAGGACTGCTAGGCAGGGAGGAGCTGGTGACCTGCTTTGCAGAAGATGGAGTGACAACAGATGCCGTTGGGGGCAGAAGCTTGCAAATGGTTTGGGGGCTTTCTTTTTCTTTTTTTCCTGCTACAATCACGCAGGCACTTCTGCTATGTTGTTCAGGCTTTGGGGAAAACGACTGTTTGGGAAGGAATTTGTAGCTGTAGTAGTAGTAGTATATTATTGCCATATTTTTCCATGTATAAGACTAGGTTTCCCCCCTAAAAAATAATGTAAAAAATTAGGGGGCATCTTATACATGGATACATCTCCCTCCATTTTCTTAAATCTGTGTCCCCAAAAATAAGGGGGCGTCTTATAGACGGGAAAATACAGCATTTATATGCCTCTCATCTGACAGGGTTGCCTCAGCCACTCTGGGCGGCTTCCAATAAATTAAAACATCAAACACAGTAAAACATCAAATATTGAAAACTTCCCTATTAAGAGCTGCCTTCAGATGCCTCCTAAAAGTCAGATAGTTGTTTATTTCCTTGACATCTGATGGGAGGGACTCAGGATCTGGCAAACTAACAAGACAGAAAAATACAATAGTTAAAAATAAATTAAGCAAAACTTCTAAAAAAATTAAGAGCATCCAAAAACGTTTTTAAAACGATCACATATCCTCACAGCTAATAATGTTAGGGTTGCCAGGAAGATTTCTAGGTGCCTTAATATTAGGGGGGAAAATCAAAACAGTGTACAATACATAGTAAAATAGAATATCATGATTAAAAAAAATTATTCACATCATAAAAACATAAAATAGAGCAACATTATCCTCCCACTGCTTCTTGGTGAATTAATATGATTCAGTATTTGGCTCAACGTTGGCTTGCAACTGTGTGCTCATTCGCCTTGTGTGCTTCTGAGATCACTGTCTTTGTTCAAGACGCCGCTGCGGTGAGGTGGCAGCTAGATTGGTCTGTCAACTCAATCTGCGTATTATTTGGCATTTGAGAATGCTCATCAATCTCTCTGCAAACCCTCCTTGTCACGCCTTCTTGACCACCCCATCCACCCCGCTAAGAAAAAAAGCTGCTCGAAGAGACTTTTGTCAATTGGTTTTGTGTCTAATCCACTGGTTTTCAACTGGAGAGTTGGAGGCCACTGCTGCCTGGCGTAAGATGGGTAACAGCAACCATTTGTTGTTGTTTAGTTGTTTAGTCGTGTCTGACTCTTCATGACCCCCTGGACCAGAGCACGCCAGGCACTCCTGTCTTCCACTGCCTCCCACAGTTTGGTCAAACTCATGCTGGTAGCTTCAAGAACACTGTCCAACCATCTCATCCTCTGTCATCCCCTTCTCCTTTTGCCCTCCATCTTTCCCAACATCAGGGTCTTTTCCAGGGAGTCTTCTCTTCTCATGAGGTGGCCAAAGTATTGGAGCCTCAGCTTCAGGATCTGTCCTTCCAGTGAGCACTCAGGGCTGATTTCCTTCAGAATGGATAGGTGTGATCTTCTTGCTGTCCATGGGACTCTCAAGAGTCTCCTCCAGCACCAGAATTCAAAAGCATCCATTCTTCGGCAATCAGCCTTCTTTATGGTCCAGCTCTCACTTCCATGCATCACTACTGGGAAAACCATAGCTTTAACTATACGGACTTTTGTCGGCAAGGTGATGTCTCTGCTTTTTAAGATGCTGTCTAGGTTTGTCATTGCCTTCCTCCCAAGAAGCAGGTGTCTTTTAATTTCATGACTGCTGTCACCATCTGCAGTGATCATGGAGCCCAAGGAAGTAAAATCTCTCACTGCCTCCATTTCTTCCCCTTCTATTTGCCAGGAGGTGATGGGACCAGTGGCCATTATCTTAGTTTTTTTGATGTTGAGCTTCAGACAATATTTTGCGCTCTCCTCTTTCACCTTCACCTGCCATCAAGGTTGTGTCATCTGCATATCTGAGGTTGTTGATATTTCTTCCGGCAATCTTAATTCTGGTTTGGGATTCATCCAGCCCAGCCTTTTTGCAACCATAACACCCTACAAATAAATAATGTTGATATATTAAGAAGTGGGTCCCCAGATGGTTATTTAGATTAAGGTAGGTTTCAGGTTTGAAATGGCTAAAGACTGCTGTTTAAAAGCACTTCTGTTTGAGGCATGGCACACCAGGTGTCCACTTCTGTTCAGATGTTCAGGTGCAGAATGGGGCACGGTGCAACAGGGAGTAGCTGCCAAAAAGATGTCTGCCTCCTTCCAGAGCATTTTTACATGAGTGCTTCCTGCACTTTTGGCTCTCCACCTTGACATCGAAGTGCAGAAACCTGGCATGTAGACTTGGCTTCACAAAGTCCTGTTGAAGGGATCTTCTTGTGCAAATCGCTGGTTCCACCAAAACATGGGGGGAAGCAGAGCCATTCATGAGCCGGTGTGGTGGTTAAACTCGGACCTGGCAGACCAGGGTTCAAATCCCCACCCAGCTGTGAAACTGCGAGACTTTGATGAGCCAGTCACTATATTTCTTCTAGCCTGACTTACCTCTCAGAGTGATGGCTAGGGTCAAATGAGGGAGAAAGGGTTGGTCGGAAATACAGCAGTGGTGGTGTTTCTATAAACCTTTTTAAATAAAAAGTTCTTAATTTTGAAAGTTGTCGTGCTTTCCTTGAAGACTTCCTTGGTTGTGTGTGTGTGAGAGAGAGAGAGAGAGTGGTTCATGAAGTTGCTGTGTATATGATGAAATCCTCTGTCATTGCTTGGTGACATTACATGGACAACTGGGAAAGGGTTAGCCTTCCAGTTGACCAGTGGGATGAGTAACTGGACTATCCTGAGGTGCTACAACCTTATCAATAGACCTGTTCTTCGCCTACCTTATCAATAGACCTGTTCTTCGCCTAACCCCTGCCTCTCATTGTTTGCTAGTTACCATTGTCTGGGGTATGGCTTGGGCCAGGGAACCCTGTCTTTGCCCGGTGCAATTTTGAATGTTACGTTTCCTGGTTCTGTGGATCAAGTCGCAACTGCCTTGTGACAGACTGCCTGTAATGCAGTCCCAGTATTGCAGTGACACAATATATCACATGTCCTACACGTGAACTCAAAAAAAACTGATGACAGAGGTTTCTGGTAATTCATGTTTAGGGCTTGCGATGACAAGTAACCACAATTCCCTTTTGTCTTCTCTGCAGGCCCCTCTTCTGTGGCAACTCTGAAGCTGACCAGCTAGGCAAGATCTTTGAGTGAGTCTCGCCTTTTTGTTTGCTCCAAAGGGCTGGTGAAAGTCCCGGGGGTGGGGGGGGAGGGAGATCTCTTTCGTTAGGTCATCAGCCTTACTCAGCATAATCGTGCATGACTCTGCTTGTTTTTATGAGCGTGCTAAGCCAAGGCATGTGTATGCATAAGAGAAGTTCCTCATTATTATTATTATTATTATTATTATTATTATTATTATTATTACTACTACTTAGTAAATTCTGGCTTGGGGTCCTGAGGGATTTCTCCCCACCTTTTCACATTGCCTCATCTTAGTGACTAGTGTGTGTTGTCCGCTGCAGAGCACAGACCTGTCTGGTGATGTCGGCTGGAGCTATCTGCTCTGACAGCCCCAGTTAATTGAAGGTTGCACTGGGTTTGATGATTGGTGGTTAGCAGGAAAAGATCCTGACTTGTAGCAAGGAGTTGAAATAGGTGGTCTCTGGATCATTCACAATGAAATTCGTGCGTGTGTGCACAAGCCGGAAAACTTCCAAGTTTTCCACATATGCCACTTGCATAATAAATGCAAATGTTGGATTATTTAGTCTGTCAGGTCTCTTAAACTCATCCCAACATGGTGAGAAGCTATAGTAGTTCAAGGTGCATGTCTCACTCTTGAAGTGGGACGAACAGTAGAAAGGAAGGGAAAGAGGAGTGGCAAGAATGATCTATGAAGTCCCCCACTTAGACAATCCTGTATGTGTCTACTCAGCAGTAAGCTTAATTGGGTTCACTGGTGCTTACTCCTGGGTAAGGGGGCTCAGCCTCACAAAAATCAAAAGGATTGTTTCCTAAAGGTTTCCTTGAAAAGCAAAGAATTTGAACTTTAAAGAAACCGAAAAGTTACGAAGGTTTCAGAGTGACTTAAACTGTAAAACGTGGAAGAGGTGATTAAAAACAAAAATCGAAGCGGATAATTTTAGGGGATCTACTTCTGGCACAAGGGACATGGGTGGCGCTGTGGGTTAAACCACAGAGCCTAGGACTTGCCGATCAGAAGGTCAGTGGTTCGAATCCCCATGACGGGATGAGCTCCCATTGCTCGGTCGCTGCTCCTGCCAACCTAACAGTTTGAAAGCACATCAAAGTGCAAGTAGATAAATAGGTACCGCTCCGGGGGGAAGGTAAACAGCGTTTCCGTGCGCTGCCCTGGTTCGCCAGAAGCGGCTTAGTCATGCTGGCCACATGACCCAGAAGCTGTATGCCGGCTCCCTCGGCCAGTGAAGCGAGATGAGAGCCACAACCCCAGAGTCGGTCACGACTGGACCTAATGGTCAGGGGTCCCTTTACCTTTACCTTTACTTCTGGCACAATCACAAGAGCAGTGTGATATGGGAATAGGTGAGGCAAGGGGACTGGGCTGCTGCAGTCCAAAGGCCCATCTAGTCCAGAACTCTATGCTCACCGTGGCCAACCCCATGGACAGGAGCTGAGCACAACAGCACTCCCACGTTGGCCAACGCTGTTGTGGTGGGCATGAACCAGACGTCCCGGGTTCAGGTCTCAGGTGACTTGACTAAAGACCAGTTTATTACAGATCTTAAGGCAGGGGTGGGGAACTGGATCCGCCTTGTGGCCAGATCCTTATATCTCTACCCCACCCCACTCCTATGCTCCAGGTCTGATAAGTGGACATCTGCCATCATGGGCGATTGACCCATTCTTGCCCACATAGTTTGAAATTAAACTGGTTGGGCAAAGACACAGCCCACAGTGTTGGTGACAACTCATCACCAGGGCTCGTGAAACCAGGTGAAGAGAGCATGTGTGGCCGGGGAAACCCAGCCAGTTGGGTGGGGTATAAATAATAAAAATTATTATTATTTATCAGTTATTAATAGCAGCTGCTAATTGGTGGTTCTGGCACACTTACTTATCACCCAGTAAGGCAGGTGAACATGGCCTGACCGAACTTGACACATGGGCCAAATGGGGGTGCCTGGTGAGCAGAATTCGGTCTGTGGGCCAGAGCTGTGCTCAGCATCAGTTAAGGCTGTGGAGACATTGAAATAGACCGGCAGTGGCAAAATTAGGAGAAACCAGTTTGCGTAGCTCAGGAACTGACATGCTGCTGGGGTGATGGTCTTGAACCCTGGTAACCTCCCGGGCCCCACACATCTTGGCAGAGGGCTGCCTTCTGGGGAAGCCACCAGGCGACTCTGGCTCACGATCTCTCCTTGACTTGCAGCCTGATCGGGCTCCCATCTGAGGAGGACTGGCCCCTGGACGTGTCTCTGCCACGCTGCGCCTTTGCTGCTCGCTCCCCGCAGCCCGTCGAGAAGTTTGTGCCGGAAATCGAACCCCTGGGAGCTCAGCTGCTGCTGGTACGTTCCATAGAAATGGGCAGGTCACCGTGTGAGGCAGGGAGAATAGATCAGGGGAGCGGGTGGATCTGAGATCTGGAGTTGGAATGATGGTTAAAAGCATGAGCTGTGCCTCCCTCCCCCCATATTTAATCCTGAATATGCTGCATGGCCTTGGCCTCACCGTTTCCGCCACGGTGGCTTCAAGAGTGGATGAAATGCACTTAATATTTATGCAGCGCTCTTCTCCAGTAGTTGGGATCTACTCTTCTTGTGCACTGTGAGGGCAGATCTTAGTGTGGTTTGGGCAGCACTGCATGAGCGATGTGCATATGCTGAATGCCTTCTATCCATGCCCAAGGGATGTGGGTGGTGCTGTGGTCTAAACCATTGAGCCTCGGGCTTGCCGATCAGAAGGTTGGCGGTTCGAATCCCCGTGACGGGGTGAGCTCTGGTTGCTCTGACCCAGCTCCTGCCAACCTAGCAGTTCGAGAGCACACCTGTGCAAGTAGATAAATAGGTACTGCTGCGGCGGGAAGGTAAATGGCATTTCTGTGTGCTCTGGTTCCTGTCATGGTGTTCCGTTGCGCCAGAAGCGGTTTAGTGCTGCTGGCCACATGACCTGGAAAGCTGTCTGTGGACAAACACTGGCTCCCTCAGCCTGAAAGCGAGATGAGTGCCACAACCCCATAGCCGCCTTTGACTGGCCTTAACCGTCCAGGGGTCCTTTACCTTTTTCTTTTTTTTTTTTTAATCCACGCCCATCATTAACCTATAAATCCACCCTGGAGAGCAATCTAAAGCAGCAGTATTTTCCAGTGGCAAAACCAGTCCTGATCGCTTTGGCTGGAAAGTGTGAGGGACATTATTAAATCCCCCCCCCCCCATTTATCGAAGTGCACAACAAAACTAAATATGCCTAGACTAGCTGAGCTCTCAGAATGTTGTTGGGACTCCCAACTCGTGTCCTCTTCCCTGACCATTGGCCTTGCTGGTTAGGGCTGACGGCATTTGGAAATCCGGCAGTATCTGGAAGTTGAGGGAGGGTTTATCATTTCTGCTAAGCAAACTGTTTGAAGAAGTTGCCACACAGCCAAGTCGTTGGCTCTTAGTGACCTGCCTTTGGGGAAAATTTGTCTGTGGAAGTAAACAGGCAACAAATGTCGGTGACTCAAATGTTTGGTAACTGGGAGGGACTGCTGGCTTTTCATCTGTTCAAGCTGTTGGCGATCACCGCCGTATGAATAATGTGCCGTGTGAACTCGCCCTTAGTCATAGGATGATGCGGGGCAATGTTTTCGAAATAGGGTGCTAGAGACGTTCGAGAGCTGAAAGCTGTGTAGCAAGAAGAATCCTTGGAGTAAGGCACACTGTGTCCCAATTTGGGGTTTGCACACATTCAGGGTACCCTCCTGCAGATCTTGCACAGAGGAGGTCTGGACCCTGTTCTGCCTGCGATGAAAAATGATGTGATATTCATTTTACATTTTGTATAATTTACTGTTGGAGTGGCACACAAAGGATGAACAAGTTAAATCTGTGATGTTGGGCACAACATAATGTTTGAGGATTGTGGAGGAAAGGGGTCAAGTTCACTGCATGTACGGTGTTAAAGGAAAATGTTATGAAAATGATGTATAGGTGGTACTTAACCTCTGTAAAACTAGCAAAGATTTCTCATAAGAGTGATAATCTATGTTGGAAATGTAAAGAAAAAGAAGGTACTTTTTACCATATGTGGTGGACTTGTCCCAAGGTGAAAGACTTCTGGGAAAAGATTTATAATGAATTGAAAAAAATGTTGAAATATACATTTATCAAGAAACCAGAGGCCTTTCTTCTTGGAATAATAGGTTTGGAATTGCCCAAGAAATATGTTAAGATTGTTCTTGTATGCCACAACTGCTGTTAGAATTTTTCTGACCAAAAATTGGAATAAGTACCAACAGTGGAGGAATGGTAGATGAAGATGATTGACTTTTCGGAGCTAGCCAACCTGACCAGAAGAGTCAAATAGAATTACTTGCGAGTACCAAATTGGCCTAGGATTTAAATATGTGATGTTGTAGAATACTATGGATAAAAGTTAAAATGAAAAGAAAGAAAGATTAGCTTTGGAAAACTGCAACAATGATTTATATGGAAACTCAGCTGGGGGAGTCGAGGAAGTAATCTAACAATGTTAACAAAAGTGGAACTTCTATAGTTAGGATATATGTTTGTTTGTTTTTTGATGTTTTCTTTTTTTGTTCAATGATATGTTTGTTTTAAATTTGGAAAATTTAATAAAAAAATTTGGGGGGTGGAAAGAAAAATGATGTGATATTCATAATGTTTCCCACTCTGTCTCCCTCTAGGAAATGCTGACATTCAACCCGTACAAACGGATCTCTGCCTTCAAAGCATTGCACCACCAGTACTTCAGAGACCAGAGTGCAGGTGAAGGCTAGCGGTATCCCAGCAGGTCCCTGGCAAGGGGCGAAAAGACTGTACACAAAAAGACTTTGCGTGTGTATGAGGATAATTGGCCCCCCGCCTGGAGGCTGCAGTCAGACCGTCTCCCAAGCCCCCTGGCTGTGCTGGGACTTTGAGGGGCGGGGAGGGGGCTGGAGCCGTTGCCAACATGCGGAACAAAAACGAAAAGGTGCCTGTTGCAGGAAGTGCAACGCCGAAATCCTTCCTGCCCTGGAAATAACTAGGATTCCTGTGGTATCTCTGTGCCAACAACACCCTCACAGATGTACGCGCACACTCACTTTCTGTGTTCCTGGGTTGAGTCCCAGCACTGTTCTTGAAGGTCAGTTTGTGTTTGAGACAGCCCAGTTAGAGGCTTCTCTCTCTTGCCATCCGAGTTCATAGCCAAAGGCGTCTCCAATAACTTTTTTTTAAAATGAATAAATTTTTTATAACAGTTTACACACAATAATGTTCCTGCCTTTTATCACATTCCTGTGGCTAACAGTTTGACACTAAAGCCTTGCCTTAACTTGTTACACCGAGCGCCGTGAAAGCGGGTGCAGAGGATATTTTTGTATAAAGTATTCACAATTCATTTTCAAAAAATTTTTTGAATTGACACGACACTGGTCAGGAGAGACCTACATAATCGGGGATCTGGGCATGGGAGAACTGCTCAGATGGAGAGATCAGCTGATTCCAGTCATTGATGTGAAGTTTTTCTTTTCTTTTTAATATTAAAAAAAGCTTCCGAAAACGAAATTTCAATAAAGAATATGGATGGGCAGGGGGCCAGGCAAGTATAGTTTGGTCTTCCCCCGTTTCTGTCACTTGAAGATGTATAGTGTTTTTATTAGTATGATGAATGAACAAGTGTGTGTGTGGGGGAATGGGCTGCTTGAGTGCTGAATCCACTGATATGTGGGGGCAATTTCTGCTAGGTCCTGAAATGGAAATCTCCCACCAACTCAATCTGGTGGTGAAAAATCTTTGCTTTTTGAAATGGGAATCTTAAACGTTGGTTCCAAGAATCTGATTTTAAGCTGTTGTTTAGTCATTTAGTCGTGTCCGAATCTTCGTGACCCCCTGGACCACAGCCCGCCGGGCACTCCTGTCTTCCACTGCCTCCCGCAGTTTGGTCAAACTCACGCTGGTAGCTTCAAGAACACTGTCCAACCATCTCGTCTTCTGTCGTCCCCTTCTCCTTGTGCCCTCCATCTTTCCCAACATCAGGGTCTTTTCCAGGGAGTCTTCTCTTCTCATGAGGTGGCCAAAGTATTGGAGCCTCAGCTTCAGGATCTGTCCTTCCAGTGAGCACTCAGGGCTGATTTCCTTCAGAATGGATAGGTTTGATCTTCTTGCAGTCCATGGGACTCTCAAGAGTCTCCTCCAGCACCATAATTCAAAAGCATCCATTCTTTGGCGATCAGCCTTCTTTATGGTCCAGCTCTCACTTCCATACATCACTACTGGGAAAACCATAGCTTTTACTATACGGACCTTTGTTGGCAAGGTGATGTCTCTACTTTTTAAGATCCACTGATAAGTGGGGGCAATTTCTGCTAAGTCCTGAAATGGAAATCTTCCACCAACTCAATCTGTTGGTGAAAAATCTTTGCTTTTTGAAATGGGAATCTTAAACGTTGGTTCCAAGAATCTGATTTTAAGTATAACATTACAGTTCCCTTTAACCTTTATAAAAAACAAAACAAAAAAACAACCCTGTCCATAACAGATAATGTTGTATTTTGGGCTCATCGAAAGAGCCCAAAATTTGCATTCAGAAGGATGCCTGGTTCACTTCCCATCCTAAGAGTAGCAGATGTGGTAATGAGGTTGGGAAAGCAATACTTCAGTGATTCAGAGCTATATGATTCAGTATAAAGCAGATTTGAATGGCCATCTTCTTAGGGGGGAAATTGCTTCCCAAAATCCAATAACTGATTTTTGGCACTTGTGATTGCAGCTGCTCCGTCCCATACAGTAACAGTGCAGGTAACTATTTTATACTGTAACACGACATTTGGCAAGCCTTTGTGGTATACAGGAGTGCTTTCCTGGGCTCCATGATCACTGCAGATGGTGACAGCAATCATGAAATTAAAAGATGCCTGCTTCTTGGAAGAAAAGCAATGACAAACCTAGACAGCATCTTAAAAAGCAGAGACATCACCTTACCAACAAAGGTTTGTGTAGTTAAAGCTATGGTTTTCCCAGTAGTGATGTATGGAAGTGAGAGCTGGACCATAAAGAAGGCTGATTGCCGAAGAATGGATGCTTTTGAATTATGGTGCTGGAGGAGACTCTTGAGAGTCCCACGGACTGCAAGAAGATCAAACCTATCCATTCTGAAGGAAATCTGCCCTGAGTGCTCACTGGAAGGACAGATCCTGAAGCTGAGGCTCCAATACTTTGGCCACCTCATGAGAAGACTCCCTGGAAAAGCCCCTGATGTTGGGAAAGATGGAGGGGACAAGGAGAAGGGGACGACAGAGGACAAGATGGTTGGATAGCGTTCTCGAAGCTACCAGCATGAGTTTGACCAAACTGCGGGAGGCAGTGGAAGACAGGAGTTCCTGGTGTGCTCTGGTCCATGGGGTCACGAAGAGTCGGAAACGACTAAACAACAAAAAATACAGGAGTAAGAATTTGCCCAGTGTCTGAGTCGGGTCACTCCTGCCAGGATGTGTGGGTGTCCCTTTGAAGATTGCCAGAGCGCCTTCCTAGGAAATCACCCTCTGCACTCCCCTGTCTAGTGAGCCAGCGCTCACCCATTGAAAATCTTCAATCTCTCCACCAAATCCCTTTGGAATATCTCAATTATGAACATATAACTGGAGAATTGTAGATGCAAATATACTCTTGGGCTTCCTTGTTGCCAAATTTGGAGGGTATTTCTTTGTTTCAGCCCTGGGTGCAAGAGGCAATCTTATCTCAAGTAAACTGCCTACCACTCTCAAATGAGAACCTTGTCAGAAGCAGTTTCCATTTCTGGTAAGCAGCAGCCACCACTTGAAAGATAACTTCACAGAGCCTCTCCAGCCTGCAGTTGCCTTGCAGGCAAATCAGTCAACTTCCTTCATTAAATCACATTGCTTGGAGGAGAGGCAGCAAGCTGTCACACATACAAGTCTTCCCTTGACAGCTTAGTTACTGGAAGAACTTTTAATAAGAAAGCTTATTACCTCTGTATAGTAGATGTTAGGGACAAACTCTAAAGGAAAGCCTGTTGTCTTCTCGCCTGCCTGGTTTGCTGGACTGTGGGGAGACCTGATCTGATCTTGCAAAGCAATTCTAAGTAGCGGACAACGCTCACTTAAAAGATGGCAAGAGCTCGCTGTCTTTCACCGCTATTCCTTTGATATAGGCCTCTTGAGAAGTTAATTGACGTAAGTAAATTTTATGAGAAAATAGTTTTGGAAAACTGTTACAATGATATACATTAAAACTCAGCCAGGGGGATTTGAGGAAGTCACCTAACAATGTTAATAATAGCGGAATAATTACAGTTAGGATGTTTGTTTGTTTATAAATTTGGAAAATCAACTGAAAAAAATATATATAGGCCTCTTGAATTGGCTTAAATCCAATGGGGGTTATGTTGCCCTCTGCTGGCAAGAATGTTGATATGCAAAAATTTTGAGAATGGCTTGAAGATTTTCATTTTTCATACATTCTTTTAGTAGATGAAACACCATCCCTGCTCTGTAAAGATGGGTCCTTGTTAAGAGTTTGAGAATGAAGGAAATGTGACTTGAGCATCATTTCTCTTTGGGAAACATAAATCATGCAAATTATTATTTATTAATTAAATTTGCGTCTCAGGGCGGTCACAACATAAAATTGCATGACAAGCAAGATGGCTGGTGGGATTTTGCACTTGAGTACCATATTGTTTTTTTTAGTGTGCTCTCTACAACCCTCCTCCCCGAGACTCACAAGGCCTGGGTTTGAGAGAAATGTACTTTATTCAAATAGTAACTCCAATCTACAACGGCAGCAGTCAAGAGTGTACATAATGGTAGAAGTATATTGATTTTAACAAAGCCATCTGGTGATGTGAACTTCTGAGCATTGCGTCTTTTCCCCTCACACATTAAGCCTGTGCCACTCTTATTCCCCCCACTGCCAAAAGTTCAGGGCAAGGATAGTCTCTAGCAACTAGGCAGCGCTGAATGAAGTCTCCCAGGGCCCTGGAAGCAGCCAGCAAAACTGCCTGCCCTGTGGTTGAGCAGGCATATTGTTTAGTCTTTCCTCTAAAGTAAATAGGATGACAGACCTGCTCGCAATACTAACCTGGCTAGGAGTCATAGCCACGTTTATGTGCTCTATACCCTAAATAAAGTGCATTTTAGCTTGTTCTGATCAGCCCCTGCTGCTGCAGTTCAGCTTTGCCTTGTGTCTCCCACCCCAGCAGTTTAGCTCAAAAGAGTGGTGCCAACAGCTTTGCTTAATAGAGTAAGTCTCACTCTAGGGTAGTACAGAGCAGTATCATCTCTATCTTTTAAATATTGTTAGCCCTTGCTAAGCTGAAGCCAGTAACTAGCTGTTTTACACCTGATCAGTACACGCCTTGGCTCAACTGTTTCTGCAGAAGCTGCCACCTTATCCAACCTGCCTCATACTTTGGTGCATGTTTGCAAAAAGGTGTCTCTCCCCCCCCCCACCCCAAATTAATAAATAGCATGGTGCCCATTAGAGCAGTCACAGCGGTGTAGTATAAAATCTGGTTTTTGTGTGTGTGATGATAAGTCTAACCATGGCTTAGTGTGAATGAGTGGGGGTCCTGGAGAAAAGATGGCGGTTGCATGCTCCCCAGGGCTATGCCATGGTTCGGCTCAGCATTCATTGTACACGAACCACAAGCTTTTAACCAAGATTTGTTTTGTTTAACGTGCATTTGTGGGAGGGGGAGGCAGAGAGAATGGGTTGGGTGGCGGCACTGTCAAACCATGGTTTAACCAGTGTCTTCACTCTGAAATTCCTTGTTTGCTCATTCACATTGAGCCAGGGCTGAGGAACGTCTGTCTGTCTAGATCAGCGGTTCTTTACCTGTGGGTCCCCAGATGTTGTTGGACTACAACTCCCATCATCCCTGAGCTCTGGCCTTGCTAGCTAGGGGTGATGGGAGTTGTAGTTCAACAACATCTGGGGACCCACAGGTTGAGAAAGGCTGCTCTAGGTGGTGCTGAACTAGAACTCCTATCACCCCTGACAGGGGCAGAGAGGAACTGGAGCCCAACCGCTGTTGGTGAGCCACAGGTACCATGACCCTGAGCTAGCCCAGGCTTAATGCTATCCATGCATGTTTTTCTACACAACCCGCCTCCCTCTAAACCTAGCTTTCCAACGTCTCCATTTCTCCAGGGAAAGCGGGTATGTGCCCATTTGTGCTGATGGCTAAGGGAACAGACTTTTGCTTCTCACCTGAAGGCACACCCATCTTCCCCCTTATGGGAGAGTCCTTGCTGCCCTAAGAGGCTTGGTTTGTGGGCAAAGGAAACATTCTTGTTGCAGCAGTAGCGTCCCCTAATGTCCCGCTCTGGATGTCATTGTCTCCGCCGTTGTATCTCTCCCCCCCCCCCCGCCCCGCCCCTTAAGGCAGTAGGTCACATCTACCCTTGTTGAGCCTGTGGAGATGCTGAACGGTCCAACTGCCGGATCCCTTGTTCTGCCATCGTCGCCGCCCAGTCGCTACTCTGGAAGGAGTCCAATGTGGGTGTTTTCCAAGATTATAGGGGCTAAGAAGGTGTAATGTTGGGTTTCAAAAGCAGTCCACTGTAGGCAGATAAGAGCTCCAGTAACGATTATGCATCATTCTTGGAGAAGAAATTGGTGACCCCCTACTGAAGTCCAAGTAACCTCTTCTAAAACAGCCAAGGTGAGTTTTCAGGGAGAAATTGATAGAAGCAGCACCCACAGCTTAGCAGTTTTTTCCCCTTAGGATGCCAGTTGAAAGCACCAGCACAGGAGGAGCTTAGTACAAATTTACAGCATTTCAGTGCTCAGTGGAATTGTGGTTCCAGCTTCTCCTTGCTGTCCATCTATAACTAAATGACAGTAGACCAAGACTGGAAGTATCTGCAGGGACATGAACTGGGCTAGGATTCAAAACATGCCCCTGGAGCTAGCTATGCATTCCCTTGTACATCCTTACTGGATCGATTTAGGGGAGAAGAGCCTGAACAGCGCTTAATATTCTAGGAGCAATAGAGCTTATCTATTCTGCGAGCAGCTTCAAGCCTATTTTCCCCAGTAAAGGAACCAAAGGGATAGAAGGACTGCAAAGGGACCAGGAATCTGAGACTCAGTAGACTGACGAGATTCTGGTCCTCTGTTCCTTTAGAACAAGTCATCAAAAAACCCACTTTCAAGCCAGCTTAAAAATGTGCACGCTAGATGCAAACTTCAGTTACATTAAGGGTGATCCAGTTCTTTGAAAGGTTTACACAGGCCCTTGCTTTCCCTTCGGAAGGAGGGAACCTGCACTTATGATTAAGTCAGGCAAAATTCAACTTATGGATTAAAAAAAAAAACCCCACGACTTCTTAATAATAATAAAAAGACCCACCCATGTAGTTCAGCTGAAATCGAAAAACTTCCCTTACTGAATCGCTGCATGTGTCTCTCATGTCTACTGCCCTCAGCCCAAGTGAGACCACAGCAAAACCAAGTGTGATGGAAAATGGAGTCCAGCAACATCTGGGAGGGCCACGGGTTCCCCTCAACCTGTGCCTTAAAAACAAAGCCCCCCACTAAAGACAATGACCCAAAGTACAAGTTTTAAAAACACAGAAGTGATTGTAGCTATGAGCTGCAATTAGATCAGTGACTCTGCAAAGGGATGACTCCATTCCCCCCCCCCCCAAAAAAAGGCAGAGTCGTCGTTGCCACCTGCCAAAGGCTTCATGTCCAGGATGCAACCTTTGCTCTGCTATTTCATCCAATCAGCAGTTTGGCAGAATGGCAAAAACCCCAGCTCCCTCACAGCTGCTTCAAGGATTGCTTTTCTTCTTGTGTGACGGAAAAGGATCTCTTGAATAAGGGACGTGCAACTAATTAAAAGGAAAACACATGGTTGGTTGGGGAAGGTGGTGGAGAGAAGATGGGAGGGATGTGATGGTCTATAAAAAGGCACTGGGGTTGGCTCTGGGGTCTTTCTGGTTTCTGTAGCGCATGGCAAGCCACACTCCAAGGATCTGGAAGAGAAAAAGGGGGGGGGGAGGATCTAGTTATGGGACATCTTTGAAAAATCACACCCCAAATCACCTTGTTCAATATTTTACTTATGGAGCATTAATTAATGTGATGATATGGGTCACATCAGAGCTGCAATCCAAACTGAATACTCCAACTAGGGAAGATGAAGAATCTTCTTGATGGGATGTCAAGAGAAGGTGAAGCAACCATAAAAGGTAAAGGGACCCCTGACCATTACGTCCAGTCATGGCCGACTCTGGGGTTGCGGCGCTCATCTGGCTCAACTGGCCGAGGGAGCCGGTGTACAGGTTCCAAGTCATGCGGCCAGCAGGACTAAGCCACTTCTGGCGAATCAGAGCAGGGCACGGTTTACCTTCCCGCCGGAGTGGTACCTATTTATCTACTTGCACTTTGACGTGCTTTCGAACTGCTAGGTTGGCAGGAGCTGGGACCAAGCAACAGGAGCTCACCCCGTCGCGGGGATTCGAACCGCCGACCTTCTGATCGGCAAGTCCTAGGCTCTGTGGTTTAACCCACAGTGCTACCCGCGTCCCAAAGCAACCATCCATCTAGCCTAATGGCTGCCCTCTTTCCCCAGTGCAGCTAGTTTCCTTTATTAAATATCTGAATTATCAGGCAGAAATTCAAACTGGTACAATTTTTTTTACAGCATTACCATTCATACCAGCACAGTCTGCAGATGTTGAGATTCTGCGTCTCAGCTGTACAGGAAGAGCCCTTTAGCTTTGCGGGGGTGGCAAAGCTACCAATGATGTACAAAGAATATTCTCCTGTCCCTCCCCCATTCCGCCTAATAGACAGAGTTACCTCTGTGAAACTGAAGAAGAGCCCAACTCCACCAAGGATTTTCAAGGCCTCGCCCGCATGTTCCATCATCACCTCACCGCAACTGATGCACCCGGTTTTTGATTTTGTGCATGGCTGCAAGGTGGGAGGGTTAAAAGAAAAAGCAAAAAAAAGCACTGTGACTCTGGTTCTCACTTGCAGGGAGACGCTCACAATTTCTACACTATGTAGGGGGAAAGATCAGTAACGATGGACAAACATCTCTGAAAATACAGCTTGCCAGTCTTCTCCTGAAATGTCATGTTCTATCTAGGCAATTGTGAAACAGAAGAAGAGGAGGAGTTTGGATTTGATATCCCGCTTTATCACTACCCGAAGGAGTCTCAACGCAGCTAACAATCTCCTTTTCCCTTCCTCCCCCACAACAAACACTCTGTGAGGTGAG